>NW_025964381.1:0-463938 GCF_023055435.1 Haliotis rufescens
ACAGCGAGTACCAGACGCGAGTGTATAACGTATTTTGGTATGACGCCGCCGGGCAGGAACACAGCGAGTATCAGGCGCGAATGTATAACGTATTTTGGTATGACGCCGCCAGGCAGGTAAACAGCGAGTACCAGACGCGAGTGTATAACGTATTTTGGTATGACGCCGCCAGACAGGTAAACAGCGAGTACCAGACGCGAGTGTATAACGTATGTTGGTATGACGCCGCCAGGCAGGTAAACAGCGAGTACCAGAGGCGAGTGTATAACGTATGTTGGTATGACGCCGCCAGGCAGGTAAACAGCGAGTACCAGACACGAGTGTATTACGTATTTGGGTATGACGCCGCCAGGCAGGAACACAGCGAGTACCAGACGCGAGTGTATAACGTATGTTGGTATGACGCAGCCAGGCAGGTAAACAGCGAGTACCAGACGCGAGTGTATAACGTATTTTGGTATGACGCCGCCAGACGGGAACACAGCGAGTACCAGACGCGAGTGTATAACGTATGTTGGTATGACGCCGCTAGGCAGGTAAACAGCGAGTACAAGACGCGAGTGTATAACGTATTTTGGTATGACGCCGCCAGGCAGGTAAACAGCGAGTATCAGGCGCGAGTCTATAACGTATGTTGGTATGACGTCGCTAGGTAGGTAAACAGCGAGTATCAGGCGCGAGTGTATAACGTATGTTGGTATGACGCCGCCGGGCAGGAACACAGCGAGTACCAGACGCGAGTGTATAACCTATTTTGGTATGACGCCGCCGGGCAGGTAAACAGCGAGTATCAGGCGCGAGTGTACAACGTATGTTGGTATGACGCCGCCAGGCAGGTAAACAGCGAGTACCAGACGCGAGTGTATAACGTATTTTGGTATGACGCCGCCAGGCAGGAACACATCGAGTACCAGACGTGAGTGTATAACGTATGTTGGTATGACGCCGCCGGGCAGGAACACAGCGAGTACCAGACGCGAGTGTATAACGTATGTTGGTATGACGCCGCCAGGCAGGTAAACAGCGAGTACCAGACGCGAGTGTATAACGTATTTTGGTATGACGCCGCCAGGCAGGAACACATCGAGTACCAGACGTGAGTGTATAACGTATGTTGGTATGACGCCGCCGGCCAGGAACACAGCGAGTACCAGACGCGAGTGTATAACGTATGTTGGTATGACGCCGCCAGGCAGGTAAACAGCGAGTACCAGACGCGAGTGTATAACGTATTTTGGTATGACGCCGCCAGGCAGGAACACAGCAAGTACCAGACGCGAGTGTATAACGTATTTTGGTATGACGCCGCCAGGCAGGTAAACCGCGAGTATCAGGCGCGAGTGTATAACGTATGTTGGTATGACGCCGCCGGGCAGGTAAACAGCGAGTACCAGACGCGAATGTATTACGTATTTTGGTATGACGCCGCCGGTCAGGAACACAGCGAGTACCAGACGCGAGTGTATAACGTATGTTGGTATGACGCCGCCAGGCTTGTAAACAGCGAGTACCAGACGCGAGTGTATAACGTATTTTGGTATGACGCCGCCAGGCAGGAACACAGCTAGTACCAGAGGCGAGTGTATAACGTATTTTGGTATGACGCCGCCAGGCAGGTAAACCGCGAGTATCAGGCGCGAGTGTATAACGTATGTTGGTATGACGCCGCCAGGCAGGTAAACAGCGAGTACCAGACGCGAGTGTATTACGTATTTGGGTATGACGCCGCCAGGCAGGAACACAGCGAGTACCAGACGCGAGTGTATAACGTATTTTGGTATGACGCCGCCAGGCAGGTAAACAGCGAGTACCAGACGCTAGTGTATAACGTATTTTGGTATGACGCCGCCGGGCAGGAACACAGCGAGTACCAGAGGCGAGTGTATAACGTATTTTGGTATGACGCCGCCAGGTAGGTAAACAGCGAGTACCAGACGCGAATGTATAACGTATTTTGGTATGACGCCGCCAGGCAGGTAAACAGCGAGTACCAGACGCGAGTGTATAACGTATTTTGGTATGACGCCGCCAGACAGGTAAACAGCGAGTACCAGACGCGAGTGTATTACGTATTTGGGTATGACGCCGCCGGGCAGGAACACAGCGAGTACCAGACGCGAGTGTATAATGTATGTTGGTATGACGCCGCCAGGCAGGTAAACAGCGAGTACCAGACGCGAGTGTATAACGTATTTTGGTATGACGCCGCCGGGCAGGAACACAGCGAGTATCAGGCGCGAGTGTATAACGTATTTTGGTATGACGCCGCCAGGCAGGTAAACAGCGAGTACCAGACGCGAGTTTATAACGTATTTTGGTATGACGCCGCCAGACAGGTAAACAGCGAGTACCAGACGCGAGTGTATTACGTATTTGGGTATGACGCCGCCGGGCAGGAACACAACGAGTACCAGACGCGAGTGTATAACGTATGTTGGTATGACGCCGCCAGGCAGGTAAACAGCGAGTACCAGACGCGAGTGTATAACGTATTTTGGTATGACGCCGCCAGACAGGAACACAGCGAGTACCAGACGCGAGTGTATAACGTATGTTGGTATGACGCCGCCAGGCAGGTAAACAGCGAGTACAAGACGCGAGTGTATAACGTATTTTGGTATGACGCCGCCAGGCAGGTAAACAGCGAGTATCAGGCGCGAGTCTATAACGTATGTTGGTATGACGTCGCTAGGCAGGTAAACAGCGAGTACCAGACGCGAGTGTATAACCTATTTTGGTATGACGCCGCCGGGCAGGTAAACAGCGAGTATCAGGCGCGAGTGTACAACGTATGTTGGTATGATGCCGCCAGGCAGGTAAACAGCGAGTACCAGACGCGAGTGTATAACGTATTTTGGTATGACGCCGCCAGGCAGGAACACATCGAGTACCAGACGCGAGTGTATAACGTATTTTGGTATGACGCCGCCGGGGAAGTAAACAGCGAGTATCAGGCGCCAGTGTATAACGTATGTTGGTATGACGCCGCCAGGCAGGTAAACAGCGAGTACCAGACGCGAGTGTATTACGTATTTTGGTATGACGCCGCCAGGCAGGAACACAGCAAGTACCAGACGCGAGTGTATAACGTATTTTGGTATGACGCCGCCAGGCAGGTAAACAGCGAGTACCAGACGCTAGTGTATAACGTATTTTGGTATGACGCCGCCGGGCAGGAACACAGCGAGTACCAGAGGCGAGTGTATAATGTATTTTAGTATGACGCCGCCAGGTAGGTAAACAGCGAGTACCAGACGCGAATGTATAACGTATTTTGGTATGACGCCGCCAGGCAGGTAAACAGCGAGTACCAGACGCGAGTGTATAACGTATTTTGGTATGACGCCGCCAGACAGGTAAACAGCGAGTACCAGACGCGAGTGTATTACGTATTTGGGTATGACGCCGCCGGGCAGGAACACAGCGAGTACCAGACGCGAGTGTATAACGTATGTTGGTATGACGCCGCCAGACAGGTAAACAGCGAGTACCAGACGCGAGTGTATAACGTATTTTGGTATGACGCCGCCAGGCAGGAACACAGCGAGTATCAGGCGCGAGTGTATAACGTATTTTGGTATGACGCCGCCAGGCAGGTAAACCGCGAGTATCAGGCGCCAGTGTATAACGTATGTTGGTATGACGCCGCCAGGCAGGTAAACAGCGAGTACCAGACGCGAGTGTATTACGTATTTGGGTATGACGCCGCCAGGCAGGAACACAGCGAGTACGAGACGCGAGTGTATAACGTATTTTGGTATGACGCCGCCGGGCAGGTAAACAGCGAGTACCAGACGCTAGTGTATAACGTATGTTGGTATGACGCCGCCGGGCAGGAACACAGCGAGTACCAGACGCGAGTGTATAACGTATTTTGGTATGACGCCGCCAGGTAGGTAAACAGCGAGTACCAGACGCGAATGTATAACGTATTTTGGTATGACGCCGCCAGGCAGGTAAACAGCGAGTACCAGACGCGAGTGTATAACGTATTTTGGTATGACGCCGCCAGACAGGTAAACAGCGAGTACCAGACGCGAGTGTATTACGTATTTGGGTATGACGCCGCCGGGCAGGAACACAGCGAGTACCAGACGCGAGTGTATAACGTATGTTGGTATGACGCCGCCAGGCAGGTAAACAGCGAGTACCAGACGCGAGTGTATAACGTATATTGGTATGACGCCGCCGGGCAGACCACAGCGAGTATCAGGCGCGAGTGTATAACGTATTTTGGTATGACGCCGCCAGGCAGGTAAACAGCGAGTACCAGACGCGAGTGTATAACGTATTTTGGTATGACGCCGCCAGACAGGTAAACAGCGAGTACCAGACGCGAGTGTATTACGTATTTGGGTATGACGCCGCCAGGCAGGAACACAACGAGTACCAGACGCGAGTGTATAACGTATGTTGGTATGACGCCGCCAGGCAGGTAAACAGCGAGTACCAGACGCGAGTGTATAACGTATTTTGGTATGACGCCGCCAGACAGGAACACAGCGAGTACAAGACGCGAGTGTATAACGTATGTTGGTATGACGCCTCCAGGCTGGTAAACAGCGAGTACCAGACGCGAGTGTATAACGTATTTTGGTATGACGCCGCCAGGCAGGTAAACAGCGAGTATCAGCCGCGAGTCTATAACGTATGTTGGTATGACGTCGCCAGGCAGGTAAACAGCGAGTACCAGACGCGAGTGTATAACGTATTTTGGTATGACGCCGCCAGGCATGTAAACAGCGAGTATCAGGCGCGAGTGTACAACGTATGTTGGTATGATGCCGCCAGGCAGGTAAACAGCGAGTACCAGACGCGAGTGTATAACGTATTTTGGTATGACGCCGCCAGGCAGGAACACATCGAGTACCAGACGCGAGTGTATAACGTATTTTGGTATGACGCCGCCGGGGAAGTAAACAGCGAGTATCAGGCGCGAGTGTATAACGTATGTTGGTGTGATGCCGCCAGGCAGGTAAACAGCGAGTACCAGACGCGAGTGTATAACGTATTTTGGTATGACGCCGCCAGGCAGCTAAACAGCGAGTATCAGACGCGAGTGTATAACGTATTTTGGTATGACGCCGCCGGCCAGGAACACAGCGAGTACCAGACGCGAGTGTATAACGTATGTTGGTATGACGCCGCCGGGCAGGTAAACAGCGAGTACCAGACGCGAGTGTATAACGTATTTTGGTATGACGCCGCCAGGCAGGAACACAGCAAGTACCAGACGCGAGTGTATAACGTATTTTGGTATGACGCCGTCAGGCAGGTAAACCGCGAGTATCAGGCGCGAGTGTATAACGTATGTTGGTATGACGCCGCCAGGCAGGTAAACAGCGAGTACCAGACGCGAGTGTATAACGTATGTTAGTATGACGCCGCCAGGCAGGTAAACAGCGAGTACCAGACGCGAGTGTATTACGTATTTGGGTATGACGCCGCCGGGCAGGAACACAGCGAGTACCAGACGCGAGTGTATAACGTATGTTGGTATGACGCCGCCAGGCAGGTAAACAGCGAGTACCAGACGCGAGTGTATAACGTATTTTGGTATAACGCCGCCGGGCAGGAACACAGCGAGTATCAGGCGCGAGTGTATAACGTATTTTGGTATGACGCCGCCAGGCAGGTAAACAGCGAGCACCAGACGCGAGTGTATTACGTATTTTGGTATGACGCCGCCGGGCAGGAACACAGCGAGTACCAGACGCGAGTGTATAACGTATGTTGGTATGACGCCGCCAGGCAGGTAAACAGCGAGTACCAGACGCGAGTGTATAACGTATTTTGGTATGACGCCGCCGGGCAGGTAAACAGCGTGTACCAGACGCTAGTGTATAACGTATTTTGGTATGAAGCCGCCGGGCAGGAACACAGCGAGTACCAGAGGCGAGTGTATAACGTATTTTAGTATGACGCCGCCAGGTAGGTAAAGAGCGAGTACCAGACGCGAATGTATAACGTATTTTGGTATGACGCCGCCAGGCAGGTAAACAGCGAGTACCAGACGCGAGTGTATAACGTATTTTGGTATGACGCCGCCAGACAGGTAAACAGCGACTACCAGACGCGAGTGTATTAGGTATTTGGGTATGACGCCGCCGGGCAGGAACACAGCGAGTACCAGACGCGAGTGTATAACGTATGTTGGTATGACGCCGCCAGGCAGGTAAACAGCGAGTACCAGACGCGAGTGTATAACGTATTTTGGTATGACGCCGCCGGGCAGGAACACAGCGAGTATCAGGCGCGAGTGTATAACGTATTTTGGTATGACGCCGCCAGGCAGGTAAACAGCGAGTACCAGACGCGAGTGTATAACGTATTTTGGTATGACGCCGCCAGACAGGTAAACAGCGAGTACCAGACGCGAGTGTATAACGTATGTTGGTATGACGCCGCCAGGCAGGTAAACAGCGAGTACCAGAGGCGAGTGTATAACGTATGTTGGTATGACGCCGCCAGGCAGGTAAACAGCGAGTACCAGACACGAGTGTATTACGTATTTGGGTATGACGCCGCCAGGCAGGAACACAGCGAGTACCAGACGCGAGTGTATAACGTATGTTGGTATGACGCCGCCAGGCAGGTAAACAGCGAGTACCAGACGCGAGTGTATAACGTATTTTGGTATGACGCCGCCAGACGGGAACACAGCGAGTACCAGACGCGAGTGTATAACGTATTTTGGTATGACGCCGCTAGGCAGGTAAACAGCGAGTACAAGACGCGAGTGTATAACGTATTTTGGTATGACGCCGCCAGGCAGGTAAACAGCGAGTATCAGGCGCGAGTCTATAACGTATGTTGGTATGACGTCGCTAGGTAGGTAAACAGCGAGTATCAGGCGCGAGTGTATAACGTATGTTGGTATGACGCCGCCGGGCAGGAACACAGCGAGTACCAGACGCGAGTGTATAACCTATTTTGGTATGACGCCGCCGGGCAGGTAAACAGCGAGTATCAGGCGCGAGTGTACAACGTATGTTGGTATGACGCCGCCAGGCAGGTAAACAGCGAGTACCAGACGCGAGTGTATAACGTATTTTGGTATGACGCCGCCAGGCAGGAACACATCGAGTACCAGACGTGAGTGTATAACGTATGTTGGTATGACGCCGCCGGGCAGGAACACAGCGAGTACCAGACGCGAGTGTATAACGTATGTTGGTATGACGCCGCCAGGCAGGTAAACAGCGAGTACCAGACGCGAGTGTATAACGTATTTTGGTATGACGCCGCCAGGCAGGAACACATCGAGTACCAGACGTGAGTGTATAACGTATGTTGGTATGACGCCGCCGGCCAGGAACACAGCGAGTACCAGACGCGAGTGTATAACGTATGTTGGTATGACGCCGCCAGGCAGGTAAACAGCGAGTACCAGACGCGAGTGTATAACGTATTTTGGTATGACGCCGCCAGGCAGGAACACAGCAAGTACCAGACGCGAGTGTATAACGTATTTTGGTATGACGCCGCCAGGCAGGTAAACCGCGAGTATCAGGCGCGAGTGTATAACGTATGTTGGTATGACGCCGCCGGGCAGGTAAACAGCGAGTACCAGACGCGAATGTATTACGTATTTTGGTATGACGCCGCCGGTCAGGAACACAGCGAGTACCAGACGCGAGTGTATAACGTATGTTGGTATGACGCCGCCAGGCTTGTAAACAGCGAGTACCAGACGCGAGTGTATAACGTATTTTGGTATGACGCCGCCAGGCAGGAACACAGCTAGTACCAGAGGCGAGTGTATAACGTATTTTGGTATGACGCCGCCAGGCAGGTAAACCGCGAGTATCAGGCGCGAGTGTATAACGTATGTTGGTATGACGCCGCCAGGCAGGTAAACAGCGAGTACCAGACGCGAGTGTATTACGTATTTGGGTATGACGCCGCCAGGCAGGAACACAGCGAGTACCAGACGCGAGTGTATAACGTATTTTGGTATGACGCCGCCAGGCAGGTAAACAGCGAGTACCAGACGCTAGTGTATAACGTATTTTGGTATGACGCCGCCGGGCAGGAACACAGCGAGTACCAGAGGCGAGTGTATAACGTATTTTGGTATGACGCCGCCAGGTAGGTAAACAGCGAGTACCAGACGCGAATGTATAACGTATTTTGGTATGACGCCGCCAGGCAGGTAAACAGCGAGTACCAGACGCGAGTGTATAACGTATTTTGGTATGACGCCGCCAGACAGGTAAACAGCGAGTACCAGACGCGAGTGTATTACGTATTTGGGTATGACGCCGCCGGGCAGGAACACAGCGAGTACCAGACGCGAGTGTATAATGTATGTTGGTATGACGCCGCCAGGCAGGTAAACAGCGAGTACCAGACGCGAGTGTATAACGTATTTTGGTATGACGCCGCCGGGGAGGAACACAGCGAGTATCAGGCGCGAGTGTATAACGTATTTTGGTATGACGCCGCCAGGCAGGTAAACAGCGAGTACCAGACGCGAGTTTATAACGTATTTTGGTATGACGCCGCCAGACAGGTAAACAGCGAGTACCAGACGCGAGTGTATTACGTATTTGGGTATGACGCCGCCGGGCAGGAACACAACGAGTACCAGACGCGAGTGTATAACGTATGTTGGTATGACGCCGCCAGGCAGGTAAACAGCGAGTACCAGACGCGAGTGTATAACGTATTTTGGTATGACGCCGCCAGACAGGAACACAGCGAGTACCAGACGCGAGTGTATAACGTATGTTGGTATGACGCCGCCAGGCAGGTAAACAGCGAGTACAAGACGCGAGTGTATAACGTATTTTGGTATGACGCCGCCAGGCAGGTAAACAGCGAGTATCAGGCGCGAGTCTATAACGTATGTTGGTATGACGTCGCTAGGCAGGTAAACAGCGAGTACCAGACGCGAGTGTATAACCTATTTTGGTATGACGCCGCCGGGCAGGTAAACAGCGAGTATCAGGCGCAAGTGTACAACGTATGTTGGTATGATGCCGCCAGGCAGGTAAACAGCGAGTACCAGACGCGAGTGTATAACGTATTTTGGTATGACGCCGCCAGGCAGGAACACATCGAGTACCAGACGCGAGTGTATAACGTATTTTGGTATGACGCCGCCGGGGAAGTAAACAGCGAGTATCAGGCGCGAGTGTATAACGTATGTTGGTGTGATGCCGCCAGGCAGGTAAACAGCGAGTACCAGACGCGAGTGTATAACGTATTTTGGTATGACGCCGCCAGGCAGCTAAACAGCGAGTATCAGACGCGAGTGTATAACGTATTTTGGTATGACGCCGCCGGCCAGGAACACAGCGAGTACCAGACGCGAGTGTATAACGTATGTTGGTATGACACCGCCAGGCAGGTAAACAGCGAGTACCAGACGCGAGTGTATAACGTATTTTGGTATGACGCCGCCAGGCATGAACACAGCAAGTACCAGACGCGAGTGTATAACGTGTTTTGGTATGACGCCGCCAGGCAGGTAAACCGCGAGTATCAGGCGCGAGTGTATAACGTATGTTGGTATGACACCGCCAGGCATGTAAACAGCGAGCACCAGACGCGAGTGTATTACGTATTTTGGTATGACGCCGCCGGGCAGGAACACAGCGAGTACCAGACGCGAGTGTATAACGTATGTTGGTATGACGCCGCCAGGTAGGTAAACAGCGAGTACCAGACGCGAATGTATAACATATTTTGGTATGACGCCGCCAGGCAGGTAAACAGCGAGTACCAGACGCGAGTGTATAACGTATTTTGGTATGACGCCGCCAGACAGGTAAACAGCGAGTACCAGACGCGAGTGTATTACGTATTTGGGTATGACGCCGCCGGGCAGGAACACAGCGAGTACCAGACGCGAGTGTATAACGTATGTTGGTATGACGCCGCCAGGCAGGTAAACAGCGAGTACCAGACGCGAGTGTATAACGTATATTGGTATGACGCCGCCGGGCAGACCACAGCGAGTATCAGGCGCGAGTGTATAACGTATTTTGGTATGACGCCGCCAGGCAGGTAAACAGCGAGTACCAGACGCGAGTGTATAACGTATTTTGGCATGACGCCGCCAGACAGGTAAACAGCGAGTACCAGACGCGAGTGTATTACGTATTTGGGTATGACGCCGCCAGGCAGGAACACAACGAGTACCAGACGCGAGTGTATAACGTATGTTGGTATGACGCCGCCAGGCAGGTAAACAGCGAGTACCAGACGCGAGTGTATAACGTATGTTGGTATGACGCCTCCAGGCTGGTAAACAGCGAGTACAAGACGCGAGTGTATAACGTATTTTGGTATGACGCCGCCAGGCAGGTAAACAGCGAGTATCAGCCGCGAGTCTATAACGTATGTTGGTATGACGTCGCTAGGCAGGTAAACAGCGAGTACCAGACGCGAGTGTATAACGTATTTTGGTATGACGCCGCCAGGCATGTAAGCAGCGAGTATCAGGCGCGAGTGTACAACGTATGTTGGTATGATGCCGCCAGGCAGGTAAACAGCGAGTACCAGACGCGAGTGTATAACGTATTTTGGTATGACGCCGCCAGACAGGAACACAGCGAGTACAAGACGCGAGTGTATAACGTATGTTGGTATGACGCCTCCAGGCTGGTAAACAGCGAGTACAAGACGCGAGTGTATAACGTATTTTGGTATGACGCCGCCAGGCAGGTAAACAGCGAGTATCAGCCGCGAGTCTATAACGTATGTTGGTATGACGTCGCTAGGCAGGTAAACAGCGAGTACCAGACGCGAGTGTATAACGTATTTTGGTATGACGCCGCCAGGCATGTAAGCAGCGAGTATCAGGCGCGAGTGTACAACGTATGTTGGTATGATGCCGCCAGGCAGGTAAACAGCGAGTACCAGACGCGAGTGTATAACGTATTTTGGTATGACGCCGCCAGGCAGGAACACATCGAGTACCAGACGCGAGTGTATAACGTATTTTGGTATGACGCCGCCGGGGAAGTAAACAGCGAGTATCAGGCGCGAGTGTATAACGTATGTTGGTGTGATGCCGCCAGGCAGGTAAACAGCGAGTACCAGACGCGAGTGTATAACGTATTTTGGTATGACGCCGCCAGGCAGCTAAACAGCGAGTATCAGACGCGAGTGTATAACGTATTTTGGTATGACGCCGCCGGCCAGGAACACAGCGAGTACCAGACGCGAGTGTATAACGTATGTTGGTATGACGCCGCCGGGCAGGTAAACAGCGAGTACCAGACGCGAGTGTATAACGTATTTTGGTATGACGCCGCCAGGCAGGAACACAGCAAGTACCAGACGCGAGTGTATAACGTATTTTGGTATGACGCCGCCAGGCAGGTAAACCGCGAGTATCAGGCGCGAGTGTATAACGTATGTTGGTATGACGCCGCCAGGCAGGTAAACAGCGAGTACCAGACGCGAGTGTATAACGTATGTTAGTATGACGCCGCCAGGCAGGTAAACAGCGAGTACCAGACGCGAGTGTATTACGTATTTGGGTATGACGCCGCCGGGCAGGAACACAGCGAGTACCAGACGCGAGTGTATAACGTATGTTGGTATGACGCCGCCAGGCAGGTAAACAGCGAGTACCAGACGCGAGTGTATAACGTATTTTGGTATAACGCCGCCGGGCAGGAACACAGCGAGTATCAGGCGCGAGTGTATAACGTATTTTGGTATGACGCCGCCAGGCAGGTAAACAGCGAGCACCAGACGCGAGTGTATTACGTATTTTGGTATGACGCCGCCGGGCAGGAACACAGCGAGTACCAGACGCGAGTGTATAACGTATGTTGGTATGACGCCGCCAGGCAGGTAAACAGCGAGTACCAGACGCGAGTGTATAACGTATTTTGGTATGACGCCGCCGGGCAGGTAAACAGCGTGTACCAGACGCTAGTGTATAACGTATTTTGGTATGACGCCGCCGGGCAGGAACACAGCGAGTACCAGAGGCGAGTGTATAACGTATTTTAGTATGACGCCGCCAGGTAGGTAAAGAGCGAGTACCAGACGCGAATGTATAACGTATTTTGGTATGACGCCGCCAGGCAGGTAAACAGCGAGTACCAGACGCGAGTGTATAACGTATTTTGGTATGACGCCGCCAGACAGGTAAACAGCGACTACCAGACGCGAGTGTATTAGGTATTTGGGTATGACGCCGCCGGGCAGGAACACAGCGAGTATCAGGCGCGAGTGTATAACGTATTTTGGTATGACGCCGCCAGGCAGGTAAACAGCGAGTACCAGACGCGAGTGTATAACGTATTTTGGTATGACGCCGCCAGACAGGTAAACAGCGAGTACCAGACGCGAGTGTATAACGTATGTTGGTATGACGCCGCCAGGCAGGTAAACAGCGAGTACCAGAGGCGAGTGTATAACGTATGTTGGTATGACGCCGCCAGGCAGGTAAACAGCGAGTACCAGACACGAGTGTATTACGTATTTGGGTATGACGCCGCCAGGCAGGAACACAGCGAGTACCAGACGCGAGTGTATAACGTATGTTGGTATGACGCAGCCAGGCAGGTAAACAGCGAGTACCAGACGCGAGTGTATAACGTATTTTGGTATGACGCCGCCAGACGGGAACACAGCGAGTACCAGACGCGAGTGTATAACGTATGTTGGTATGACGCCGCTAGGCAGGTAAACAGCGAGTACAAGACGCGAGTGTATAACGTATTTTGGTATGACGCCGCCAGGCAGGTAAACAGCGAGTATCAGGCGCGAGTCTATAACGTATGTTGGTATGACGTCGCTAGGTAGGTAAACAGCGAGTATCAGGCGCGAGTGTATAACGTATGTTGGTATGACGCCGCCGGGCAGGAACACAGCGAGTACCAGACGCGAGTGTATAACGTATTTTGGTATGACGCCGCCAGGTAGGTAAACAGCGAGTACCAGACGCGAGTGTATAACCTATTTTGGTATGACGCCGCCGGGCAGGTAAACAGCGAGTATCAGGCGCGAGTGTACAACGTATGTTGGTATGACGCCGCCAGGCAGGTAAACAGCGAGTACCAGACGCGAGTGTATAACGTATTTTGGTATGACGCCGCCAGGCAGGAACACATCGAGTACCAGACGTGAGTGTATAACGTATGTTGGTATGACGCCGCCGGGCAGGAACACAGCGAGTACCAGACGCGAGTGTATAACGTATGTTGGTATGACGCCGCCAGGCAGGTAAACAGCGAGTACCAGACGCGAGTGTATAACGTATTTTGGTATGACGCCGCCAGGCAGGAACACATCGACTACCAGACGTGAGTGTATAACGTATGTTGGTATGACGCCGCCGGGCAGGAACACAGCGAGTACAAGACGCGAGTGTATAACGTATGTTGGTATGACGCCGCCAGGCAGGTAAACAGCGAGTACCAGACGCGAGTGTATAACGTATTTTGGTATGACGCCGCCAGGCAGGAACACAGCAAGTACCAGACGCGAGTGTATAACGTATTTTGGTATGACGCCGCCAGGCAGGTAAACCGCGAGTATCAGGCGCGAGTGTATAACGTATGTTGGTATGACGCCGCCAGGCAGGTAAACAGCGAGTACCAGACGCGAGTGTATTACGTATTTTGGTATGACGCCGCCGGTCAGGAACACAGCGAGTACCAGACGCGAGTGTATAACGTATGTTGGTATGACGCCGCCAGGCTTGTAAACAGCGAGTACCAGACGCGAGTGTATAACGTATTTTGGTATGACGCCGCCAGGCAGGAACACAGCTAGTACCAGAGGCGAGTGTATAACGTATTTTGGTATGACGCCGCCAGGCAGGTAAACCGCGAGTACCAGACGCGAGTGTATTACGTATTTGGGTATGACGCCGCCGGGCAGGAACACAGCGAGTACCAGACGCGAGTGTATAACGTATGTTGGTATGACGCCGCCAGGCAGGTAAACAGCGAGTACCAGACGCGAGTGTATAACGTATGTTGGTATGACGCCGCCAGGCAGGTAAACAGCGAGTACCAGACGCGAGTGTATAACGTATTTTGGTATAACGCCGCCGGGCAGGAACACAGCGAGTATCAGGCGCGAGTGTATAACGTATTTTGGTATGACGCCGCCAGGCAGGTAAACAGCGAGCACCAGACGCGAGTGTATTACGTATTTTGGTATGACGCCGCCGGGCAGGAACACAGCGAGTACCAGACGCGAGTGTATAACGTATGTTGGTATGACGCCGCCAGGCAGGTAAACAGCGAGTACCAGACGCGAGTGTATAACGTATTTTGGTATGACGCCGCCGGGCAGGTAAACAGCGTGTACCAGACGCTAGTGTATAACGTATTTTGGTATGACGCCGCCGGGCAGGAACACAGCGAGTACCAGAGGCGAGTGTATAACGTATTTTAGTATGACGCCGCCAGGTAGGTAAAGAGCGAGTACCAGACGCGAATGTATAACGTATTTTGGTATGACGCCGCCAGGCAGGTAAACAGCGAGTACCAGACGCGAGTGTATAACGTATTTTGGTATGACGCCGCCAGACAGGTAAACAGCGACTACCAGACGCGAGTGTATTAGGTATTTGGGTATGACGCCGCCGGGCAGGAACACAGCGAGTACCAGACGCGAGTGTATAACGTATGTTGGTATGACGCCGCCAGGCAGGTAAACAGCGAGTACCAGACGCGAGTGTATAACGTATTTTGGTATGACGCCGCCGGGCAGGAACACAGCGAGTATCAGGCGCGAGTGTATAACGTATTTTGGTATGACGCCGCCAGGCAGGTAAACAGCGAGTACCAGACGCGAGTGTATAACGTATTTTGGTATGACGCCGCCAGACAGGTAAACAGCGAGTACCAGACGCGAGTGTATAACGTATGTTGGTATGACGCCGCCAGGCAGGTAAACAGCGAGTACCAGACGCGAGTGTATAACGTATGTTGGTATGACGCCGCCAGGCAGGTAAACAGCGAGTACCAGACACGAGTGTATTACGTATTTGGGTATGACGCCGCCAGGCAGGAACACAGCGAGTACCAGACGCGAGTGTATAACGTATGTTGGTATGACGCAGCCAGGCAGGTAAACAGCGAGTACCAGACGCGAGTGTATAACGTATTTTGGTATGACGCCGCCAGACGGGAACACAGCGAGTACCAGACGCGAGTGTATAACGTATGTTGGTATGACGCCGCTAGGCAGGTAAACAGCGAGTACAAGACGCGAGTGTATAACGTATTTTGGTATGACGCCGCCAGGCAGGTAAACAGCGAGTATCAGGCGCGAGTCTATAACGTATGTTGGTATGACGTCGCTAGGTAGGTAAACAGCGAGTATCAGGCGCGAGTGTATAACGTATGTTGGTATGACGCCGCCGGGCAGGAACACAGCGAGTACCAGACGCGAGTGTATAACGTATTTTGGTATGACGCCGCCAGGTAGGTAAACAGCGAGTACCAGACGCGAGTGTATAACCTATTTTGGTATGACGCCGCCGGGCAGGTAAACAGCGAGTATCAGGCGCGAGTGTACAACGTATGTTGGTATGACGCCGCCAGGCAGGTAAACAGCGAGTACCAGACGCGAGTGTATAACGTATTTTGGTATGACGCCGCCAGGCAGGAACACATCGAGTACCAGACGTGAGTGTATAACGTATGTTGGTATGACGCCGCCGGGCAGGAACACAGCGAGTACCAGACGCGAGTGTATAACGTATGTTGGTATGACGCCGCCAGGCAGGTAAACAGCGAGTACCAGACGCGAGTGTATAACGTATTTTGGTATGACGCCGCCAGGCAGGAACACATCGAGTACCAGACGTGAGTGTATAACGTATGTTGGTATGACGCCGCCGGGCAGGAACACAGCGAGTACCAGACGCGAGTGTATAACGTATGTTGGTATGACGCCGCCAGGCAGGTAAACAGCGAGTACCAGACGCGAGTGTATAACGTATTTTGGTATGACGCCGCCAGGCAGGAACACAGCAAGTACCAGACGCGAGTGTATAACGTATTTTGGTATGACGCCGCCAGGCAGGTAAACCGCGAGTATCAGGCGCGAATGTATAACGTATGTTGGTATGACGCCGCCAGGCAGGTAAACAGCGAGTACCAGACGCGAGTGTATTACGTATTTTGGTATGACGCCGCCGGTCAGGAACACAGCGAGTACCAGACGCGAGTGTATAACGTATGTTGGTATGACGCCGCCAGGCTTGTAAACAGCGAGTACCAGACGCGAGAGTATAACGTATTTTGGTATGACGCCGCCAGGCAGGAACACAGCTAGTACCAGAGGCGAGTGTATAACGTATTTTGGTATGACGCCGCCAGGCAGGTAAACCGCGAGTATCAGGCGCGAGTGTATAACGTATGTTGGTATGACGCCGCCAGGCAGGTAAACAGCGAGTACCAGACGCGAGTGTATTACGTATTTGGGTATGACGCCGCCAGGCAGGAACACAGCGAGTACCAGACGCAAGTGTATAACGTATTTTGGTATGACGCCGCCAGGCAGGTAAACAGCGAGTACCAGACGCTAGTGTATAACGTATTTTGGTATGACGCCGCCGGGCAGGAACACAGCGAGTACCAGAGGCGAGTGTATAACGTATTTTGGTATGACGCCGCCAGGTAGGTAAACAGCGAGTACCAGACGCGAATGTATAACGTATTTTGGTATGACGCCGCCAGGCAGGTAAACAGCGAGTACCAGACGCGAGTGTATAACGTATTTTGGTATGACGCCGCCAGACAGGTAAACAGCGAGTACCAGACGCGAGTGTAATACGTATTTGGGTATGACGCCGCCGGGCAGGAACACAGCGAGTACCAGACGCGAGTGTATAATGTATGTTGGTATGACGCCGCCAGGCAGGTAAACAGCGAGTACCAGACGCGAGTGTATAACGTATTTTGGTATGACGCCGCCGGGCAGGAACACAGCGAGTATCAGGCGCGAGTGTATAACGTATTTTGGTATGACGCCGCCAGGCAGGTAAACAGCGAGTACCAGACGCGAGTTTATAACGTATTTTGGTATGACGCCGCCAGACAGGTAAACAGCGAGTACCAGACGCGAGTGTATTACGTATTTGGGTATGACGCCGCCGGGCAGGAACACATCGAGTACCAGACGCGAGTGTATAACGTATGTTGGTATGACGCCGCCTGGCAGGTAAACAGCGAGTACCAGACGCGAGTGTATAACGTATTTTGGTATGACGCCGCCAGACAGGAACACATCGAGTACCAGACGCGAGTGTATAACGTATTTTGGTATGACGCCGCCGGGGAAGTAAACAGCGAGTATCAGGCGCGAGTGTATAACGGATGTTGGTGTGATGCCGCCAGGCAGGTAAACAGCGAGTACCAGACGCGAGTGTATAACGTATTTTGGTATGACGCCGCCAGGCAGCTAAACAGCGAGTAGCAGACGCGAGTGTATAACGTATTTTGGTATGACGCCGCCGGCCAGGAACACAGCGAGTACCAGACGCGAGTGTATAACGTATGTTGGTATGACACCGCCAGGCAGGTAAACAGCGAGTACCAGACGCGAGTGTATAACGTATTTTGGTATGACGCCGCCAGGCAGGAACACAGCAAGTACCAGACGCGAGTGTATAACGTGTTTTGGTATGACGCCGCCAGGCAGGTAAACCGCGAGTATCAGGCGCGAGTGTATAACGTATGTTGGTATGACACCGCCAGGCATGTAAACAGCGAGCACCAGACGCGAGTGTATTACGTATTTTGGTATGACGCCGCCGGGCAGGAACACAGCGAGTACCAGACGCGAGTGTATAACGTATGTTGGTATGACGCCGCCAGGCAGGTAAACAGCGAGTACCAGACGCGAGTGTATAACATATTTTGGTATGACGCCGCCAGGCAGGAACACAGCGAGTACCAGAGGCGAATGTATAACGTATTTTGGTATGACGCCGCCAGGTAGGTAAACAGCGAGTACCAGACGCGAGTGTATAACGTATTTTGGTATGACGCCGCCAGGCAGGTAAACAGCGAGTACCAGACGCGAGTGTATAACGTATTTTGGTATGACGCCGCCAGACAGGTAAACAGCGAGTACCAGACGCGAGTGTATTACGTATTTGGGTATAACGCCGCCGGGCACGAACACAGCGAGTACCAGACGCGAGTGTATAACGTATGTTGGTATGACGCCGCCAGGCAGGTAAACAGCGAGTACCAGACGCGAGTGTATAACGTATTTTGGTATGACGCCGCCGGGCAGGAAAACAGCGAGTACCAGACGCGAGTGTATAACGTATTTTCGTATGACGCCGCAGGGCAGGTAAACAGCGAGTATCAGGCGCGAGTGTATAACGTATGTTGGTATGACGCCGCCAGGCAGGTAAACAGCGAGTACCAGACGCGAGTGTATAACGTATTTTGGTATGACGCCGCCAGGCAGGAAAACAGCGAGTACCAGACGCGAGTGTATAACTTATTTTGGTATGACGCCGCCAGGCAGGAACACATCGAGTACCAGACGCGAGTGTATAACGTATTTTGGTATGACGCCGCCAGGCAGGTAAACAGCGAGTACCAGACGCGAGTGTATAACGTATGTTGGTATGACGCCGCCAGGCAAGTAAACAGCGAGTATCAGGCGCGAGTGTATAACGTATGTTGGTATGACGCCGCCAGGCAGGTAAACAGCGAGTACCAGACGCGAGTGTATAACGTATTTTGGTATGACGCCGCCAGGCAGGAACACATCGAGTATCAGGCGCGAGTGTACAACGTATGTTGGTATGACGCCGCCAGGCAGGTAAACAGCGAGTACCAGACGCGAGTGTATAACGTATTTTGGTATGACGCCGCCAGGCAGGAACACATCGAGTACCAGACGTGAGTGTATAACGTATGTTGGTATGACGCCGCCGGGCAGGAACACAGCGAGTACCAGACACGAGTGTATAACGTATTTTGGTATGACGCCGCCAGGCAGCTAAACAGCGAGTAGCAGACGCGAGTGTATAACGTATTTTGGTATGACGCCGCCAGGCAGCTAAACAGCGAGTAGCAGACGCGAGTGTATAACGTATTTTGGTATGACGCCGCCAGGAAGGTAAACAGCGAGTACCAGACGCGAGTGTATAACGTATTTTGGTATGACGCCGCCAGGCAGCTAAACAGCGAGTAGCAGACGCGAGTGTATAACGTATTTTGGTATGACGCCGCCGGCCAGGAACACAGCGAGTACCAGACGCGAGTGTATAACGTATGTTGGTATGACGCCGCCAGGCAGGTAAACAGCGAGTACCAGACGCGAGTGTATAACGTATTTTGGTATGACGCCGCCAGGCAGGAACACAGCAAGTACCAGACGCGAGTGTATAACGTATTTTGGTATGACGCCGCCAGGCAGGTAAACCGCGAGTTTCAGGCGCGAGTGTATAACGTATGTTGGTATGACGCCGCCAGGCAGGTAAACAGCGAGTACCAGACGCGAGTGTATTACGTATTTTGGTATGACGCCGCCGGTCAGGAACACAGCGAGTACCAGACGCGAGTGTATAACGTATGTTGGTATGACGCCGCCAGGCTTGTAAACAGCGAGTACCAGACGCGAGTGTATAACGTATTTTGGTATGACGCCGCCGGGCAGGAACACAGCTAGTACCAGAGGCGAGTGTATAACGTATTTTGGTATGACGCCGCCAGGCAGGTAAACCGCGAGTACCAGACGCGAGTGTATAACGTATTTTGGTATGACGCCGCCAGGCAGGAAAACAGCGAGTACCAGACGCGAGTGTATAACTTATTTTGGTATGACGCCGCCAGGCAGGAACACATCGAGTACCAGACGCGAGTGTATAACGTATTTTGGTATGACGCCGCCAGGCAGGTAAACAGCGAGTACCAGACGCGAGTGTATAACGTATGTTGGTATGACGCCGCCGGGCAAGTAAACAGCGAGTATCAGGCGCGAGTGTATAACGTATGTTGGTATGACGCCGCCAGGCAGGTAAACAGCGAGTACCAGACGCGAGTGTATAACGTATTTTGGTATGACGCCGCCAGGCAGGAACACATCGAGTATCAGGCGCGAGTGTACAACGTATGTTGGTATGACGCCGCCAGGCAGATAAACAGCGAGTACCAGACGCGAGTGTATAACGTATTTTGGTATGACGCCGCCAGGCAGGAACACATCGAGTACCAGACGTGAGTGTATAACGTATGTTGGTATGACGCCGCCGGGCAGGAACACAGCGAGTACCAGACACGAGTGTATAACGTATGTTGGTATAACGCCGCCAGGAAGGTAAACAGCGAGTACCAGACGCGAGTGTATAACGTATTTTGGTATGACGCCGCCAGGCAGCTAAACAGCGAGTAGCAGACGCGAGTGTATAACGTATTTTGGTATGACGCCGCCGGCCAGGAACACAGCGAGTACCAGACGCGAGTGTATAACGTATGTTGGTATGACGCCGCCAGGCAGGTAAACAGCGAGTACCAGACGCGAGTGTATAACGTATTTTGGTATGACGCCGCCAGGCAGGAACACAGCAAGTACCAGACGCGAGTGTATAACGTATTTTGGTATGACGCCGCCAGGCAGGTAAACCGCGAGTTTCAGGCGCGAGTGTATAACGTATGTTGGTATGACGCCGCCAGGCAGGTAAACAGCGAGTACCAGACGCGAGTGTATTACGTATTTTGGTATGACGCCGCCGGTCAGGAACACAGCGAGTACCAGACGCGAGTGTATAACGTATATTGGTATGACGCCGCCAGGCTTGTAAACAGCGAGTACCAGACGCGAGTGTATAACGTATTTTGGTATGACGCCGCCGGGCAGGAACACAGCTAGTACCAGAGGCGAGTGTATAACGTATTTTGGTATGACGCCGCCAGGCAGATAAACCGCGAGTATTAGGCGCGAGTGTATAACGTATGTTGGTATGACGCCGCCAGGCAGGTAAACAGCGAGTACCAGACGCGAGTGTATTACGTATTTGGGTATGACGCCGCCAGGCAGGAACACAGCGAGTACCAGACGCGAGTGTATAACGTATTTTGGTATGACGCCACCGGGCAGGTAAACAGCGAGTACCAGACGCTAGTGTATAACGTATTTTGGTATGACGCCGCCGGGCAGGAACACAGTGAGTACCAGAGGCGAGTGTATAACGTATTTTGGTATGACGCCGCCAGGGAGGTAAACAGCGAGTACCAGACGCGAATGTATAACGTATTTTGGTATGACACCGCCAGGCAGGTAAACAGCGAGTACCAGACGCGAGTGTATAACGTATTTTGGTATGACGCCGCCAGACAGGTAAACAGCGAGTACCAGACGCGAGTGTATTACGTATTTGGGTATGACGCCGCCGGGCAGGAACACAGCGAGTACCAGACGCGAGTGTATAACGTATGTTGGTATGACGCCGCCAGGCAGGTAAACAGCGAGTACCAGACGCGAGTGTATAACGTATTTTGGTATGACGCCGCCGGGCAGGAACACAGCGAGTATCAGGCGCGAGTGTATAACGTATTTTGGTATGACGCCGCCAGGCAGGTAAACAGCGAGTACAAGACACGAGTGTATAACGTATTTTGGTATGACGCCGCCAGACAGGTAAACAGCGAGTACCAGACGCGAGTGTATTACGTATTTGGGTATGACGCCGCCGGGCAGGAACACATCGAGTACCAGACGCGAGTGTATAACGTATGTTGGTATGACGCCGCCGGGCAGGTAAACAGCGAGTACCAGACGCGAGTGTATTACGTATTTGGGTATGACGCCGCCAGGCAGGAACACATCGAGTACCAGACGCGAGTGTATAACGTATGTTGGTATGACGCCGCCGGGCAGGTAAACAGCGAGTACCAGACGCGAGTGTATAACGTATTTTGGTATGACGCCGCCAGGCAGGAACACATCGAGTACCAGACGCGAGTGTATAACGTATTTTGGTATGACGCCGCCGGGGAAGTAAACAGCGAGTATCAGGCGCGAGTGTATAACGTATGTTGGTGTGATGCCGCCAGGCAGGTAAACAGCGAGTACCAGACGCGAGTGTATAACGTATTTTGGTATGACGCCGCCAGGCAGCGAAACAGCGAGTATCAGACGCGAGTGTATAACGTATTTTGGTATGACGCCGCCGGCCAGGAACACAGCGAGTACCAGACGCGAGTGTATAACGTATGTTGGTATGACGCCGCCAGGCAGGTAAACAGCGAGTACCAGACGCGAGTGTATAACGTATTTTGGTATGACGCCGCCAGGCAGGAACACAGCAAGTACCAGATGCGAGTGTATAACGTATTTTGGTATGACGCCGCCAGGCAGGTAAACCGCGAGTATCAGGCGCGAGTGTATAACGTATGTTGGTATGACGCCGCCAGGCAGGTAAACAGCGAGCACCAGACGCGAGTGTATTACGTATTTTGGTATGACGCCGCCGGGCAGGAACACAGCGAGTACCAGACGCGAGTGTATAACGTATGTTGGTATGACGCCGCCAGGCAGGTAAACAGCGAGTACCAGACGCGAGTGTATAACGTATTTTGGTATGACGCCGCCGGGCAGGAACACAGCGAGTACCAGACGCGAGTGTATAACGTATTTTGGTATGACGCCGCCAGGTAGGTAAACAGCGAGTACCAGACGCGAGTGTATAACGTATTTTGGTATGACGCCGCCAGGCAGGTAAACAGCGAGTACCAGACGCGAGTGTATAACGTATTTGGGTATGACGCCGCCAGACAGGTAAACAGCGAGTACCAGACGCGAGTGTATTACGTATTTGGGTATAACGCCGCCGGGCAGGAACACATCGAGTACCAGACGCGAGTGTATAACGTATTTTGGTATGACGCCGCCAGACAGGTAAACAGCGAGTACCAGACGCGAGTGTATAACGTATTTTGGTATGACGCCGCCGGGCAGGAAAACAGCGAGTACCAGACGCGAGTGTATAACGTATTTTCGTATGACGCCGCCGGGCAGGTAAACAGCGAGTATCAGGCGCGAGTGTATAACGTATGTTGCTATGACACCGCCAGGCAGGTAAACAGCGAGTACCAGACGCGAGTGTATAACGTATTTTGGTATGACGCCGCCAGGCAGGTAAACAGCGAGTATCAGGCGCTAGTGTATAACGTATGTTGGTATGACGCCGCCAGGCAGGTAAACAGCGAGTACCAGACGCGAGTGTATAACGTATTATGGTATGACGCCGCCAGACAGGTAAACAGCGAGTACCAGACGCGAGTGTATTACGTATTTTGGTATGACGCCGCCGGGCAGGAACACAGCGAGTACCAGACGCGAGTGTATAAGGTATGTTGGTATGACGCCGCCAGGCAGGTAAACAGCGAGTACCAGACGCGAGTGTATAACGTATTTTGGTATGACGCCGCCAGGCAGGTAAACAGCGAGTACCAGACGCGAGTGTATAACGTATTTTGGTATGACGCCGCCAGGCAGGAACACAGCGAGTACCAGACGCGAGTGTATAACGTATGTTGGTATGACGCCGCCAGGCAGGTAAACAGCGAGTACCAGACGCGAGTGTATAACGTATTTTGGTATGACGCCGCCGGGCAGGAACACAGCGAGTATCAGGCGCCAGTGTATAACGTATTTTGGTATGACGCCGCCAGGCAGGTAAACAGCGAGTACAAGACGCGAGTGTATAACGTATTTTGGTATGACGCCGCCAGACAGGTAAACAGCGAGTACCAGACGCGAGTGTATTACGTATTTGGGTATGACGCCGCCGGGCAGGAACACATCGAGTACCAGACGCGAGTGTATAACGTATGTTGGTATGACGCCGCCGGGTAGGTAAACAGCGAGTACCAGACGCGAGTGTATTACGTTTTTGGGTATGACGCCGCCAGGCAGGAACACATCGAGTACCAGACGCGAGTGTATAACGTATGTTGGTATGACGCCGCCGGGCAGGTAAACAGCGAGTACCAAACGCGAGTGTTTAACGTATTTTGGTATGACGCCGCCAGGCAGGAACACATCGAGTACCAGACGCGAGTGTATAACGTATTTTGGTATGACGCCGCCGGGGAAGTAAACAGCGAGTATCAGGCGCGAGTGTATAACGTATGTTGGTGTGATGCCGCCAGGCAGGTAAACAGCGAGTACCAGACGCGAGTGTATAACGTATTTTGGTATGACGCCGCCAGGCAGCTAAACAGCGAGTATCAGACGCGAGTGTATAACGTATTTTGGTATGACGCCGCCGGCCAGGAACACAGCGAGTACCAGACGCGAGTGTATAAGGTATGTTGGTATGACGCCGCCAGGCAGGTAAACAGCGAGTACCAGACGCGAGTGTATAACGTATTTTGGTATGACGCCGCCAGGCAGGAACACAGCAAGTACCAGACGCGAGTGTATAACGTATTTTGGTATGACGCCGCCAGGCAGGTAAACCGCGAGTATCAGGCGCGAGTGTATAACGTATGTTGGTATGACGCCGCCAGGCAGGTAAACAGCGAGCACCAGACGCGAGTGTATTACGTATTTTGGTATGACGCCGCCGGGCAGGAACACAGCGAGTACCAGACGCGAGTGTATAACGTATGTTGGTATGACGCCGCCAGGCAGGTAAACAGCGAGTACCAGACGCGAGTGTATAACATATTTTGGTATGACGCCGCCGGGCAGGAACACAGCGAGTACCAGACGCGAGTGTATAACGTATTTTGGTATGACGCCGCCAGGTAGGTAAACAGCGAGTACCAGACGCGAGTGTATAACGTATTTTGGTATGACGCCGCCAGGCAGGTAAACAGCGAGTACCAGACGCGAGTGTATAACGTATTTGGGTATGACGCCGCCAGACAGGTAAACAGCGAGTACCAGACGCGAGTGTATTACGTATTTGGGTATAACGCCGCCGGGCAGGAACACATCGAGTACCAGACGCGAGTGTATAACGTATTTTTGGTATGACGCCGCCAGACAGGTAAACAGCGAGTACCAGACGCGAGTGTATAACGTATTTTGGTATGACGCCGCCGGGCAGGAAAACAGCGAGTACCAGACGCGAGTGTATAACGTATTTTCGTATGACGCCGCCAGGCAGGTAAACAGCGAGTATCAGGCGCGAGTGTATAACGTATGTTGGTATGACACCGCCAGGCAGGTAAACAGCGAGTACCAGACGCGAGTGTATAACGTATTTTGGTATGACGCCGCCAGGCAGGTAAACAGCGAGTATCAGGCGCTAGTGTATAACGTATGTTGGTATGACGCCGCCAGGCAGGTAAACAGCGAGTACCAGACGCGAGTGTATAACGTATTATGGTATGACGCCGCCAGACAGGTAAACAGCGAGTACCAGACGCGAGTGTATTACGTATTTTGGTATGACGCCGCCGGGCAGGAACACAGCGAGTACCAGACGCGAGTGTATAAGGTATGTTGGTATGACGCCGCCAGGCAGGTAAACAGCGAGTACCAGACGCGAGTGTATAACGTATTTTGGTATGACGGCGCCAGGCAGGTAAACAGCGAGTACCAGACGCGAGTGTATAACGTATTTTGGTATGACGCCGCCAGGCAGGAACACAGCGAGTACCAGACGCGAGTGTATTACGTATTTGGGTATGACGCCGCCGGGCAGGAACACATCGAGTACCAGACGCGAGTGTATAACGTATGTTGGTATGACGCCGCCGGGCAGGTAAACAGCGAGTACCAGACGCGAGTGTATTACGTTTTTGGGTATGACGCCGCCAGGCAGGAACACATCGAGTACAAGACGCGAGTGTATAACGTATGTTGGTATGACGCCGCCGGGCAGGTAAACAGCGAGTACCAAACGCGAGTGTATAACGTATTTTGGTATGACGCCGCCAGGCAGGAACACATCGAGTACCAGACGCGAGTGTATAACGTATTTTGGTATGACGCCGCCGGGGAAGTAAACAGCGAGTATCAGGCGCGAGTGTATAACGTATGTTGGTGTGATGCCGCCAGGCAGGTAAACAGCGAGTACCAGACGCGAGTGTATAACGTATTTTGGTATGACGCCGCCAGGCAGCTAAACAGCGAGTATCAGACGCGAGTGTATAACGTATTTTGGTATGACGCCGCCGGCCAGGAACACAGCGAGTACCAGACGCGAGTGTATAAGGTATGTTGGTATGACGCCGCCAGGCAGGTAAACAGCGAGTACCAGACGCGAGTGTATAACGTATTTTGGTATGACGCCGCCAGGCAGGAACACAGCAAGTACCAGACGCGAGTGTATAACGTATTTTGGTATGACGCCGCCAGGCAGGTAAACCGCGAGTATCAGGCGCGAGTGTATAACGTATGTTGGTATGACGCCGCCAGGCAGGTAAACAGCGAGCACCAGACGCGAGTGTATTACGTATTTTGGTATGACGCCGCCGGGCAGGAACACAGCGAGTACCAGACGCGAGTGTATAACGTATGTTGGTATGACGCCGCCAGGCAGGAAAACAGCGAGTACCAGACGCGAGTGTATAACATATTTTGGTATGACGCCGCCGGGCAGGAACACAGCGAGTACCAGACGCGAGTGTATAACGTATTTTGGTATGACGCCGCCAGGTAGGTAAACAGCGAGTACCAGACGCGAGTGTATAACGTATTTTGGTATGACGCCGCCAGGCAGGTAAACAGCGAGTACCAGACGCGAGTGTATAACGTATTTTGGTATGACGCCGCCAGACAGGTAAACAGCGAGTACCAGACGCGAGTGTATTACGTATTTGGGTATAACGCCGCCGGGCAGGAACACATCGAGTACCAGACGCGAGTGTATAACGTATTTTTGGTATGACGCCGCCAGACAGGTAAACAGCGAGTACCAGACGCGAGTGTATAACGTATTTTGGTATGACGCCGCCGGGCAGGAAAACAGCGAGTACCAGACGCGAGTGTATAACGTATTTTCGTATGACGCCGCCGGGCAGGTAAACAGCGAGTATCAGGCGCGAGTGTATAACGTATGTTGGTATGACACCGCCAGGCAGGTAAACAGCGAGTACCAGACGCGAGTGTATAACGTATTTTGGTATGACGCCGCCAGGCAGGTAAACAGCGAGTATCAGGCGCTAGTGTATAACGTATGTTGGTATGACACCGCCAGGCAGGTAAACAGCGAGTACCAGACGCGAGTGTATAACGTATTATGGTATGACGCCGCCAGACAGGTAAACAGCGAGTACCAGACGCGAGTGTATTACGTATTTTGGTATGACGCCGCCGGGCAGGAACACAGCGAGTACCAGACGCGAGTGTATAAGGTATGTTGGTATGACGCCGCCAGGCAGGTAAACAGCGAGTACCAGACGCGAGTGTATAACGTATTTTGGTATGACGCCGCCAGGCAGGTAAACAGCGAGTACCAGACGCGAGTGTATAACGTATTTTGGTATGACGCCGCCAGGCAGGAACACAGCGAGTACCAGACGCGAGTGTATAACGTATGTTGGTATGACGCCGCCAGGCAGGGAAACAGCAAGTACCAGACGCGAGTGTATAACGTATTTTGGTATGACGCCGCCAGGCAGGAACACAGCAAGTAGCAGACGCGAGTGTATAACGTATTTTGGTATGACGCCGCCAGGCAGGTAAACAGCGAGTATCAGGCGCGAGTGTATAACGTATGTTGGTATGACGCCGCCAGGCAGGTAAACAGCGAGTACCAGACGCGAGTGTATAACGTATTTTGGTATGACGCCGCCAGACAGGAACACAGCGAGTACCAGAGGCGAGTGTATAACGTATTTTGGTATGACGGCGCCAGGCAGGTAAACAGCGAGTACCAGACGCGAGTGTATAACGTATGTTGGTATGACGGCGCCAGGCAGGTAAACAGCGAGTACCAGACGCGAGTGTATAACGTATTTTGGTATGACGCCGCCGGGCAGGAACACAGCGAGTACCAGACGCGAGTGTATAACGTATTTTGGTATGACGCCGCCGGGCAGGAACACAGCGAGTACCAGACGCTAGTGTATAACGTATTTTGTTAAGACGCCGCCAGGCAGGTAAACAGCGAGTATCAGACGCGAGTGTATAACGTATTTTGGTATGACGCCGCCAGGCAGGTAAACAGCGAGTACCAGACGCGAGTGTATAACGTATTTTGGTATGACGGCGCCAGGCAGGTAAACAGCGAGTATCAGACGCGAGTGTATAACGTATTTTGGTATGACGGCGCCAGGCAGGTAAACAGCGAGTACCAGACGCGATTGTATAACGTATTTTGGTATGACGCCGCCGGGCAGGAACACAGCGAGTACCAGACGCGAGTGTATAACGTATTTTGGTATGACGCCGCCAGGTAGGTAAACAGAGAGTACCAGACGCGAGTGTATAACGTATTTTGGTATGACGCCGCCAGGCAGGAACACAGCGAGTACCAGACGCGAGTGTATAACTTATTTTGGTATGACGCCGCCAGGCAGGTAAACAGCGAGTACCAGACGCGAGTGTATAACGTATTTTGGTATGACGCCGCCAGGTAGGTAAACAGCGAGTACGAGACGCGAGTGTATAACGTATGTTGGTATGACGCCGCCGGGCAGGAACACAGCGAGTACCAGACGCGAGTGTATTACGTATTTTGGTATGACGCCGCCGGGCAGGAACACAGCGAGTACCAGACGCGAGTGTATAACGTATTTTGGTATGACGCCGCTAGGCAGGAACACATCGAGTACCAGACGCGAGTGTATAACGAATTTTGGTATGACGCCGACAGACAGGTAAACAGCGAGTATCAGGCGCGAGTGTATAACGTATGTTGGTATGACGCCGCCAGGCAGGTAAACAGCGAGTACCAGACGCGAGTGTATAACGTATTTCGGTATGACGCCGCCAGGCAGGAACACATCGAGTACCAGACGCGAGTGTATAACGTATTTTGGTATGACGCCGCCGGGCAAGTAAACAGCGAGTATCAGGCGCGAGTGTATAACGTATGTTGGTATGACGCCGCCAGGCAGGTAAACAACGAGTACCAGACGCGAGTGTATAACGTATTTTGGTATGACGCCGCCAGACAGGAACACAGCGAGTACCAGACGCGAGTGTATAACGTATGTTGGTATGACGCCGCCAGGCAGGTAAACAGCGAGTACAAGACGCGAGTGTATAACGTATTTTGGTATGACGCCGCCAGGCAGGTAAACAGCGAGTATCAGGCGCGAGTCTATAACGTATGTTGGTATGACGTCGCTAGGCAGGTAAACAGCGAGTACCAGACGCGAGTGTATAACCTATTTTGGTATGACGCCGCCGGGCAGGTAAACAGCGAGTATCAGGCGCGAGTGTACAACGTATGTTGGTATGATGCCGCCAGGCAGGTAAACAGCGAGTACCAGACGCGAGTGTATAACGTATTTTGGTATGGCGCCGCCAGGCAGGAACACATCGAGTAGGAGACGCGAGTGTATAACGTATTTTGGTATGACGCCGCCGGCCAGGAACACAGCGAGTATCAGGCGCGAGTGTATAAGGTATGTTGGTGTGATGCCGCCAGGCAGGTAAACAGCGAGTACCAGACGCGAGTGTATAACGTATTTTGGTATGACGCCGCCAGGCAGCTAAACAGCGAGTATCAGACGCGAGTGTATAACGTATTTTGGTATGACGCCGCCGGCCAGGAACACAGCGAGTACCAGACGCGAGTGTATAAGGTATGTTGGTATGACGCCGCCAGGCAGGTAAACAGCGAGTACCAGACGCGAGTGTATAACGTATTTTGGTATGACGCCGCCAGGCAGGAACACAGCAAGTACCAGACGCGAGTGTATAACGTATTTTGGTATGACGCCGCCAGGCAGGTAAACCGCGAGTATCAGGCGCGAGTGTATAACGTATGTTGGTATGACGCCGCCAGGCAGGTAAACAGCGAGCACCAGACGCGAGTGTATTACGTATTTTGGTATGACGCCGCCGGGCAGGAACACAGCGAGTACCAGACGCGAGTGTATAACGTATGTTGGTATGACGCCGCCAGGCAGGTAAACAGCGAGTACCAGACGCGAGTGTATAACGTATTTTGGTATGACGCCGCCGGGCAGGAACACAGCGAGTACCAGAGGCGAGTGTATAACGTATTTTGGTATGACGCCGCCAGGTAGGTAAACAGCGAGTACCAGACGCGAGTGTATAACGTATTTTGGTATGACGCCGCCAGGCAGGTAAACAGCGAGTACCAGACGCGAGTGTATAACGTATTTTGGTATGACGCCGCCGGGCAAGTAAACAGCGAGTATCAGGCGCGAGTGTATAAGGTATGTTGGTGTGATGCCGCCAGGCAGGTAAACAGCGAGTACCAGACGCGAGTGTATAACGTATTTTGGTATGACGCCGCCAGGCAGCTAAACAGCGAGTATCAGACGCGAGTGTATAACGTATTTTGGTATGACGCCGCCGGCCAGGAACACAGCGAGTACCAGACGCGAGTGTATAACGTATGTTGGTATGACGCCGCCAGGCAGGTAAACAGCGAGTACCAGACGCGAGTGTATAACGTATTTTGGTATGACGCCGCCAGGCAGGAACACAGCAAGTACCAGACGCGAGTGTATAACGTATTTTGGTATGACGCCGCCAGGCAGGTAAACCGCGAGTATCAGGCGCGAGTGTATAACGTATGTTGGTATGACGCCGCTAGGCAGGTAAACAGCGAGCACCAGACGCGAGTGTATTACGTATTTTGGTATGACGCCGCCGGGCAGGAACACAGCGAGTACCAGACGCGAGTGTATAACGTATGTTGGTATGACGCCGCCAGGCAGGTAAACAGCGAGTACCAGACGCGAGTGTATAACGTATTTTGGTATGACGCCGCCGGGCAGGAACACAGCGAGTACCAGAGGCGAGTGTATAACGTATTTTGGTATGACGCCGCCAGGTAGGTAAACAGCGAGTACCAGACGCGAGTGTATAACGTATTTTGGTATGACGCCGCCAGGCAGGTAAACAGCGAGTACCAGACGCGAGTGTATAACGTATTTTGGTATGACGCCGCCAGACAGGTAAACAGCGAGTACCAGACGCGAGTGTATTACGTATTTGGGTATGACGCCGCCAGGCAGGAACACAGCGAGTACCAGACGCGAGTGTATAACGTATGTTGGTATGACGCCGCCAGGCAGGTAAACAGCGAGTACCAGACGCGAGTGTATAACGTATTTTGGTATGACGCCGCCGGGCAGGAAAACAGCGAGTACCAGACGCGAGTGTATAACGTATTTTCATATGACGCCGCCGGGCAGGTAAACAGCGAGTATCAGGCGCGAGTGTATAACGTATGTTGGTATGACGCCGCCAGGCAGGTAAACAGCGAGTACCAGACGCGAGTGTATAACGTATTTTGGTATGACGCCGCCAGGCAGGTAAACAGCGAGTATCAGACGCTAGTGTATAACGTATGTTGGTATGACGCCGCCAGGTAGGTAAACAGCGAGTATCAGGCGCGAGTGTATAACGTATTTTGGTATGACGCCGCCAGGCAGGTAAACAGCGAGTACCAGACGCGAGTGTATAACGTATTTTGGTATGACGCCGCCAGACAGGTAAACAGCGAGTACCAGACGCGAGTGTATTACGTATTTGGGTATGACGCCGCCAGGCAGGAACACAGCGAGTACCAGACGCGAGTGTATAACGTATGTTGGTATGACGCCGCCAGGCAGGTAAACAGCGAGTACCAGACGCGAGTGTATAACGTATTTTGGTATGACGCCGCCGGGCAGGAAAACAGCGAGTACCAGACGCGAGTGTATAACGTATTTTCATATGACGCCGCCGGGCAGGTAAACAGCGAGTATCAGGCGCGAGTGTATAACGTATGTTGGTATGACGCCGCCAGGCAGGTAAACAGCGAGTACCAGACGCGAGTGTATAACGTATTTTCATATGACGCCGCCGGGCAGGTAAACAGCGAGTATCAGGCGCGAGTGTATAACGTATGTTGGTATGACGCCGCCAGGCAGGTAAACAGCGAGTACCAGACGCGAGTGTATAACGTATTTTGGTATGACGCCGCCAGGCAGGTAAACAGCGAGTATCAGACGCTAGTGTATAACGTATGTTGGTATGACGCCGCCAGGTAGGTAAACAGCGAGTATCAGGCGCGAGTGTATAACGTATTTTGGTATGACGCCGCCAGGCAGGTAAACAGCGAGTACCAGACGCGAGTGTATAACGTATTTTGGTATGACGCCGCCAGACAGGTAAACAGCGAGTACCAGACGCGAGTGTATTACGTATTTGGGTATGACGCCGCCAGGCAGGAACACAGCGAGTACCAGACGCGAGTGTATAACGTATGTTGGTATGACGCCGCCAGGCAGGTAAACAGCGAGTACCAGACGCGAGTGTATAACGTATTTTGGTATGACGCCGCCGGGCAGGAAAACAGCGAGTACCAGACGCGAGTGTATAACGTATTTTCATATGACGCCGCCGGGCAGGTAAACAGCGAGTATCAGGCGCGAGTGTATAACGTATGTTGGTATGACGCCGCCAGGCAGGTAAACAGCGAGTACCAGACGCGAGTGTATAACGTATTTTGGTATGACGCCGCCAGGCAGGTAAACAGCGAGTATCAGACGCTAGTGTATAACGTATGTTGGTATGACGCCACCAGGTAGGTAAACAGCGAGTATCAGGCGCGAGTCTATAACGTATGTTGGTATGACGCCGCCGGGCAGGAAAACAGCGAGTACCAGACGCGAGTGTATAACTTATTTTGGTATGACGCCGCCAGGCAGGAACACATCGAGTACCAGACGCGAGTGTATAACGTATTTTGGTATGACGGCGCCGGGCAAGTAAACAGCGAGTATCAGGCGCGAGTGTATAACGTATGTTGGTATGACGCCGCCAGGCAGGTAAACAGCGAGTACCAGACGCGAGTGTATAACGTATTTTGGTATGGCGCCGCCAGGCAGGAACACATCGAGTACCAGCCGCGAGTGTATAACGTATTTTGGTATGACGCCGCCGGGCAAGTAAACAGCGAGTATCAGACGCGAGTGTATAACGTATGTTGGTATGACGCCGCCAGGCAGGTAAACAGCGAGTACCAGACGCGAGTGTATAACGTATTTTGGTATGACGCCGCCAGGCAGGAACACATCGAGTACCAGACGCGAGTGTATAACGTATTTTGGTATGACGCCGCCAGGCAAGTAAACAGCGAGTATCAGGCGCGAGTGTATAACGTATGTTGGTATGACGCCGCCAGGCAGGTAAACAGCGAGTACCAGACGCGAGTGTATAACATATTTTGGTATGACGCCGCCAGGCAGGTAAACAGCGAGTACCAGACGCGAGTGTATAACGTATTATGGTATGACGCCGCCAGACAGGTAAACAGCGAGTACCAGACGCGAGTGTATTACGTATTTTGGTATGACGCCGCCAGGCAGGAACACAGCAAGTACCAGACGCGAGTGTATAACGTATTTTGGTATGACGCCGCCAGGCAGGTAAACCGCGAGTATCAGGCGCGAGTGTATAACGTATGTTGGTATGACGCCGCCAGGCAGGTAAACAGCGAGTACCAGACGCGAGTGTATAACGTATTTTGGTATGACGCCGCCAGACAGGAACACAGCGAGTACCAGAGGCGAGTGTATAACGTATTTTGGTATGACGGCGCCAGGCAGGTAAACAGCGAGTACCAGACGCAAGTGTATAACGTATGTTGGTATGACGCCGCCAGGCAGGTAAACAGCGAGTACCAGACGCGAGTGTATAACGTATTTTGGTATGACGCCGCCGGGCAGGAACACAGCGAGTACCAGACGCGAGTGTATAACGTATTTTGGTATGACGCCGCCGGTCAGGAACACAGCGAGTACCAGACGCTAGTGTATAACGTATTTTGGTAAGACGCCGCCAGGCAGGTAAACAGCGAGTATCAGGCGCGAGTGTATAACGTATTTTGGTATGACGCCGCCAGGCAGGTAAACAGCGAGTACCAGACGCGAGTGTATAACGTATTTTGGTATGACGCCCCCAGGTAGGTAAACAGCGAGTACGAGACGCGAGTGTATAACGTATGTTGGTATGACGCCGCCGGGCAGGAACACAGCGAGTACCAGACGCGAGTGTATAACGTATTTTGGTATGACGCCGCCAGGCAGGAACACAGCGAGTACCAGACGCGAGTGTATAACGTATTTTGGTATGACGCCGCTAGGCAGGAACACATCGAGTACCAGACGCGAGTGTATAACGAATTTTGGTATGACGCCGACAGACAGGTAAACAGCGAGTATCAGGCGCGAGTGTATAACGTATGTTGGTATGACGCCGCCAGGCAGGTAAACAGCGAGTACCAGACGCGAGTGTATAACGTATTTCGGTATGACGCCGCCAGGCAGGAACACATCGAGTACCAGACGCGAGTGTATAACGTATTTTGGTATGACGCCGCCGGGCAAGTAAACAGCGAGTATCAGGCGCGGGTGTATAACGTATTTTGGTATGACGCCGCCAGGCAGGTAAACAACGAGTACCAGACGCGAGTGTATAACGTATTTTGGTATGATGCCGCCAGGCAGGTAAACAGCGAGTACCAGACGCGAGTGTATTACGTATTTGGGTATGACGCCGCCGGGCAGGAACACAGCGAGTAGGAGACTCGAGTGTATAACGTATGTTGGTATGACGCCGCCAGGCAGGTAAACAGCGAGTACCAGACGCGAGTGTATAACGTATTTTGGTATGACGCCGCCAGGCAGCTAAACAGCGAGTACCAGATGCGAGTGTATAACGTATTTTGGTATGACGCCGCCGGGCAGGAACACAGCGAGTACCAGACGCGAGTGTATAACGTATGTTGGTATGACGCCGCCAGGCAGGTAAACAGCGAGTACCAGACGCGAGTGTATAACGTATTTTGGTATGACACCGCCAGGCAGGAACACAGCAAGTACCAGACGCGAGTGTATAACGTATTTTGGTATGACGCCGCCAGGCAGGTAAACAGCGAGTATCAGACGCGAGTGTATAACGTATGTTGGTATGACGCCGCCAGGCAGGTAAACAGCGAGTACCAGACGCGAGTGTATAACGTATTTTGGTATGACGCCGCCAGGTAGGTAAACAGCGAGTACCAGACGCTAGTGTATAACGTATTATGGTATGACGCCGCCAGGCAGGTAAACAGCGAGTAGCAGACGCGAGTGTATTACGTATTTGGGTATGACGCCGCCGGGCAGGTAAACAGCGAGTACCAGACGCGAGTGTATTACGTTTTTGGGTATGACGCCGCCAGGCAGGAACAAAGCGAGTACCAGACGCGAGTGTATAACGTATTTTGGTATGACGCCGCCAGGCAGGTAAACAGCGAGTATCAGGCGCGAGTGTATAACGTATTTTGGTATGACGCCGCCAGGCAGGAACACAGCGAGTACCAGACGCGAGTGTATAACGTATTTTGGTATGACGCCGCCAGGTAGGTAATTACATGGTAGACTAGAATATCGTTACCCACTAGATGTGAGTGTGTGTGTTAGTATGGTGTTACGCCGCATTTAGCAGTATTCAAGCGGGGGACACCAGAGATGCGCTTTCAACATTACACCAATGTGGGGAATCAAACCCGGGTCTTCGGCTGAAGGCAGAATTTACATGCAGCTGCATCATTGGGACACTGAACAACACACAAGACAGAACGTGTGCCCTGGTTGCTGGGAGTGCCAGAGTCTACTTACTGATGGCCCCAGCTGTGATGTCAAAGTCGAAGGCCCAGACCTGCCTGGGGATGGAGTCGATGTAGTACATGATGCTGTTGTCTTCATTCCAGTCCATGCCGTTGCTGATGGTGATGTTACTGATGTGTTTTTTGACGCTGCCATCACTATCCAGGCTGTACAATGAGCCCTGAAGCTTCGGCCACGTGTTGGGGTCAGGAATACCCTTGCCACAGAAACAAGACCCTGGGTAGAAACTATCAGGTAGTTATTCTTACATATAATATCAGACCCGTGAAGATCCGGGTGGAGAATAGGTCTTCAGCAATCCATGCTTGTCGTAAAAGGCGACTATGCTTGTTGTTAGAGGCGACTATCGGGATTGGGTGGTCAGACTCTGGCTTGGTTGATGCATGTCATCGATCCCAATTGCTTGGATCGATCGTCACAATGTTATTTACAGATCGCCATCATATAGCTGAAATACTGATGAGTACGGCATTTAATGACAAACAAACAAACATATAAATAATATCAAATGTTCTCGCTTTTTTAATAAAGCGCCCTGTCTGAAAGATCGCTGCACCTGTGTAAGCTTGCATTTGATGGTACAGGAGTTGGCCAATATAAACTGGTCTGTATAATACATTATGAGTAGTCACTATATGGCTGAAATAACACCGTTGCGACGATGATTTTAACTCACTCACTCACAATGAGTAAGTAAGTTAAGTTTTACACCGCCTTGAGTGATTGAGTGAGTATTGCTTTACGCCGCTTTGTAATATTCAAGCAATACCACGGCGGGGGACAGCAGAAATGGGCTTCATACATTGTACCCATGTGAGGAATCGAACCTGGGTCTTAGGCGTGACGAGCAAACGCTTTAACCACCAGGCTACCCAATCATCCCTTTTTCCTTTATGATTTTGAAATAAAAAGGCATTCAACAACCATTCCATGCATGCCTTTCATCTGCAATAAAACAACATTTTAGCTAGCTCAGCTAGTTCCTTTTCCATCCATCCATCCATACATCCATACATCCATACATCCATACATACATACACACATACATTCAGTCACTAACTCACTCAACACGAGACACAAGAATGTGAACCTACCAATCCAGAGTCTACCGGAAGCATCCACTTTGCCGTCATTTAACATATTGGCGTCGGCCTCGACCTTCGCAATGCTGGTGACCTTGCCACTCTCCCATGAGTCCAAGAGGCCGAGGTCTGTCTTCTGACTCACCACAAAGCCTCCCTTCTGGCGGGGGATGATGACGCTCGCCACAGAGTCTCCACGCATGAAACATGATGACATGACAGTTCAGACTTGGCATGCACTGAGAACTAAAGAAGCGGCTTAAAGGGAAGCTCTTGTTTGACGCCCGGAGATTGTTTGGCAATGCAGAGAGCACATCAGGTTTTCCTTCAATGAAAATAAGGTGTTGACACATACATAATTCTGTAATATTTCGAAGTCCCGTTTATTGTCTCATGAGAATATCTTGAATAAGGTTTACTGATCCCCAGCGGGTAAGGGTGAAAATGGGTTTAACGTCGCGTCCAAGATTATTGCATGCACATGTGTGTGTGGCTGCTTGTACTTGTCCGGACTGATGCTGATTTATAGTGCTAGCCCACTGAGATACCATGTCGCAGTTTAACATGAATACCCCACTCGGACACAGTATACTGACTCCGAGCCGACCAGTCCTTGTTTTATCCCCTTAATGCCGAGCGCGAGGCAGGGTAACAAGAAATATGTTTTAACGTCTTTTGGTATGACGCGGCCGGGGTTCGAACCCCGAACCTTCCGCTCTCGGGGCGGACGGGCGCTCTACCACTAGACCACGGAGGCGGTCCGATCCGAAACGTATAACAGACAAATCGGATCATTTGAGTAAAACTGTATCACGCCTCACACCTTGTATCACTCGGGGAGTCGAGCAGTGACGGGACGAGTGAAGGCTCTAACCACAAGGCTACCCTACTGTTCCTTCAATGCGATCTAACATTCCAACTCATCCTTGCGTAAACACTTAGTTCGCAATCTCATTAAATATCTGCAACTGTCGAAAATTGTGGGATGAAATGAATTGGCACAATCCGGGTTGGAGCTGATCTTCAGCAACCCATGCGACTTAAGGGATCGGGTGGTCAGACTTGGCTGATGCATGTCATCGTATCTCAGTTCCGTAAAGCAATGACCATCATTGGATTGTCTGGTCCAGATTCGATTATTTATAGACAGCAATAGCTGGACTATTGCATAAAGAAACATTGTGCACGCGAGCCGATGTATCAGGAGTGCTTATTTTTTAAAAGATCTAGCAACTGGACTCACCTCCAAGGTCTAGTCGGCTGTCCTCTCCTGTGACAGCGTTGTATCTGTGGACGTCGTCGACGAATATGTCCACGTAGTACAGGCTCTGTATCGTGTCGTCCCAGTGGGGCCCCTCCCCCATCTCAGTAGAATTCTTCACAACGACCTCGATCTTCTCAGACATAATCTGACAGGAAGTACAAGAAGCAATGTAGATATGACCAACGTTTTGTTTGTTTGTTTGTTTGTTAACGCCGCACTCAGCAATATTCCAGCTATATGACGGCGGTCTGTAAAAAATCGAGTCCGGACAAGACAATCCAGTGATTGACATCATGAGCATGGATCCACGCAATTGGGATACGATGACACCATAACCAAGTCAGCGAGCCTGACCACCCGATCCCGTTAGTCGCTTCTTACGACAAGCATAGTCGCCTTTTACGGCAAGTATGGGTTGCTGAAGACCTATTCTACCCCGGACCTTTACGGATGACCAAAGAATATGCTGTGAAGACAATGCTTGTTACGTTGTATCCGCTCTGGAGGTTCGGTGGGTTCGACTAAGCAGCGCTTTCTGGGAGAAGCCCCATTCACTGTCTGGGCTGCGTGTGGAGGGGGCAAGGGCCCTGAGCTAATAATAATAAAAATAATAAAAATAATAATAATAATAATATTAATAACAACAATAATAATAACCCCGGGCCAGATGGATGCAGTACTTCACAAAGAACCGACGAATGAAAGACATAAATGAATGAACAAACGAAAAATAACAACTGAATTGTTGGTTCAGTGTTATACAGCCGCTAACTGACATGATGCTGAAGCGAGGTTACATTTTAGTTCCCCGCTAACTGTGCGGCTTCACCTTTGTACTTGAATAAAGTAATAAGTGAGGTTATGGCCTTGACATGATGCTGAAGCGAGGTTACATTGTAGTTCCCCGCTAACTGTGCGGCTTCACCTTTGTACTTGTATGAAGTGATAAGTGAGGTTATGGCCTTGACATGATGCTGAAGCGAGGTTACATTGTAGTTCCCCGCTAACTGTGCGGCTTCACCTTTGTACTTGTATGAAGTGATAAATGAGGTTATGGCCTTGACATGATGCTGAAGCGAGGTTACATTGTAGTTCCCTGCTAACTGTGCGGCTTCACCTTTGTACTTGAATGAAATGATAAGTGAGGTTATGGCCTTGACATGATGCTGAAGCGAGGTTACATTGTAGTTCCCCGCTAACTGTGCGGCTTCACCTTTGTACTTGTATGAAGTGATAAGTGAGATTATGGCCTTGACATGATGCTGAAGCGAGGTTACATTGTAGTTCCCTGCTAACTGTGGGGCTTCACCTTTGTACTTGAATGAAATGATAAGTGAGGGTATGGCCTTGACATGATGCTGAAGCTAGGTTACATTGTAGTTCCCCGCTAACTGTGCGGCTTCACCTTTGCACTTGCATGAGGTGATAAGTGAGGCTATTGGCTTGACATGATGCTGAAGCGAGGTTACATTGTAGTTCCCCGCTAACTGTGTTGCTTCACCTTTGTACTTGAATAAAGTGGTAAGTGAGGTTATGGTCTTGACATGATGCTGAAGCGAGGTTACATTGTAGTTCCCCGCTCTCTGTGCGGCTTCACCTTTGTACTTGAATGAAGTGATAAGTGAGGTTATGGCCTTGACATGATGCTGAAGCGAGGTTACATTGTAGTTCCCCGCTAACTCTGCGGCTTCACCTTTGTACTTGAACGAAGTGATAAGTGAGGGTATGGCCTTGACATGATGCTGAAGCGAGGTTACATTGTAGTTCCCCGCTAACTGTGCGGCTTCACCTTTGCACTTGCATGAGGTGATAAGTGAGGCTATTGGCTTGACATGATGCCGATGCGAGGTTACATTGAAGTTCCCCGCTAACTGTGCGGCTTCACCTTTGTACTTGAATGAAGTGATAAGTGAGGTTATGGCCTTGACATGATGCTGAAGCGAGGTTACATTGTAGTTCCCCGCTAACTGTGCGGCTTCACCTTTGTACTTGAATGAAGTGATAAGTGCGGGTTAGCTTGACATGATGCTGAAGCGAGGTTACATTGTAGTTCCCCGCTAACTGTGCGGCTTCACCTTTGTACTTGAATGAAGTGATAAGTGAGGATATGGCCTTGACATGATGCTGAAGCGAGGTTACATTGTAGTTCCCCGCTAACTGTGCGGCTTCACCTTTCTACTTGAATGAAGTGATAAGTGAGGGTATGGCCTTGACATGACACTGAAGCGAGGTTACATTGTAGTTCCCCGCTATCTGTGCGGCTTCACCTTTGTACTTGAATGAAGTGATAAGTGAGGTGATGGCCTTGACATGATGCTGAAGCGAGGTTACATTGTAGTTCCCTGCTAACTGTGCGGCTTCACCTTTGTACTTGAATGAAGTGATAAGTGAGGGTATTGCTTTGACATGATGCTGAAGCGAGGTTACATTGTAGTTCCCCGCTAACTGTGCGGCTTCACCTTTGTACTTGAATGAGGTGATAAGTGAGGTTATAGCCTTGACATGATGCTGAAGCGAGGTTACATTGTAGTTCTCCGCTAACTGCGCGGCTTCACCTTTGTACTTGAATGAGTTGATAAGGGAGGTTATGGCCTTGACATGATGCTGAAGCGAGGTTACATTGTAGTTCCCCGCTAACTGCGCGGCTTCACCTTTGTACTTGAATGAGGTGATAAGGGAGGTTATGGCCTTGATATGATGCTGAAGCGAGGTTACATTGTAGTTCCCCGCTAACTGTGCGGCTTCACCTTTGTACTTGAATGAAGTGATAAGTGAGGGTATGGCCTTGACATGATGCTGAAGCGAGGTTACATTGTAGTTCCCTCCTAACTGTGCGGCTTCACCTTTGTATTTGAATGAGGTGATCAGTGAGGTTATGGCCTTGACATGATGCTGAAGCGAGGTTACATTGTAGTTCCCCGCTAACTGTGCGGCTTCACCTTTGTACTTGAATGAAGTGATAAGTGAGGGTATGGCCTTGACATGCTGCTGAACTGAGGTTACATTGTAGTTCCCCGCTAACTGTGCGGCTTCACCTTTGTACTTGAATGAAGTGATAAGTGAGGTTATGGCCTTGACATGATGCTGAAGCGAGGTTACATTGTAGTTCCCCGCTAACTGTGCAGCTTCACCTTTGTTCTGGCATGAAGTGATCAGTGAGGTTATGGCCTTGACATGATGCTGAAGCGAGGTTACATTGTAGTTCCCCGCTAACTGTGCGGCTTCACCTTTGTATTTGAATGAAGTGATAATTGAGGGTATGACATTGACATGATGCTGAAGCGAGGTTACTTTGAAGTTCCCCGCTAACTGTGCGGCTTCACCTTTGTACTTGAACGAGGTGATAAGTGAGGTTATGGCCTTGGCATGATGCTGAAGCGACGTTACATTGTAGTTCCCCGCTAACTGTGTGGCTTCACCTTTGTACTTGAAAAAAGTGATAAGTGAGGGTATGGCCTTGACATGATGCTGAAGCGAGGTTACATTGTTGTTCCCCGCTAACTGTGCGGCTTCACCTTTGTACTTGAATGAAGTGATAAGTGAAGTTATGGCCTTGACATGATGCTGAAGCGAGGTTACACTGTAGTTCCCCGCTAACTGTGCGGCTTCACCTTTGTACTTGTATGAAGTGATAAGTGAGGTTATGGCCTTGACATGATGCTGAAGCGAGGTTACATTGTAGTTCTCTGCTAACTGTGCGGCTTCATCTTTGTACTTGAATGAAGTGATAAGTGAGGTTATGGCCTTGACATGATGCTGAAGCGAGGTTACATTGTAGTTCCCCGCTAACTGTGCGGCCTCACCTTTGTACTTGTATGAAGTGATAAGTGAGGTTATGGCCTTGACATGATGCTGAAGAGAGGTTACATTGTAGTTCCCGCCAACTGCGCGGCTTCACCTTTGTACTTGAATGAGGTGATAAGTGAGGTTATGGCCTTGACATGATGCTGAAGCGAGGTTACATTGTAGTTCCCCACAAATTGTGCGGCTTCACCTTTGTACTTGAATGAAGTGATAAGTGCGGGTTAGCTTGACATGATGTTGAAGCGAGGTTACATTGTAGTTCCCCGCTAACTGTGAGGCTTCACCTTTGTACTTGAATGAAGTGATAAGTGAGGTTATGGCCTTGACATGATGCTGAAGCGAGGTTACATTGTAGTTCCCCGCTAACTGTGCGGTTTCACCTTTGTACTTGAATGAAGTGATAAGTGAGGATATGGCCTTGACATGATGCTGAAGTGAGGTTACATTGTAGTTCCCCGCTAACTGTGGGGCTTCACCTTTGTACTTGAATGAAATGATAAGTGAGGTTATGGCCTTGACATGATGCTGAAGCGAGGTTACATTGTAGTTCCCCGCTAACTGTGCGGCTTCACCTTTGTACTTGAATGAGGTGATAAGTGAGGTTATGGCCTTGACATGATGCTGAAGCGAGGTTACATTGTAGTTCCGCGCTAACTGTGTGGCTTCACCTTTGTACTTGAAAAAAGTGATAAGTGAGGGTATGGCCTTGACATGATGCTGAAGCGAGGTTACATTGTAGTTCCCCGCTAACTGTGCGGCTTCACCTTTGTACTTGAATGAAGTGATAAGTGAGGTTATGGCCTTGACATGACACTGAAGCGAGGTTACATTGTAGTTCCCCGCTATCTGTGCGGCTTCACCTTTGTACTTGAATGAAGTGATAAGTGAGGTTATGGCCTTGACATGATGCTGAAGCGAGGTTACATTGTAATTCCCTGCTTACTGTGCGGCTTCACCTTTGTACTTGAATGAAGTGATAAGTGAGGGTATTGCTTTGACATGATGCTGAAGCGAGGTTACATTGTAGTTCCCCGCTAACTGTGCGGCTTCACCTTTGTACTTGAATGAGGTGATAAGTGAGGTTATAGCCTTGACATGATGCTGAAGCGAGGTTACATTGTAGTTCTCCGCTAACTGCGCGGCTTCACCTTTGTACTTGAATGAAGTGATAAGTGAAGTTATGGCCTTGACATGATGCTGAAGCGAGGTTACATTGTTGTTCCCCGCTAACTGTGCGGCTTCACCTTTGTACTTGAATGAAGTGATAAGTGAAGTTATGGCCTTGACATGATGCTGAAGCGAGGTTACACTGTAGTTCCCCGCTAACTGTGCGGCTTCACCTTTGTACTTGTATGAAGTGATAAGTGAGGTTATGGCCTTGACATGATGCTGAAGCGAGGTTACATTGTAGTTCTCTGCTAACTGTGCGGCTTCATCTTTGTACTTGAATGAAGTGATAAGTGAGGTTATGGCCTTGACATGATGCTGAAGCGAGGTTACATTGTAGTTCCCCGCTAACTGTGCGGCCTCACCTTTGTACTTGTATGAAGTGATAAGTGAGGTTATGGCCTTGACATGATGCTGAAGAGAGGTTACATTGTAGTTCCCGCCAACTGCGCGGCTTCACCTTTGTACTTGAATGAGGTGATAAGTGAGGTTATGGCCTTGACATGATGCTGAAGCGAGGTTACATTGTAGTTCCCCACAAATTGTGCGGCTTCACCTTTGTACTTGAATGAAGTGATAAGTGCGGGTTAGCTTGACATGATGTTGAAGCGAGGTTACATTGTAGTTCCCCGCTAACTGTGAGGCTTCACCTTTGTACTTGAATGAAATGATAAGTGAGGTTATGGCCTTGACATGATGCTGAAGCGAGGTTACATTGTAGTTCCCCGCTAACTGTGCGGCTTCACCTTTGTACTTGAATGAGGTGATAAGTGAGGTTATGGCCTTGACATGATGCTGAAGCGAGGTTACATTGTAGTTCCGCGCTAACTGTGTGGCTTCACCTTTGTACTTGAAAAAAGTGATAAGTGAGGGTATGGCCTTGACATGATGCTGAAGCGAGGTTACATTGTAGTTCCCCGCTAACTGTGCGGCTTCACCTTTGTACTTGAATGAAGTGATAAGTGAGGTTATGGCCTTGACATGACACTGAAGCGAGGTTACATTGTAGTTCCCCGCTATCTGTGCGGCTTCACCTTTGTACTTGAATGAAGTGATAAGTGAGGTTATGGCCTTGACATGATGCTGAAGCGAGGTTACATTGTAATTCCCTGCTAACTGTGCGGCTTCACCTTTGTACTTGAATGAAGTGATAAGTGAGGGTATTGCTTTGACATGATGCTGAAGCGAGGTTACATTGTAGTTCCCCGCTAACTGTGCGGCTTCACCTTTGTACTTGAATGAGGTGATAAGTGAGGTTATAGCCTTGACATGATGCTGAAGCGAGGTTACATTGTAGTTCTCCGCTAACTGCGCGGCTTCACCTTTGTACTTGAATGAGGTGATAAGTGAGGTTATGGCCTTGACATGATGCTGAAGCGAGGTTACATTGTAGTTCCCCGCTAACTGCGCGGCTTCACCTTTGTACTTGAATGAGGTGATAAGGGAGGTTATGGCCTTGACATGATGCTGAAGCGAGGTTACATTGTAGTTCCCCGCTAACTCTGCGGCTTCACCTTTGTACTTGAATGAAGTGATAAGTGAGGGTATGGCCTTGACATGATGCTGAAGCGAGGTTACATTGTAGTTCCCCGCTAACTGTGCGGCTTCACCTTTGTACTTGAATGAAGTGATAAGTGAGGGTATGGCCTGGACATGATGCTGAAGCGAGGTTACATTGTAGTTCCTCGCTAACTGTGCGGCTTCACCTTTGTACTTGAATGAAGTGATAAGTGAGGGTATGGCCTTGACATGATGCTGAAGCGAGGTTACATTGTAGTTCCCTGCTAACTGTGCGGCTTCACCTTTGTACTTGAATGAAGTGATAAGTGAGGGTATGGCCTGGACATGATGCTGAAGGGAGGTTACATTGTGGTTCCCTGCTAACTGTGCGGCTTCACCTTTGTACTTGAATGAAGTGATAAGTGAGGGTATGGCCTGGACATGATGCTGAAGCGACGTTACATTGTAGTTCCCAGCTTACTTTGCGGCTTCACCTTGGTACTTGAATGAGGTGATAAGTGAGGTTATTGCCTTGACATGATGCTGAAGCGAGGTTACATTGTAGTTCCCTGCTAGCTGTGTGGCTTCACCTTTGGACTTGAATGAAGTGATAAGTGAGGGTATGGCCTTGACATGATGCTGAAGTGAGGTTACATTGTTGTTCCCCTCTAACTGTGCGGCTTCACCTTTGTACTTGAATGAAGTTATAAGTGAGGGTATGGCCTGGACATGATGCTGAAGTGAGGTTACATTGTAGTTCCCCGTTAACTGTGCGGCTTCACCTTTGTACTTGAATGAAGTGATAAGTGAGGTTATGGCCTTGACATGATGCTGAAGCGAGGTTATATTGTAGTTCCCCGCTAACTGTGTGGCTTCACCCTTGTACTTGAATGAAGTGATAAGTGAGGGTATGGCCTTGACATGATGCTGAAGCGAGGTTACATTGTAGTTCCCCGCTAACTGTGTGGCTTCACCTTTCTACTTGAATGAAGTGATAAGTGAGGTTATGGCCTTGACATGATGCTGAAGCGAGGTTACATTGTAGTTCCCCGCTAACTGTGTGGCTTTACCTTTGTTCTTGTATGATGTGATAAGTGAGGTTATGGCCTTGAAATGATGCTGAAGCGAGGTTACATTGTAGTTCCTCGCTTACTGTGTGGCTTCACCTTTGTACTTGAATGAAGTGATAAGTGAGGGTATGGCCTTGACATGATGCTGAAGCGAGGTTACATTGTAGTTCCCCGCTAACTGTGTGGCTTCACCTTTGTACTTGAATGAAGTGATAAGTGAGGGTATGGCCTGGACATAATGCTGAAGCGATGTTACATTGTAGTTCCCCGCTAACTGTGCGGCTTCACCTTTGTACTTGACTGAGGTGATAAGTGAGGTTATGGCCTGGACATGATGCTGAAGCGAGGTTACATTGTAGTTCCCTCCTAACTGTGCGGCTTCACCTTTGTACTTGAATGAAGTGATAAGTGAGGTTATGGCCTTGACATGATGCTGAAGCGAGGTTATATTGTAGTTCCCCGCTAACTGTGTGGCTTCACCTTTGTACTTGAATGAAGTGATAAGTGAGGTTATGGCCTGGACATGATGCTGAAGCGATGTTACATTGTAGTTCCCTGCTAACTGTTCGGCTTCACCTTTGTACTTGAATGAAGTGATAAGTGAGGGTATGGCCTTGACATGATGCTGAAGCGAGGTTACATTGTAGTTCCCCGCTAACTGTGCGGCTTCACCTTTGTACTTGAATGAAGTGATAAGTGAGGTTATGGCCTTGACATTATGCTGAAGCGAGGTTATATTGTAGTTCCCCGCTAACTGTGTGGCTTCACCCTTGTACTTGAATGAAGTGATAAGTGAGAGCATGGCCTGGACATGATGCTGAAGCGAGGTTACATTGTTGTTCCCTGCTAACTGTGCGGCTTCACCTTTGTACTTGAATGAAGTGATAAGTGAGGTTATGACCTTGACATGATGCTGAAGCGAGGTTACATTGTAGTTCCCGGCTAACTGTGCGGCTTCACCTTTGTACTTGAATGAAGTGATAAGTGAGGGTATGGCCTTGACATGATGCTGAAGCGAGGTTACATTGTAGTTCCCCGCTAACTGTGTGGCTTCACCTTTGTACTTGAATGAAGTGATAAGTGAGGGTATGGCCTGGACATAATGCTGAAGCGATGTTACATTGTAGTTCCCCGCTAACTGTGCGGCTTTACGTTTGTACTTGACTGAGGTGATAAGTGAGGTTATGGCCTTGACATGATGCTGAAGCGAGGTTACATTGTAGTTCCCCGCTAACTGTGCGGCTTCACCTTTGTACTTGAATGAAGTGATAAGTGAGGTTATGGCCTTGACATGATGCTGAAGCGAGGTTACATTGTAGTTCTCCGCTAACTGTGTGGCTTCACCTTTGTACTTGAATGAAGTGATAAGTGAGGTTATGGCCTTGACATGATGCTGAAGCGAGGTTACATTGTAGTTCCCCGCTAACTGTTCGGCTTCACCTTTGTACTTGAATGAAGTGATAAGTGAGGTTATGGCCTTGACATGATGCTGTAGCGATGTTACATTGTAGTTCCCCGCTAACTGTGCGGCTTCACCTTTGTACTTGAATGAAGTGATAAGTGAGGGTATGGCCTTGACATGATGCTGAAGCGAGGTTACATTGTAGTTCCCCGCTAACTGTGTGGCTTCACCTTTGTACTTGAATGAAGTGATAAGTGAGGGTATGGCCTTGACATGATGCTGAAGCGAGGTTACATTGTAGTTCCCCGCTAACTGTGTGGCTTCACCTTTGTACTTGAATGAAGTGATAAGTGAGGGTATGGCCTGGACATGATGCTGAAGCGATGTTACATTGTAGTTCCCAGCTTACTTTGCGGCTTCACCTTGGTACTTGAATGAAGTGATCAGTGAGGGTATGGCCTTGACATGATGCTGAAGCGAGGTTACATTGTTGTTCCCCGCTAACTGTGCGGCTTCACCTTTGTACTTGAATGAAGTGATAAGTGAGGTTATGGCCTTTACATGATGCTGAAGCGAGGTTACATTGTAGTTCCCGGCTAACTGTGCGGCTTCACCTTTGTACTTGAATGAAGTGATAAGTGAGGTTATGGCCTTGACATGATGCTGAAGCGAGGTTATATTGTAGTTCCCCGCTAACTGTGCGGCTTCACCTTGGTACTTGAATGAAGTGATAAGTGAGGTTATGGCCTTGACATGATGCTGAAGCGAGGTTACATTGTAGTTCCCCGCTAACTGTGCGGCTTCACGTTTGTACTTGAATGAAGTGATCAGTGAGGGTATGGCCTTGACATGATGCTGAAGCGAGGTTACATTGTAGTTCCCCGCTAACTGTGCGGCTCCACCTTGGTACTTGAATGAAGTGATAAGTGAGGTTATGGCCTTGACATGATGCTGAAGCGAGGTTACATTGTAGTTCCCCGCTAACTCTGCGGCTTCACCTTAGTACTTGAATGAAGTGATAAGTGAGGGTATGGCCTGGACATGATGCTGAAGCGATGTTACATTGTAGTTCCCCGCTAACTGTGCGGCTTCACCTTGGTACTTGAATGAAGTGATAAGTGAGGGTATGGCCTTGACATGATGCTGAAGCGAGGTTAGTTTGTAGTTCCCCGCTAACTGTGCGGCTTCACGTTTGTACTTGAATGAAGTGATAAGTGAGGGTATGGCCTGGACATGATGCTGAAGCGAGGTTACATTGTAGTTCCCCGCTAACTGTGTGGCTTCACCTTTGTACTTGAATGAAGTGATAAGTGAGGGTATGGCCTGGACATGATGCTGAAGCGATGTTACATTGTAGTTCCCAGCTTACTTTGCGGCTTCACCTTGGTACTTGAATGAAGTGATAAGTGAGGTTATGGCCTTGACATGATGCTGAAGCGAGGTTACATTGTAGTTCCCCGCTAACTGTGCGGCTTCACCTTTGTACTTGAATGAAGTGATAAGTGAGGTTATGGCCTTGACATGATGCTGAAGCGAGGTTATATTGTAGTTCCCCGCTAACTGTGCGGCTTCACCTTTGTACTTGAATGAAGTGATAAGTGAGGTTATGGCCTTGACATGATGCTGAAGCGAGGTTACATTGTAGTTCCCCGCTAACTGTGCGGCTTCACGTTTGTACTTGAATGAAGTGATCAGTGAGGGTATGGCCTTGACATGATGCTGAAGCGAGGTTACATTGTAGTTCCCCGCTAACTCTGCGGCTCCACCTTGGTACTTGAATGAAGTGATAAGTGAGGTTATGGCCTTGACATGATGCTGAAGCGAGGTTACATTGTAGTTCCCCGCTAACTGTGTGGCTTCACCTTTGTACTTGAATGAAGTGATAAGTGAGGGTATGGCCTGGACATGATGCTGAAGCGATGTTACATTGTAGTTCCCCGCTAACTGTGCGGCTTTACCTTTGTTCTTGTATGATGTGATAAGTGAGGTTATGGCCTTGACATGATGCTGAAGCGAGGTTACATTGTAGTTCCTCGCTTACTGTGTGGCTTCACTTTTGTACTTGAATGAAGTGATAAGTGAGGGTATGGCCTTGACATGATGCTGAAGCGAGGTTACATTGTAGTTCCCCGCTAACTGTGTGGCTTCACCTTTGTACTTGAATGAAGTGATAAGTGAGGGTTTGGCCTGGACATAATGCTGAAGCGATGTTACATTGTAGTTCCCCGCTAACTGTGCGGCTTCACCTTTGTACTTGACTGAGGTGATAAGTGAGGTTATGGCCTGGACATGATGCTGAAGCGAGGTTACATTGTAGTTCCCCGCTAACTGTGCGGCTTCACCTTTGTACTTGAATGAAGTGATAAGTGAGGTTATGGCCTTGACATGATGCTGAAGCGAGGTTATATTGTAGTTCCCCGCTAACTGTGTGGCTTCACCTTTGTACTTGAATGAAGTGATAAGTGAGGTTATGGCCTGGACATGATGCTGAAGCGATGTTACATTGTAGTTCCCTGCTAACTGTTCGGCTTCACCTTTGTACTTGAATGAAGTGATAAGTGAGGGTATGGCCTTGACATGATGCTGAAGCGAGGTTACATTGTAGTTCCCCGTTAACTGTGCGGCTTCACCTTTGTACTTGAATGAAGTGATAAGTGAGGTTATGGCCTTGACATTATGCTGAAGCGAGGTTATATTGTAGTTCCCCGCTAACTGTGTGGCTTCACCCTTGTACTTGAATGAAGTGATAAGTGAGAGCATGGCCTGGACATGATGCTGAAGCGAGGTAACAATGTTGTTCCCTGCTAACTGTGCGGCTTCACCTTTGTACTTGAATGAAGTGATAAGTGAGGTTATGACCTTGACATGATGCTGAAGCGAGGTTACATTGTAGTTCCCGGCTAACTGTGCTGCTTCACCTTTGTACTTGAATGAAGTGATAAGTGAGGGTATGGCCTTGACATGATGCTGAAGCGAGGTTACATTGTAGTTCCCCGCTAACTGTGGGGCTTCACCTTTGTACTTGAATGAAGTGATAAGTGAGGGTATGGCCTGGACATAATGCTGAAGCGATGTTACATTGTAGTTCCCCGCTAACTGTGCGGCTTTACGTTTGTACTTGACTGAGGTGATAAGTGAGGTTATGGCCTTGACATGATGCTGAAGCGAGGTTACATTGTAGTTCCCTGCTAACTGTGCGGCTTCACCTTTGTACTTGAATGAAATGATAAGTGAGGTCATGGCCTTGACATGATGCTGAAGCGAGGTTACATTGTAGTTCTCCGCTAACTGTGTGGCTTCACCTTTGTACTTGAATGAAGTGATAAGTGAGGTTATGGCCTTGACATGATGCTGAAGCGAGGTTACATTGTAGTTCCCCGCTAACTGTGTGGCTTCACCTTTGTACTTGAATGAAGTGATAAGTGAGGTTATGGCCTTGACATGATGCTGTAGCGATGTTACATTGTAGTTCCCCGCTAACTGTGCGGCTTCACCTTTGTACTTGAATGAAGTGATAAGTGAGGGTATGGCCTTGACATGATGCTGAAGCGAGGTTACATTGTAGTTCCCCGCTAACTGTGTGGCTTCACCTTTGTACTTGAATGAAGTGATAAGTGAGGGTATGGCCTTGAAATGATGCTGAAGCGAGGTTACATTGTAGTTCCCCGCTAACTGTGTGGCTTCACCTTTGTACTTGAATGAAGTGATAAGTGAGGGTATGGCCTTGACATGATGCTGAAGCGAGGTTACATTGTAGTTCCCCGCTAACTGTGTGGCTTCACCTTTGTACTTGAATGAAGTGATAAGTGAGGGTATGGCCTGGACATGATGCTGAAGCGATGTTACATTGTAGTTCCCAGCTTACTTTGCTGCTTCACCTTTGTACTTGAATGAGGTGATAAGTGAGGTTATGGCCTTGACATGATGCTGAAGCGAGGTTACATTGTTGTTCCCCGCTAACTGTGCGGCTTCACCTTTGTACTTGAATGAAGTGATAAGTGAGGTTATGGCCTTGAAATGATGCTGAAGCGAGGTTACATTGTAGTTCTCCGCTAACTGTGCGGCTTCACCTTTGTACTTGAATGAAGTGATAAGTGAGGTTATGGCCTTGACATGATGCTGAAGCGAGGTTACATTGTAGTTCCCCGCTAACTGTGCGGCTTCACCTTTGTACTTGAATGAAGTGATAAGTGAGGTTATGGCCTTTACATGATGCTGAAGCGAGGTTACATTGTAGTTCCCCGCTAACTGTGCGGCTTCACGTTTGTACTTGAATGAAGTGATCAGTGAGGGTATGGACTTGACATGATGCTGAAGCGAGGTTACATTGTAGTTCCCCGCTAACTGTGCAGCTCCACCTTGGTACTTGAATGAAGTGATCAGTGAGGTTATGGCCTGGACATGATGCTGAAGCGAGGTTACATTGTAGTTCCCCGCTAACTGTGCGGCTTCACCTTTGTACTTGAATGAAGTGATAAGTGAGGTTATGGCCTTGACATGATGCTGAAGCGAGGTTATATTGTAGTTCCCCGCTAACTGTGTGGCTTCACCTTTGTACTTGAATGAAGTGATAAGTGAGGTTATGGCCTGGACATGATGCTGAAGCGATGTTACATTGTAGTTCCCTGCTAACTGTTCGGCTTCACCTTTGTACTTGAATGAAGTGATAAGTGAGGGTATGGCCTTGACATGATGCTGAAGCGAGGTTACATTGTAGTTCCCCGTTAACTGTGCGGCTTCACCTTTGTACTTGAATGAAGTGATAAGTGAGGTTATGGCCTTGACATTATGCTGAAGCGAGGTTATATTGTAGTTCCCCGCTAACTGTGTGGCTTCACCCTTGTACTTGAATGAAGTGATAAGTGAGAGCATGGCCTGGACATGATGCTGAAGCGAGGTAACAATGTTGTTCCCTGCTAACTGTGCGGCTTCACCTTTGTACTTGAATGAAGTGATAAGTGAGGTTATGACCTTGACATGATGCTGAAGCGAGGTTACATTGTAGTTCCCGGCTAACTGTGCTGCTTCACCTTTGTACTTGAATGAAGTGATAAGTGAGGGTATGGCCTTGACATGATGCTGAAGCGAGGTTACATTGTAGTTCCCCGCTAACTGTGGGGCTTCACCTTTGTACTTGAATGAAGTGATAAGTGAGGGTATGGCCTGGACATAATGCTGAAGCGATGTTACATTGTAGTTCCCCGCTAACTGTGCGGCTTTACGTTTGTACTTGACTGAGGTGATAAGTGAGGTTATGGCCTTGACATGATGCTGAAGCGAGGTTACATTGTAGTTCCCTGCTAACTGTGCGGCTTCACCTTTGTACTTGAATGAAGTGATAAGTGAGGTTATGGCCTTGACATGATGCTGAAGCGAGGTTACATTGTAGTTCCCCGCTAACTGTTCGGCTTCACCTTTGTACTTGAATGAAGTGATAAGTGAGGTTATGGCCTTGACATGATGCTGTAGCGATGTTACATTGTAGTTCCCCGCTAACTGTGCGGCTTCACCTTTGTACTTGAATGAAGTGATAAGTGAGGGTATGGCCTTGACATGATGCTGAAGCGATGTTACATTGTAGTTCCCCGCTAACTGTGTGGCTTCACCTTTGTACTTGAATGAAGTGATAAGTGAGGGTATGGCCTTGAAATGATGCTGAAGCGAGGTTACATTGTAGTTCCCCGCTAACTGTGTGGCTTCACCTTTGTACTTGAATGAAGTGATAAGTGAGGGTATGGCCTTGACATGATGCTGAAGCGAGGTTACATTGTAGTTCCCCGCTAACTGTGTGGCTTCACCTTTGTACTTGAATGAAGTGATAAGTGAGGGTATGGCCTTGACATGATGCTGAAGCGAGGTTATATTGTAGTTCCCCGCTAACTGTGCGGCTTCACCTTTGTACTTGAATGAAGTGATAAGTGAGGTTATGGCCTTGACATGATGCTGAAGCGAGGTTACATTGTAGTTCCCCGCTAACTGTGCGGCTTCACGTTTGTACTTGAATGAAGTGATCAGTGAGGGTATGGACTTGACATGATGCTGAAGCGAGGTTACATTGTAGTTCCCCGCTAACTGTGCAGCTCCACCTTGGTACTTGAATGAAGTGATCAGTGAGGTTATGGCCTTGACATGATGCTGAAGCGAGGTTACATTGTAGTTCCCCGCTAACTCTGCGGCTTCACCTTAGTACTTGAATGAAGTGATAAGTGAGGGTATGGCCTGGACATGATGCTGAAGCGATGTTACATTGTAGTTCCCCGCTAACTCTGCGGCTTCACCTTGGTACTTGAATGAAGTGATAAGTGAGGTTATGGCCTTGACATGATGCTGAAGCGAGGTTAGTTTGTAGTTCCCCGCTAACTGTGCGGCTTCACGTTTGTACTTGAATGAAGTGATAAGTGAGGGTATGGCCTGGACATGATGCTGAAGCGATGTTACATTGTAGTTCCCCGCTAACTGTGTGGCTTCACCTTTGTACTTGAATGAAGTGATAAGTGAGGGTATGGCCTTGACATGATGCTGAAGCGATGTTACATTGTAGTTCCCAGCTTATTTTGCGGCTTCACCTTGGTACTTGAATGAGGTGATAAGTGAGGTTATGGCCTTGACATGATGCTGAAGCGAGGTTACATTGTAGTTCCCCGCTAACTGTGTGGCTTCACCTTTGTACTTGAATGAAGTGATAAGTGAGGGTATGGCCTGGACATAATGCTGAAGCGATGTTACATTGTAGTTCCCCGCTAACTGTGCGGCTTTACGTTTGTACTTGACTGAGGTGATAAGTGAGGTTATGGCCTTGACATGATGCTGAAGCGAGGTTACATTGTAGTTCTCCGCTAACTGTGCGGCTTCACCTTTGTACTTGAATGAAGTGATAAGTGAGGTTATGGCCTTGACATGATGCTGAAGCGAGGTTACATTGTAGTTCTCCGCTAACTGTGTGGCTTCACCTTTGTACTTGAATGAAGTGATAAGTGAGGTTATGGCCTTGACATGATGCTGAAGCGAGGTTACATTGTAGTTCCCCGCTAACTGTTCGGCTTCACCTTTGTACTTGAATGAAGTGATAAGTGAGGTTATGGCCTTGACATGATGCTGTAGCGATGTTACATTGTAGTTCCCCGCTAACTGTGCGGCTTCACCTTTGTACTTGAATGAAGTGATAAGTGAGGGTATGGCCTTGACATGATGCTGAAGCGAGGTTACATTGTAGTTCCCCGCTAACTGTGTGGCTTCACCTTTGTACTTGAATGAAGTGATAAGTGAGGGTATGGCCTTGAAATGATGCTGAAGCGATGTTACATTGTAGTTCCCCGCTAACTGTGTGGCTTCACCTTTGTACTTGAATGAAGTGATAAGTGAGGGTATGGCCTTGACATGATGCTGAAGCGAGGTTACATTGTAGTTCCCCGCTAACTGTGTGGCTTCACCTTTGTACTTGAATGAAGTGATAAGTGAGGGTATGGCCTGGACATGATGCTGAAGCGATGTTACATTGTAGTTCCCAGCTTACTTTGCGGCTTCACCTTGGTACTTGAATGAGGTGATCAGTGAGGGTATGGCCTTGACATGATGCTGAAGCGAGGTTACATTGTTGTTCCCCGCTAACTGTGCGGCTTCACCTTTGTACTTGAATGAAGTGATAAGTGAGGTTATGGCCTTGACATGATGCTGAAGCGAGGTTACATTGTAGTTCTCCGCTAACTGTGCGGCTTCACCTTTGTACTTGAATGAAGTGATAAGTGAGGTTATGGCCTTGACATGATGCTGAAGCGAGGTTATATTGTAGTTCCCCGCTAACTGTGTGGCTTCACCTTTGTACTTGAATGAAGTGATAAGTGAGGGTATGGCCTTGACATGATGCTGAAGCGAGGTTACATTGTAGTTCCCCGCTAACTGTGTGGCTTCACCTTTGTACTTGAATGAAGTGATAAGTGAGGGTATGGCCTGGACATGATGCTGAAGCGATGTTACATTGTAGTTCCCAGCTTACTTTGCTGCTTCACCTTTGTACTTGAATGAGGTGATAAGTGAGGTTATGGCCTTGACATGATGCTGAAGCGAGGTTACATTGTTGTTCCCCGCTAACTGTGCGGCTTCACCTTTGTACTTGAATGAAGTGATAAGTGAGGTTATGGCCTTGAAATGATGCTGAAGCGAGGTTACATTGTAGTTCTCCGCTAACTGTGCGGCTTCACCTTTGTACTTGAATGAAGTGATAAGTGAGGTTATGGCCTTGACATGATGCTGAAGCGAGGTTACATTGTAGTTCCCCGCTAACTGTGCGGCTTCACCTTTGTACTTGAATGAAGTGATAAGTGAGGTTATGGCCTTTACATGATGCTGAAGCGAGGTTACATTGTAGTTCCCCGCTAACTGTGCGGCTTCACGTTTGTACTTGAATGAAGTGATCAGTGAGGGTATGGACTTGACATGATGCTGAAGCGAGGTTACATTGTAGTTCCCCGCTAACTGTGCAGCTCCACCTTGGTACTTGAATGAAGTGATCAGTGAGGTTATGGCCTGGACATGATGCTGAAGCGAGGTTACATTGTAGTTCCCCGCTAACTGTGCGGCTTCACCTTTGTACTTGAATGAAGTGATAAGTGAGGTTATGGCCTTGACATGATGCTGAAGCGAGGTTATATTGTAGTTCCCCGCTAACTGTGTGGCTTCACCTTTGTACTTGAATGAAGTGATAAGTGAGGTTATGGCCTGGACATGATGCTGAAGCGATGTTACATTGTAGTTCCCTGCTAACTGTTCGGCTTCACCTTTGTACTTGAATGAAGTGATAAGTGAGGGTATGGCCTTGACATGATGCTGAAGCGAGGTTACATTGTAGTTCCCCGTTAACTGTGCGGCTTCACCTTTGTACTTGAATGAAGTGATAAGTGAGGTTATGGCCTTGACATTATGCTGAAGCGAGGTTATATTGTAGTTCCCCGCTAACTGTGTGGCTTCACCCTTGTACTTGAATGAAGTGATAAGTGAGAGCATGGCCTGGACATGATGCTGAAGCGAGGTAACAATGTTGTTCCCTGCTAACTGTGCGGCTTCACCTTTGTACTTGAATGAAGTGATAAGTGAGGTTATGACCTTGACATGATGCTGAAGCGAGGTTACATTGTAGTTCCCGGCTAACTGTGCTGCTTCACCTTTGTACTTGAATGAAGTGATAAGTGAGGGTATGGCCTTGACATGATGCTGAAGCGAGGTTACATTGTAGTTCCCCGCTAACTGTGGGGCTTCACCTTTGTACTTGAATGAAGTGATAAGTGAGGGTATGGCCTGGACATAATGCTGAAGCGATGTTACATTGTAGTTCCCCGCTAACTGTGCGGCTTTACGTTTGTACTTGACTGAGGTGATAAGTGAGGTTATGGCCTTGACATGATGCTGAAGCGAGGTTACATTGTAGTTCCCTGCTAACTGTGCGGCTTCACCTTTGTACTTGAATGAAGTGATAAGTGAGGTTATGGCCTTGACATGATGCTGAAGCGAGGTTACATTGTAGTTCCCCGCTAACTGTTCGGCTTCACCTTTGTACTTGAATGAAGTGATAAGTGAGGTTATGGCCTTGACATGATGCTGTAGCGATGTTACATTGTAGTTCCCCGCTAACTGTGCGGCTTCACCTTTGTACTTGAATGAAGTGATAAGTGAGGGTATGGCCTTGACATGATGCTGAAGCGATGTTACATTGTAGTTCCCCGCTAACTGTGTGGCTTCACCTTTGTACTTGAATGAAGTGATAAGTGAGGGTATGGCCTTGAAATGATGCTGAAGCGAGGTTACATTGTAGTTCCCCGCTAACTGTGTGGCTTCACCTTTGTACTTGAATGAAGTGATAAGTGAGGGTATGGCCTTGACATGATGCTGAAGCGAGGTTACATTGTAGTTCCCCGCTAACTGTGTGGCTTCACCTTTGTACTTGAATGAAGTGATAAGTGAGGGTATGGCCTTGACATGATGCTGAAGCGAGGTTATATTGTAGTTCCCCGCTAACTGTGCGGCTTCACCTTTGTACTTGAATGAAGTGATAAGTGAGGTTATGGCCTTGACATGATGCTGAAGCGAGGTTACATTGTAGTTCCCCGCTAACTGTGCGGCTTCACGTTTGTACTTGAATGAAGTGATCAGTGAGGGTATGGACTTGACATGATGCTGAAGCGAGGTTACATTGTAGTTCCCCGCTAACTGTGCAGCTCCACCTTGGTACTTGAATGAAGTGATCAGTGAGGTTATGGCCTTGACATGATGCTGAAGCGAGGTTACATTGTAGTTCCCCGCTAACTCTGCGGCTTCACCTTAGTACTTGAATGAAGTGATAAGTGAGGGTATGGCCTGGACATGATGCTGAAGCGATGTTACATTGTAGTTCCCCGCTAACTCTGCGGCTTCACCTTGGTACTTGAATGAAGTGATAAGTGAGGTTATGGCCTTGACATGATGCTGAAGCGAGGTTAGTTTGTAGTTCCCCGCTAACTGTGCGGCTTCACCTTTGTACTTGAATGAAGTGATAAGTGAGGGTATGGCCTGGACATGATGCTGAAGCGATGTTACATTGTAGTTCCCCGCTAACTGTGTGGCTTCACCTTTGTACTTGAATGAAGTGATAAGTGAGGGTATGGCCTTGACATGATGCTGAAGCGATGTTACATTGTAGTTCCCAGCTTATTTTGCGGCTTCACCTTGGTACTTGAATGAGGTGATAAGTGAGGTTATGGCCTTGACATGATGCTGAAGCGAGGTTACATTGTAGTTCCCCGCTAACTGTGTGGCTTCACCTTTGTACTTGAATGAAGTGATAAGTGAGGGTATGGCCTGGACATAATGCTGAAGCGATGTTACATTGTAGTTCCCCGCTAACTGTGCGGCTTTACGTTTGTACTTGACTGAGGTGATAAGTGAGGTTATGGCCTTGACATGATGCTGAAGCGAGGTTACATTGTAGTTCTCCGCTAACTGTGCGGCTTCACCTTTGTACTTGAATGAAGTGATAAGTGAGGTTATGGCCTTGACATGATGCTGAAGCGAGGTTACATTGTAGTTCTCCGCTAACTGTGTGGCTTCACCTTTGTACTTGAATGAAGTGATAAGTGAGGTTATGGCCTTGACATGATGCTGAAGCGAGGTTACATTGTAGTTCCCCGCTAACTGTTCGGCTTCACCTTTGTACTTGAATGAAGTGATAAGTGAGGTTATGGCCTTGACATGATGCTGTAGCGATGTTACATTGTAGTTCCCCGCTAACTGTGCGGCTTCACCTTTGTACTTGAATGAAGTGATAAGTGAGGGTATGGCCTTGACATGATGCTGAAGCGAGGTTACATTGTAGTTCCCCGCTAACTGTGTGGCTTCACCTTTGTACTTGAATGAAGTGATAAGTGAGGGTATGGCCTTGAAATGATGCTGAAGCGATGTTACATTGTAGTTCCCCGCTAACTGTGTGGCTTCACCTTTGTACTTGAATGAAGTGATAAGTGAGGGTATGGCCTTGACATGATGCTGAAGCGAGGTTACATTGTAGTTCCCCGCTAACTGTGTGGCTTCACCTTTGTACTTGAATGAAGTGATAAGTGAGGGTATGGCCTGGACATGATGCTGAAGCGATGTTACATTGTAGTTCCCAGCTTACTTTGCGGCTTCACCTTGGTACTTGAATGAGGTGATCAGTGAGGGTATGGCCTTGACATGATGCTGAAGCGAGGTTACATTGTTGTTCCCCGCTAACTGTGCGGCTTCACCTTTGTACTTGAATGAAGTGATAAGTGAGGTTATGGCCTTGACATGATGCTGAAGCGAGGTTACATTGTAGTTCTCCGCTAACTGTGCGGCTTCACCTTTGTACTTGAATGAAGTGATAAGTGAGGTTATGGCCTTGACATGATGCTGAAGCGAGGTTATATTGTAGTTCCCCGCTAACTGTGCGGCTTCACCTTTGTACTTGAATGAAGTGATAAGTGAGGTTATGGCCTTTACATGATGCTGAAGCGAGGTTACATTGTAGTTCCCCGCTAACTGTGCGGCTTCACGTTTGTACTTGAATGAAGTGATCAGTGAGGGTATGGCCTTGACATGATGCTGAAGCGAGGTTACATTGTAGTTCCCCGCTAACTGTGCGGCTCCACCTTGGTACTTGAATGAAGTGATAAGTGAGGTTATGGCCTTGACATGATGCTGAAGCGAGGTTACATTGTAGTTCCCCGCTAACTCTGCGGCTTCACCTTAGTACTTGAATGAAGTGATAAGTGAGGGTATGGCCTGGACATGATGCTGAAGCGATGTTACATTGTAGTTCCCCGCTAACTGTGCGGCTTCACCTTGGTACTTGAATGAAGTGATAAGTGAGGTTATGGCCTTGACATGATGCTGAAGCGAGGTTAGTTTGTAGTTCCCCGCTAACTGTGCGGCTTCACGTTTGTACTTGAATGAAGTGATAAGTGAGGGTATGGCCTGGACATGATGCTGAAGCGAGGTTACATTGTAGTTCCCCGCTAACTGTGTGGCTTCACCTTTGTACTTGAATGAAGTGATAAGTGAGGGTATGGCCTGGACATGATGCTGAAGCGATGTTACATTGTAGTTCCCAGCTTACTTTGCGGCTTCACTTTGGTACTTGAATGAAGTGATAAGTGAGGTTATGGCCTTGACATGATGCTGAAGCGAGGTTACATTGTAGTTCCCCGCTAACTGTGCGGCTTCACCTTTGTACTTGAATGAAGTGATAAGTGAGGTTATGGCCTTGACATGATGCTGAAGCGAGGTTATATTGTAGTTCCCCGCTAACTGTGCGGCTTCACCTTTGTATTTGAATGAAGTGATAAGTGAGGTTATGGCCTTGACATGATGCTGAAGCGAGGTTATATTGTAGTTCCCCGCTAACTGTGTGGCTTCACCTTTGTACTTGAATGAAGTGATAAGTGAGGGTATGGCCTGGACATGATGCTGAAGCGATGTTACATTGTAGTTCCCCGCTAACTGTGTGGCTTCACCTTTGTACTTGAATGAAGTGATAAGTGAGGTTATGTCCTTGACATGATGCTGAAGCGAGGTTACATTGTAGTTCCCCGCTAACTGTGCGGCTTTACCTTTGTTCTTGTATGATGTGATAAGTGAGGTTATGGCCTTGAAATGATGCTGAAGCGAGGTTACATTGTAGTTCCTCGCTTACTGTGTGGCTTCACTTTTGTACTTGAATGAAGTGATAAGTGAGGGTATGGCCTTGACATGATGCTGAAGCGAGGTTACATTGTAGTTCCCCGCTAACTGTGTGGCTTCACCTTTGTACTTGAATGAAGTGATAAGTGAGGGTTTGGCCTGGACATAATGCTGAAGCGATGTTACATTGTAGTTCCCCGCTAACTGTGCGGCTTCACCTTTGTACTTGACTGAGGTGTTAAGTGAGGTTATGGCCTGGACATGATGCTGAAGCGAGGTTACATTGTAGTTCCCCGCTAACTGTGCGGCTTCACCTTTGTACTTGAATGAAGTGATAAGTGAGGTTATGGACTTGACATGATGCTGAAGCGAGGTTATATTGTAGTTCCCCGCTAACTGTGTGGCTTCACCTTTGTACTTGAATGAAGTGATAAGTGAGGTTATGGCCTTGACATGATGCTGAAGCGATGTTACATTGTAGTTCCCTGCTAACTGTTCGGCTTCACCTTTGTACTTGAATGAAGTGATAAGTGAGGGTATGGCCTTGACATGATGCTGAAGCGAGGTTACATTGTAGTTCCCCGTTAACTGTGCGGCTTCACCTTTGTACTTGAATGAAGTGATAAGTGAGGTTATGGCCTTGACATTATGCTGAAGCGAGGTTATATTGTAGTTCCCCGCTAACTGTGTGGCTTCACCCTTGTACTTGAATGAAGTGATAAGTGAGAGCATGGCCTGGACATGATGCTGAAGCGAGGTTACATTGTTGTTCCCTGCTAACTGTGCGGCTTCACCTTTGTACTTGAATGAAGTGATAAGTGAGGTTATGACCTTGACATGATGCTGAAGCGAGGTTACATTGTAGTTCCCGGCTAACTGTGCTGCTTCACCTTTGTACTTGAATGAAGTGATAAGTGAGGGTATGGCCTTGACATGATGCTGAAGCGAGGTTACATTGTAGTTCCCCGCTAACTGTGGGGCTTCACCTTTGTACTTGAATGAAGTGATAAGTGAGGGTATGGCCTGGACATAATGCTGAAGCGATGTTACATTGTAGTTTTCCGCTAACTGTGCGGCTTTACGTTTGTACTTGACTGAGGTGATAAGTGAGGTTATGGCCTTGACATGATGCTGAAGCGAGGTTACATTGTAGTTCCCTGCTAACTGTGCGGCTTCACCTTTGTACTTGAATGAAGTGATAAGTGAGGGTATGGCCTTGACATGATGCTGAAGCGAGGTTACATTGTAGTTCCCCGCTAACTGTGCGGCTTCACCTTTGTACTTGAATGAAGTGATAAGTGAGGGTATGGCCTTGAAATGATGCTGAAGCGAGGTTACATTGTAGTTCCCCGCTAACTGTGTGGCTTCACCTTTGTACTTGAATGAAGTGATAAGTGAGGGTATGGCCTTGACATGATGCTGAAGCGAGGTTACATTGTAGTTCCCCGCTAACTGTGTGGCTTCACCTTTGTACTTGAATGAAGTGATAAGTGAGGGTATGGCCTGGACATGATGCTGAAGCGATGTTACATTGTAGTTCCCAGCTTACTTTGCGGCTTCACCTTGGTACTTGAATGAGGTGATAAGTGAGGTTATGGCCTTGACATGATGCTGAAGCGAGGTTACATTGTTGTTCCCCGCTAACTGTGCGGGTTCACCTTTGTACTTGAATGAAGTGATAAGTGAGGTTATGGCCTTGACATGATGCTGAAGCGAGGTTACATTGTAGTTCTCCGCTAACTGTGCGGCTTCACCTTTGTACTTGAATGAAGTGATAAGTGAGGTTATGGCCTTGACATGATGCTGAAGCGAGGTTATATTGTAGTTCCCTGCTAACTGTGCGGCTTCACCTTTGTACTTGAATGAAGTGATAAGTGAGGTTATGGCCTTGACATGATGCTGAAGCGAGGTTACATTGTAGTTCCCCGCTAACTGTGCGGCTTCACGTTTGTACTTGAATGAAGTGATCAGTGAGGGTATGGACTTGACATGATGCTGAAGCGAGGTTACATTGTAGTTCCCCGCTAACTGTGCAGCTCCACCTTGGTACTTGAATGAAGTGATCAGTGAGGTTATGGCCTTGACATGATGCTGAAGCGAGGTTACATTGTAGTTCCCCGCTAACTGTGTGGCTTCACCTTTGTACTTGAATGAAGTGATAAGTGAGGGTATGGCCTGGACATGATGCTGAAGCGATGTTACATTGTAGTTCCCAGCTTACTTTGCGGCTTCACCTTGGTACTTGAATGAAGTGATAAGTGAGGTTATGGCCTTGACATGATGCTGAAGCGAGGTTACATTGTAGTTCCCCGCTAACTGTGCGGCTTCACCTTTGTACTTGAATGAAGTGATAAGTGAGGTTATGGCCTTGACATGATGCTGAAGCGAGGTTATATTGTAGTTCCCCGCTAACTGTGCGGCTTCACCTTTGTATTTGAATGAAGTGATAAGTGAGGTTATGGCCTTGACATGATGCTGAAGCGAGGTTATATTGTAGTTCCCCGCTAACTGTGTGGCTTCACCTTTGTACTTGAATGAAGTGATAAGTGAGGGTATGGCCTGGACATGATGCTGAAGCGATGTTACATTGTAGTTCCCCGCTAACTGTGTGGCTTCACCTTTGTACTTGAATGAAGTGATAAGTGAGGTTATGTCCTTGACATGATGCTGAAGCGAGGTTACATTGTAGTTCCCCGCTAACTGTGCGGCTTTACCTTTGTTCTTGTATGATGTGATAAGTGAGGTTATGGCCTTGAAATGATGCTGAAGCGAGGTTACATTGTAGTTCCTCGCTTACTGTGTGGCTTCACTTTTGTACTTGAATGAAGTGATAAGTGAGGGTATGGCCTTGACATGATGCTGAAGCGAGGTTACATTGTAGTTCCCCGCTAACTGTGTGGCTTCACCTTTGTACTTGAATGAAGTGATAAGTGAGGGTTTGGCCTGGACATAATGCTGAAGCGATGTTACATTGTAGTTCCCCGCTAACTGTGCGGCTTCACCTTTGTACTTGACTGAGGTGATAAGTGAGGTTATGGCCTGGACATGATGCTGAAGCGAGGTTACATTGTAGTTCCCCGCTAACTGTGCGGCTTCACCTTTGTACTTGAATGAAGTGATAAGTGAGGTTATGGCCTTGACATGATGCTGAAGCGAGGTTATATTGTAGTTCCCCGCTAACTGTGTGGCTTCACCTTTGTACTTGAATGAAGTGATAAGTGAGGTTATGGCCTTGACATGATGCTGAAGCGATGTTACATTGTAGTTCCCTGCTAACTGTTCGGCTTCACCTTTGTACTTGAATGAAGTGATAAGTGAGGGTATGGCCTTGACATGATGCTGAAGCGAGGTTACATTGTAGTTCCCCGTTAACTGTGCGGCTTCACCTTTGTACTTGAATGAAGTGATAAGTGAGGTTATGGCCTTGACATTATGCTGAAGCGAGGTTATATTGTAGTTCCCCGCTAACTGTGTGGCTTCACCCTTGTACTTGAATGAAGTGATAAGTGAGAGCATGGCCTGGACATGATGCTGAAGCGAGGTTACATTGTTGTTCCCTGCTAACTGTGCGGCTTCACCTTTGTACTTGAATGAAGTGATAAGTGAGGTTATGACCTTGACATGATGCTGAAGCGAGGTTACATTGTAGTTCCCGGCTAACTGTGCTGCTTCACCTTTGTACTTGAATGAAGTGATAAGTGAGGGTATGGCCTTGACATGATGCTGAAGCGAGGTTACATTGTAGTTCCCCGCTAACTGTGGGGCTTCACCTTTGTACTTGAATGAAGTGATAAGTGAGGGTATGGCCTGGACATAATGCTGAAGCGATGTTACATTGTAGTTTTCCGCTAACTGTGCGGCTTTACGTTTGTACTTGACTGAGGTGATAAGTGAGGTTATGGCCTTGACATGATGCTGAAGCGAGGTTACATTGTAGTTCCCTGCTAACTGTGCGGCTTCACCTTTGTACTTGAATGAAATGATAAGTGAGGTTATGGCCTTGACATGATGCTGAAGCGAGGTTACATTGTAGTTCTCCGCTAACTGTGTGGCTTCACCTTTGTACTTGAATGAAGTGATAAGTGAGGTTATGGCCTTGACATGATGCTGAAGCGAGGTTACATTGTAGTTCCCCGCTAACTGTTCGGCTTCACCTTTGTACTTGAATGAAGTGATAAGTGAGGTTATGGCCTTGACATGATGCTGTAGCGATGTTACATTGTAGTTCCCCGCTAACTGTGCGGCTTCACCTTTGTACTTGAATGAAGTGATAAGTGAGGGTATGGCCTTGACATGATGCTGAAGCGAGGTTACATTGTAGTTCCCCGCTAACTGTGCGGCTTCACCTTTGTACTTGAATGAAGTGATAAGTGAGGGTATGGCCTTGAAATGATGCTGAAGCGAGGTTACATTGTAGTTCCCCGCTAACTGTGTGGCTTCACCTTTGTACTTGAATGAAGTGATAAGTGAGGGTATGGCCTTGACATGATGCTGAAGCGAGGTTACATTGCAGTTCCCCGCTAACTGTGTGGCTTCACCTTTGTACTTGAATGAAGTGATAAGTGAGGGTATGGCCTGGACATGATGCTGAAGCGATGTTACATTGTAGTTCCCAGCTTACTTTGCGGCTTCACCTTGGTACTTGAATGAGGTGATAAGTGAGGTTATGGCCTTGACATGATGCTGAAGCGAGGTTACATTGTTGTTCCCCGCTAACTGTGCGGCTTCACCTTTGTACTTGAATGAAGTGATAAGTGAGGTTATGGCCTTGACATGATGCTGAAGCGAGGTTACATTGTAGTTCTCCGCTAACTGTGCGGCTTCACCTTTGTACTTGAATGAAGTGATAAGTGAGGTTATGGCCTTGACATGATGCTGAAGCGAGGTTATATTGTAGTTCCCTGCTAACTGTGCGGCTTCACCTTTGTACTTGAATGAAGTGATAAGTGAGGTTATGGCCTTGACATGATGCTGAAGCGAGGTTACATTGTAGTTCCCCGCTAACTGTGCGGCTTCACGTTTGTACTTGAATGAAGTGATCAGTGAGGGTATGGACTTGACATGATGCTGAAGCGAGGTTACATTGTAGTTCCCCGCTAACTGTGCAGCTCCACCTTGGTACTTGAATGAAGTGATCAGTGAGGTTATGGCCTTGACATGATGCTGAAGCGAGGTTACATTGTAGTTCCCCGCTAACTCTGCGGCTTCACCTTAGTACTTGAATGAAGTGATAAGTGAGGGTATGGCCTGGACATGATGCTGAAGCGATGTTACATTGTAGTTCCCCGCTAACTGTGCGGCTTCACCTTGGTACTTGAATGAAGTGATAAGTGAGGTTATGGCCTTGACATGATGCTGAAGCGAGGTTAGTTTGTAGTTCCCCGCTAACTGTGCGGCTTCACGTTTGTACTTGAATGAAGTGATAAGTGAGGGTATGGCCTTGACATGATGCTGAAGCGATGTTACATTGTAGTTCCCCGCTAACTGTGTGGCTTCACCTTTGTACTTGAATGAAGTGATAAGTGAGGGTATGGCCTTGACATGATGCTGAAGCGATGTTACATTGTAGTTCCCAGCTTACTTTGCGGCTTCACCTTTGTACTTGAATGAGGTGATAAGTGAGGTTATGGCCTTGACATGATGCTGAAGCGAGGTTACATTGTAGTTCCCCGCTAACTGTGCGGCTTCACCTTTGTACTTGAATGAAGTGATAAGTGAGGTTATGGCCTTGACATGATGCTGAAGCGAGGTTATATTGTAGTTCCCCGCTAACTGTGCGGCTTCACCTTTGTACTTGAATGAAGTGATAAGTGAGGTTATGGCCTTGACATGATGCTGAAGCGAGGTTACATTGTAGTTCCCCGCTAACTGTGCGGCTTCACGTTTGTACTTGAATGAAGTGATCAGTGAGGGTATGGCCTTGACATGATGCTGAAGCGATGTTACATTGTAGTTCCCCGCTAACTGTGCGGCTCCACCTTGGTACTTGAATGAAGTGATAAGTGAGGTTATGGCCTTGACATGATGCTGAAGCGAGGTTACATTGTAGTTCCCCGCTAACTGTGTGGCTTCACCTTTGTACTTGAATGAAGTGATAAGTGAGGGTATGGCCTGGACATGATGCTGAAGCGATGTTACATTGTAGTTCCCCGCTAACTGTGTGGCTTCACCTTTGTACTTGAATGAAGTGATAAGTGAGAGCATGGCCTGGACATGATGCTGAAGCGAGGTTACATTGTTGTTCCCTGCTAACTGTGCGGCTTCACCTTTGTACTTGAATGAAGTGATAAGTGAGGTTATGACCTTGACATGATGCTGAAGCGAGGTTACATTGAATTTCCCGGCTAACTGTGCGGCTTCACCTTTGTACTTGAATGAAGTGATAAGTGAGGGTATGGCCTTGACATGATGCTGAAGCGAGTTTACATTGTAGTTCCCCGCTAACTGTGTGGCTTCACCTTTGTACTTGAATAAAGTGATAAGTGAGGGTATGGCCTGGACATAATGCTGAAGCGAGATTACATTGTAGTTCCCCGCTAACTGTGCAGCTTCACGTTTGTACTTGACTGAGGTGATAAGTGAGGTTATGGCCTTGACATGATGCTGAAGCGAGGTTACATTGTAGTTCCCCGCTAACTGTGCGGCTTCACCTTTGTACTTGAATGAAGTGATAAGTGAGGTTATGGCCTTGACATGATGCTGAAGCGAGGTTACATTGTAGTTCCCCGCTAACTGTGTGGCTTCACCTTTGTACTTGAATGAAGTGATAAGTGAGGTTATGGCCTTGACATGATGCTGAAGCGAGGTTACATTTTAGTTCCCCGCTAACTGTTCGGCTTCACCTTTGTACTTGAATGAAGTGATAAGTGAGGTTATGGCCTTGACATGATGCTGTAGCGATGTTACATTGTAGTTCCCCGCTAACTGTGCGGCTTCACCTTTGTACTTGAATAAAGTGATAAGTAAGGTTATGGCCTTGACATGATGCTGAAGCGATGTTACATTGTAATTCCCCGCTAAGTGTGTGGCTTCACCTTTGTACTTGAATGAAGTGATAAGTGAGGTTATGACCTTGACATGATGCTGAAGCGAGGTTACATTGTAGTTCCCCGCTAACTGTGTGGCTTCACCTTTGTACTTGAATGAAGTGATAAGTGAGGTTATGGCCTTGACATGATGCTGAAGCGAGGTTACATTGTAGTTCCCTGCTAACTGTGTGGCTTCACCTTTGTACTTGAATGAAGTGATAAGTGAGGGTATGGCCTTGAAATGATGCTGAAGCGAGGTTACATTGTAGTTCCCGGCTAACTGTGTGGCTTCACCTTTGTACTTGAATGAAGTGATAAGTGAGGGTATGGCCTTGACATGATGCTGAAGCGAGGTTACATTGTAGTTCCCCGCTAACTGTGTGGCTTCACCTTTGTACTTGAATGAAGTGATAAGTGAGGGTATGGCCTGGACATGATGCTGAAGCGAGGTTACATTGTAGTTCCCAGCTTACTTTGCGGCTTCACCTTGGTACTTGAATGAGGTGATAAGTGAGGTTATGGCCTTGACATGATGCTGAAGCGAGGTTACATTGTAGTTCCCGGCTAACTGTGCGGCTTCACCTTTGTACTTGAATGAAGTGATAAGTGAGGTTATGGCCTTGACATGATGCTGAAGCGAGGTTATATTGTAGTTCCCCGCTAACTGTGCGGCTTCACCTTTGTACTTGAATGAAGTGATAAGTGAGGTTATGGCCTTGACATGATGCTGAAGCGAGGTTACATTGTAGTTCCCCGCTAACTGTGTGGCTTCACCTTTGTACTTGAATGAAGTGATAAGTGAGGGTATGGCCTGGACATGATGCTGAAGCGAGGTTACATTGTAGTTCCCCGCTAACTGTACGGCTTCACCTTGGTACTTGAATGAAGTGATAAGTGAGGTTATGGCCTTGACATGATGCTGAAGCGAGGTTAGTTTGTAGTTCCCCGCTAACTGTGCGGCTTCACCTTTGTACTTGAATGAAGTCATAAGTGAGGGTATGGCCTGGACATGATGCTGAAGCGAGGTTACATTGTAGTTCCCCGCTAACTGTATGGCTTCACCTTTGTACTTGAATGAAGTGATAAGTGAGGTTATGGCCTTGACATGATGCTGAAGCGATGTTACATTGTAGTTCCCCGCTAACTGTGCGGCTTCACCTTTGTACTTGAATGAAGTGATAAGTGAGGTTATGGCCTTGACATGATGCTGAAGCGAGGTTACATTGTAGTTCCCCGCTAACTGTGCGGCTTCACCTTTGTACTTGAATGAAGTGATAAGTGAGGGTATGGCCTGGACATGATGCTGAAGCGAGGTTACATTGTAGTTCCCCGCTAACTGTGTGGCTTCACCTTTGTACTTGAATGAAGTGATAAGTGAGGGTATGGCCTTGACATGATGCTGAAGTGAGGTTACATTGTAGTTCCCCACTCTCTGTGCTGCTTCACCTTTGTACTTGAATGAAGTGATAAGTCAGGGTATGGCCTTGACATAATGCTGAAGCGAGGTTACATTGTAGTTCCCCGTGGGTATTCCAGTTAGACCTGTTCCACAGACCTGGTCATGCTATTTGACAAAGTGTCATCGTACCCAGATGGGGCGGGGCATTGCTCATAACAACAATCACTGGATTGTCTGGTTCAGACTCGATCATATAGTTGGAGTATTACTGAGTGCTGCGTGAAACAACTAACAAACGGTGGTGTGTAAATAATCGAATCTGGACCAGACAATCCAGTGATTGACATCGTGACATTCGATACACGCAATTGGGCTACTATGACATCCATCAATCAAGTCAGCGAGCCTGAACCCCCGATCCCGTTAGTCGCCTCTTACGATAAGCAAAGTCGCCTTTTACGGCAAGCATGGGCTGCTGAAGATCTATTCTACCCAGGATCGTCACGGGTCTCGTCATAAAAGGTGAAAAGGTTTAGTGACAGAGAAACACAGCTGTATGTACTCACCGTAGTGTGTCGCTTCCCTAACACTCGCGGTTATGATCCTGTCTCTGTGCGCTGCCCCCACTACTGTCTGGGCGTCCTTCACCTGGTGACCTCATTGATCACGCAGCTGATAATGGTGGATTGCAACAGACGCGTGAGACACACCAGCTATTGTTCTGTCGGAAAAGGTGTTGGATAGTCTGTTTTCCGAGGCGACCTCGGATATGTACTCATTCCATAAAGTATGGTAAAACTTCGGCCCGTGACGCCTGTCTTCATTTCTTTTAACATCATAACCTATGGCTAAAAGTAAACAGAGGAGTGAATGAAACTATACCTCTCAGTTTATTTTCTATTAATAGCTGAAGTTAGGGCTATTATATCCCATTAAAAAAAATTAATTTGATTTAAGACGTTTGGAAATAGAAAATAAATAGATTTCATAGGATACACTAGTGCTTATGGGTATCTAAGACATCTTATCCTGGAAAATCAATAAATTTGAATTTATCGGCACACATTTACTGTTTTACATTTCTTACCTCAGTCGTCAATGAGCCAGTTTATTTTTACACAGAATTACCGTGCCACATATTACCCTTTCACAAACTGTTGCAAGGATGAAAGATGGTTACATAGAAATAATCAAATTTAACTCTGTATACTTTCGTTTGCCCCTCACAACATTTATGTAGGGTCAGGTTTAAGTTGCTCACGGACAGGAATCGTCCCTCAGGTAAACGTGCTCATACAGAGTTACCTTTGTCAGTTGAAACACTAGCAGGATATGCGCATGCTATCGCAATGGCCGTGACATTAACGACGAGTACAGCGTCTGAAATATATAGCGGCTACAGGGGAGAGAGCACTGTTAAACCCTTGAGTAAAAATTACTCTTAATGTTAAAAATATTTTTTTACATTAAGGGTTAAAATCGTACATATCGCCCCTTATTGTAAAAGATTCTTAAAAACAAAGTTTGATTAGTTTTTTTTGCTATTTTCACATTTTTTGTTGTTTTTGCTCGGTTTCTTGTAATTATTCGTAATAAGCGACAGCGTGAGAAACTGACTTTGCTCAGAGAACAAGAGTGGCTGTAATAAGAATGTCAGGCTCGTCATTGAGGGCATGCCAGCTACTACTCTGGTAGATGATGAGCATCAGATCGCGACACTAGTCGAACATCGTCAACGGTGGATCAGGAGCGGGTGCTGCCGTCAAGGTCGAAGGTTAACTCAGCCCTAGGGTAATACCGGGGTGACCAGGGCTGTTATAGCGAGTCAACATTACATTGCAAGGAATATAGAAGATTTAACCAATAAACTGTCAGATATTGGCTTTATTTCTTTTGTACCTGAATATGACATTGTTGCTTTATATGAAACATAGTCAAGAGAAAATTACTTGCGTGACATTTTTCCAGAATATAAACTGTTTCTGTTCGGGTCGTATTCGGGAGGGATATAATGCTTTTGATAAAATATTCACTGGTAAGATATGTTGTTGATGTTCGATACAGAGAAGATGCTATTACTATTCTGTTTGATAAGAGTATGTTTGGTTTCAGTAGAGATACATTAGGTGCATTTACATATATCCAACGGGACAATCGACCTGGTATAATAACAAAGATAGACACAATGGGGTAGATATGTTGTATTTTTTTATTAAGTACCCCAGAGAGAGACTATTTACTCTTCTGTATTGATTTTGTCATAATTTGGGGCATGAACTGACAATTGATAGATTCCCCAATCACTAGATCTTTTTGAAAGCATCAGTGCCAAGAAAAATAATAAATCAGCAGGTCTTGATGACATTCTTAGTGCATATCTAAAATATTCACCCGCTGTTATAATACCTTATTTAGAAATAATATTTAACAGCATTTAATGCCCCTGAATGTTGGGCTACTGGGATAATTATCCCACTACATAAGAAAGGGACGCCTCTGTTCCTACAGAGCGATAAGCCTCCTGAGTATCCTCAGTAAAGATTTTACATCTATTGTAAACAGAAGAATTGTGTATTGGGCTGCAACACCTGATAACATATCTGAATGTCAGTCAGGGTTTGGAAAAGGTTATTCATCTCTTGATAACTGTTTTGTCATAAACTCTGTCATTCAGCGTTATTTATTCATATATTTCTACTTCTATTTGCGGAAGACTTTATTGTGTTTGGCAATTCTGTCAACAACTTACAAATGAAGTCGAATATCTTGCATGGTTTCTATTGTAAATGGGGTGGTTTATAAGGTTGTGAAAAACGGTATCATGATGGAAATGCGGTTGAAGTAGTTACTTGATACAGTAATCTTGGTTTGTATTTTAGCAATAAATAACCGATGTGGAATGTTTTAAAAAATATTCCAGTTCAGGCAAGAAAGGTGTTCCTGGTCCTGTTAATTAGTATACATTCCTTGAAACCATACTCGCCTCACTTTCACTTCAAATATTTAGATACAAATATAACATCAATACTTTTATACGCGGCTGAAAATTTGGGGTTCAGTGAAATAGAATTGAGTATGGTAGATGTTCTATTCAGCTGCTTCCGTTTCACACCCCCCCCCCCCCCCCTCCAAAAAAAATAAAATAATATAATAATAAAATAAAATAAATAAATACATAAAATACATAAAATATAATTAAAATAAAAATTAAAAATAAAAATGTTACAATATGTTGCGGTTGTACGCTGAAGAAGACCATGTAAATTGGGTAACTGTTATTTTCATATTAGAATTTGGTGATTTGGTCTAGTACTTTCAAGCATGGGGTAATAAAACCGTATTTTTAAATATGTTACGTCAGCGGTTAAAAGGTCACTTTTTTCAGGTTTGGCAAAGTGATCCATCTGAAAGCCGAAAAAATGTCTTATTATGCACAGTTTAAAACATCCATTTCACGTGAAAACTAATTGAATAGTATAACTGTAAATAAAGTCAGGGCCACATTGACTCGTTTTCGGCTCAGTTCTCACAATTTATAAATTGAACGTGGACGATATTTCATTATTCATCGTGAATTAAAAGAAAATGTAAAGCTTGCAACCTAAACCATATTGGAAAGGAATATCACTCTTTGTTAATTTGTCCATGTTATAGCAATCTGAGGCAAAGTTACAATAAATCTAAAATTTACATCTTTACAAATATTCTGAAGTTTAATACACTACTGTCATCGCAGTATTATCATTATGAATACAGCAAAGTACTTGCTTTACGCCAATGCTGTAAGAACACAAATACTACAACTTTGATAACATGCTATAAAGTTAAAACTGCATTAAAAAAAAAAAAATGCAAAGGAATGTGTTGTATTTTACACTGTTTGCACCTAAATTGTATTTCGTTTATACAAAAAGGCCCATCGCCTACAAGTACTTAATACAGTGGAGACCAATTATTCGTCATATAATATATTCTTCCTTCAACTTTGTGTGTTTACTCAGGAACAACATATAGTAGAGCCATGAAACTTGTGAAAGTGCACAACATCTTTCATATTCCAACAACCTCTCAACAATGACAACGTCGTCGTTATTTCCAGGTTTTTTAATGGGTCGTTACTGACGTGACGACGGATTTTCTTACATCTTGGTACAAAGGTGTATCTAGGGACACTATGCAATATGACTTTACTTACGTTACTACCTTGCTTCCATGGCAACGGAAAGCGGCATCTAGAGAGCTGTAGATATTCAGAGATTTCGTTCAAATTTGGTATTTGGGTACAATGTCGTTCAGGACTCAACCGAATAGGTTTTCTTACAATCATGGCAATATAACCGAGGCATCTGATTGATAGAAACTTAGTTGTTCGATTTCGTTAAAACATATTTAGATATACTTTTGCACACAAAGCACATTTTATTACAATAACAACGGATTGGAGTCCTCTGATTGGTCGAAATTTAGATAGATAACCCTATTTAAGATCATTTTTCCATACTAATAAGTCCTCTTTGTGAAACTAGGTGTGGATGATCAGCACAACATACAGTAATATAACCTCATTCAGAAATCCAAGATGGTCTCACAGTCCCCATTTTGTAATTTACAGAAATTCCTTTTGAAATCCCTCGTGAATATCATTTTATTAGATTATTAGTCTAGTGTACCCCCGCAACGACGTTAGAGTGTAATGGAATCAGCGTGTCTGTCTGTGTGACGGTCTGTCTGCAGAAATTAACTTTCCGGACAATTCCTTCTGAACTAAATGACTGATTTTAATTAAACTTTGTACGCGTGGCAGCTTCAACATGGTGTTGGGCACATTGCAATTGTGTTTCTTTTTCATTTGGGCGGAGTTATTGCCTTTTATTACTTTGTCATTTCAATTTGTCTGGACAACTTCTAAACTACTACATCGATTTCTTTCAGCTATGTAGGTAGGTGCAGCTGTACACTGTGGGACATGCCTTTATTAATTCCCCATAGGACAGTTCCAGTTAGCTTACTTTTAATCCATACATGCAGGATGTCCGAAAGTCTCATGTGACGTATTGCCATCCGTCTTTATACGGCTTCCGTCATCTGTCATGCGAAATCTTTTTACAATCCAATAGATTTATTCATGAATTATGTTGAAAGATAGCATTTTACAGCTCACCTGGTCAGCTTATGTCAGATCCCCCAGAAGATCGAATGGTCAGTACCTAGCTCACCTGAAATACTCTACAAGTCGTATGCCTAATGTTCTTTTTTCGCTGTTTTCAATCAACAATGGTCTTATTACAGGATATACTAAACTGCTATAGAAAAGGTACAGATTTCATATCCGAAAAATGTAAACTTTAAGTGGCTATTTTTGACTCGACACGATACTTGGGAAACCGACAAGGGTGTTTCTCTTCTAACAAAACATCCTTTCATTGGAATTCCTCTCGTTTGTAAAAGCATATTGTTCTGGTGTATGCTCAACTGTCATATCCGTAACTCTGCTTCAAAATGTCCATTATTTGGTTTTTAAAACTCTGTTAATGGACCATTCCAACAACCCACCACCATCTCCAATCTTGTCTGATCTTCTTGGTCTGAGTCCTTCTTTCTGTCGTAATGGTATTAGGAAAGAACGGGAATGAGGTTACCCTGCGGAGTAGTGAAAAAATAACCTTTGTAAAACAGAAAGTTTGCTAGAAATCGATTTAAAGGGTTAGGGGTCATACACCTTTTAAAAAGTCTGCACATAGCAACTTTGTGGTCGTTATAAAGAGGGGAAAGGATAAGTCATTTGCACATCCAGACAGAGTAACGATCAATTAAATCTGCAAAGTTTCATGAATGCTCTAAAAGTATAATTTTATAGTGATAACCCTAAATGTAAAAAAGATATTATCTATCACTGCAACTCTAAATGTAAAACGTTTTACATTAAGTGAATGAGTGAGTATGGCTTTACCGCGCGTTTAGCAATATTCCAGCAATATTACGGCGGGGGACACAAGAAATGGGCAACACACATTGTACCCATGGAATCGAACCCGGCGTGACAAGCGAACGCTTTAACCACTAGGCTACCCGGCCGCCCCTTTTTACTTTAAGAGCACTTTTACATTAAGAGTTGTAACAAGGGTGAAAGCGCAACCTTTAATGTAAATTATTTTTACATTTAGAGTAATTTTTACATTAAGGGTTGCAAAAAGGCTTACCCCTTATAATAAATAAGATATTGATATACCTGTGTATAATAACTAAGGTATTTATATACCTGTCTATAATAACTCAGGTATTACTATACCTGTATATAAAAAATAAGATATTCATATACAAGTGTATAAAAAACGAAGGTATTGATATACCTGTATATAATAACTAATATATTGCTATACCTGTGAATAATAAATAACATATTAATATACCAGTGTATAATAACTAAGGTATTGATACACCTATGAATAATAACTAAGGTATTCACATACCTATGAATAATAACTAAGGTATTGCTATACCTGTAAATAATAAATAACATATTCATATACCTGTGTATAATAACTAAGGTATTGATATACCTGTATATAATAACTAATGTATTGATATAGAGAGAATACTAATATATTTTATTAATTACCCATGTCAAAATATGTCCTGAACCGCAAAAGAATCGTCACCCCAAGTAACATTGTATGAAAAGTTGTCATTTAGATATCTTGGTAATTTTTGTCAAAGTTTCTAAAATTTAACATTTCCTTGTCCGGAAAAATGAAATTTGATGATAAAATACAAAGCAGATGACAATAAAACCAATCGCCCAAACGCATCACGGCAACGGCCATGGTAACCCGATACAAGTGAATTCAAATGCACATGCGTTCTCCCATTTCTTGCCCTATAAAAATCCACTCACATCGGATAACATTCATTCGTTATTGAATTGCTACCACAAGCCAAGATTGACAAAAAATCAGCGACACCAAGCCCTTGGACGATTGCAAGCTTGACAAACTGCCCGGGAAGTATCCAATGCATTTAAAGTCCACATAAGGACCATATACAGGCTCAAGCAACGGTACCAGACCACAACACTACAGATGACCGACCACGTGGTGGAAGACCAAGGGTCACTACCCGACGTCAGTATCGTCAGATTGTGCGACAGCATCTTTAAAATACTGCTGCGGAAACTGCACGACAGAAAGTGAGAGTCTGGCGACGCCGTGGTGTACGTTATTCGGATGCTTGTGTTGTTGAGAGAGACTCGTGGGTGGTCCGTGAGAGGCAATGGTGTCACAGCAGGTCGGTGCATTGATCAAGTCTTGAGACCACACAGCATACCTCATTTGGCACTTCGCCACAACCACGAGTTTCAGCGTGATAACTCCCGTGCCTACACTGCGAGAGCAACAAGAGACTTCCTCCAGCAGAATGGCATCAGATCCATGCAGTGGCCTGCCCTCAGTCCCGATTTAAATCCCATTGAGCACCTGTGGGGCGAGATTCAAAGACGGCTGAATGACGTCCGACCAAGGCCGACAACTGCAGCTGAACTACATCAGGCGTTCCTCAGAGTGTGGGCTCAAGTGCCTATGGCCTTCATCAACCGCCTTATCCATTCCATGTATCGACGTTGCACGGCAATCATCAATGCACATGGGGACACACGAGACACTGACTTGTGATGCTATTTTCTTGTTGTGTATCACTGTAAGAACATTTGACACTTTAATTTCAACGTTGATGACCTGTTTTGCCAAGTTTCACCTTTTTAATATGTCTCAAAGTATGTTTACAGTGTTGGACAAATAAGGTTTTTCATATATATATCCATGGTGACGTTTCTTTTATTCAGCTTATGGTAATTCAAGCGCATTGTTGCTGGTAGGCACGACCCCTGTAAGAAAATTTTAAAAGTCAGTTAGCGCCGCGCTATGCATATCGGACAAACAGTCGGTCACTCACACTGCCAGAGTTCCCGGCTGTGCAGTACAAAAATGCCGTGTCCTTGATCTATCAGCTGAATTTATATCCTGCCCGAACCATTTTGGAAGTGAGACATCAGAGTGCTCGCCAAAGACATTCATGTTAACTGTACGACCCGATACTGAAGACGTTAAAATTAACAAACTCAAGTATGCTTGCATGTCAGTGACTGCTTCGAACGAAGGGCAAGGTCACCATCTGAATAAGCAAAGATAACTGTGATCTACTCACAGCGTTTTCCGCTGGGGAAACCTATTGTTCTCATTTGGGATGTTCTGGGCCACAAAGTCAGAAGTCAGGCACACTTCCACGGAGATTGTAAATGATTTGCATTGGTACTGTTCACTTTGAGTGATCTGGTCGTGAAGTCGTGTATGTTTATTCATGAACAAACATCTCCCGAAACAGTGCCGAAAAAAAAACCCGCTTCAAAGGGGACACTGATGGCACAACCGGAGCATCCAACGTAAGTCCAGATATATATCTAGATTGTTATGACTGACTTCATTTCCCCACGCTTATCCTTTTATGTAAAATCAAATTGAAAGTCGAGAAAGTGATTGGGTGCGTCGATGTCACGCTCACAGGGACCCTCGATCTATCGATCGGTAGTAGTACATTGCAAATGGATATAGCTCGATTATAAAATGTCTGTGGTAGTTCTGTGCATAACTAATACAGAATGCAAAGCGAAGTTGATGTGTGTGAGTGTCTTGTTTGGTTTAATAAAGCGTGTGTAAGTGTCTCTCGCTTTTGTGGGATTGCTTCAGTTCTGCAAATTGAATGACGAAATAAGTAGTTCCGGTGTGACCGAGGTCACAGTATCCAATCAATACGACTAAAACGAGGTCAAACTTGTACGACACACGTGTGACTTACGGATTTAGTATTGTACCACCTGTATCTTCACCGCGTGGGTAATAAATCTGTATATAATAAATAATGTAGTGATATACCTGTATATAATAACTAAGGTATTGGGATACCTGTGTATAATAACTAAGGTATTGGTATACCTATGTATAATAACTAAGGAATAGGGATAGCTGTGTATAATAACTGAGGTATGGATATACCTGTATATAATAACTAAGGTCTGGGTATTCCTGTGTGAATAACTAAGAAATAGGGATAGCTGTGTATAATAACTGAGGTATTGATAAACCTGTATATAAAACTAAGGTATTGGTATACCTGTGCATAATAACCTAGGTTTTAGAATACGTATGTATGATAACTAAGGTATTGGTGTACCTGTCTATAATGGATAAGGTATTGATATACCTGTGTATAATTACTAAAAAAGTATTGGTTTCCCTGTGTGTAATAACTAAGGCATTGGTGTAGCCTTGACCTTTGACCTTATACCACCTTTAACAACTTCAAATGTCCTCTGAAATATTGTGCCACAGGTATAGAGCAACGTTTTAGAAAAGTGAGCTTGAAATATTCCTGTATCCAATATTCATGGAATACATTATTAATTTAAATAACAAAATATATCAACATACATTCCAAACTGAAATTTATTTGACAGAAAGTCTCGTAAATGCCATCATTTAGGAGATAAACCTACTGTATTTTCAATGTAGAGCTAGGTTACCTGTAGATTTAACCGCACTAAATTGAATTTGAAACCGGTAACGTAGCTCTACATTGAAAACACTTCAGGTTTAACTCCATTCTACCATGACTGGTATACGTTGGAACTCTTCGAGGTGCTATGTTTGGTTGAGTGAGCAGGACACTCCATACATGAAAGATGGGTTCACTTTCCTACAGGGGTGGAAGGCTACATATCATAGCAACATAAAATAAATAACAGAAAACAAACATGTATAACCATTTTTCTATTTATTCAAATTAATATATCTTATAAATTACAATGTCAAATACTATCTCAATGAGAAATTTCGACGAGAACTTCAAACAGAATTTAAACAAACACAACCACCCTACAGTCATAATGCACTCGACCGGGAGCTACTCTCGGCGAAGTGAAGCCGACGACAAATGCCTGGCAACATAAAATATACACTTGAAAATTGTATTTTATCAAAACATCACGAACGTTGTCAAAACATTACCACATTGAAAACAGTCGCCCAAACACTGCACATTTTAGACCATCGTCGAATAACCATTTCTTGTTTGTTTCATGTTTAGTCACCATCAAACATGAGTGTATACTTTCTTTTGTCCGGCAGTGTATCTATCACTGAAACATGTCAACCCTCGAGTCTTGGCCTGACAAGCCACGCAACAAACAAACAAGGCACTGGACCTCACCACGGGATTCAAACTACATGAAATCAACCTTTCCAACAGAGTGGCTTGTTCATAATGTATATGTTGCTGTTGTGCTGTTGTGACCAGATCAAGAATCAAGTCACAACTGTCTATAAATAATCACATCAAGGCCAGGAAACAAATGTTAGTAAAGCTGATGATAGGAGGAGTAGTGTGTTGAGTCACCAGATCGAGAATCACGACATATCACAACTGTCTATAAATAATCACATCAAGGTCAGGAATCAAATGTAAGTGAAGCTGGTGATAGGAGGAGTAGTGTGTTGACTCACCAGATCAAGAATCACGACATATCACAACATATCTATAAATAATCACATCAAGGCCAGGAAACAAATGTAAGCAAAGCTGGTGATGGGAGTAGTGTGTGGAGTCACTATGTCACCTTGGAGCTCCACGTCATTACACTCAGATAGCATCCTCCATGTGTGTGTGTGTGTGTGTGTGTGTGTGTGTGTGTGTGTGTGTGTGTGTGTGTGTGTGTGTGTGTGTGTGTGTGTGTGTGTGTGTGTGTGTTGTGTGTGTGTGTGTGTGTGTGTGTGTGTGTGTGTGTGATTGTGGCTGCTTGTACTAATGTCGGTTTTCTAGTGCTAAGCCGTTGAGATGCTAGGCCGTAATTTTAACATGAACATACTTAAACACCACAGCACTATACATTGCTAAATACACCATATGATTAAAATCTATACAATGCTACAAAGTCCACATGATTAATATCGATACAATGTTATACACCATATGATTAATATCTATAAAATGCTATATACACCACATCATCAATATCTATACAATTAAGACATGAATTTCCCATTGTAGTGGTCTACTGAAGTATGAAGGCTTAAACCTGCGCTACGTTAAAATCGTGTTACGCTGCAGCGCGTATGAGGACTACAGGGATGTGTGTATCGCAGCTGAGTTTGAAAAATACGTGATGTGACAGGCGTCTCATAACCGGCACACGTGAACGTGATTTTGTCCAATATCGCGGAAAGCTACTTCGGCGTTTGTGTTTGCGTTTTTTTCCAAACCATTCTAAATGATTAACGGTTATTGTAGGGTTATCGGCGACGTCCACAATGATCATTGGTGTTTTAATTTCCCCCAGATCACTGATATACTATTTTTGAAAATCAATTCTCCGAGCAAATATTCAGTATTCTGATTTCAAAACATACACTAGGCCCTTAATAACGCCGTGAAGGGTGATTTAGTAAAGTGTCGACATTGGTGACATTTCGATGTCATTTTCAGTATTTTTCCTTTGCCTAAAATGCCATTGAATGATATCACAGGACAGGATATTTCCCAAAGAATTGAACACCTAAAAGAGTATTTGTGAGCGACATGTATTTTCAATTGACTTTAACTTCAAATGAGGTACATATTTGTCATATATAGATTAATACTAGCATCTATACAATGTTATACAAACAACATCATTAATTAATATATAATGCCACATACTCCACATGATTGACATTCATACAATGCTATATACACCATATGATTACTATCCATACAATGCTATATGGAACACATGAATACACAAGACCAAATAGCGTCCATTCCAATTTGGAACGAACGTTGGAATGCTTTGGAAAGATCGCTCATTCCAAACTTTCCAAAGCTTGGAAAGATCAATCTTTCCAAAAAATCCAAAATTGGAATGGCAACATTTCCAAACATATTTCCAACATTGGAAATGTTTGGAATGACTTGGAATGGTTTGGAATGGTTTGGAAATGTTTGGAAATATGGTTAGAAGGAACAAGTTAAAATATGTTTTATCCGTAATTTGAACAATAAAAAGACTATGAATTAGGGGCTTTAGGGGTTGCTAAAATAGTAATTTTGAAATTTTGAGATTTGGAAAGAATGCCAAGAGCGGGTGGGGGACGAACTAAGGGAGCTGTGTGTGTTGGGTGGTTGTTAGATAAGGTAGTTTTGGTTTTATTATTTTATTTGGGGTTTAAATGCGACTAATTAGTCCTGTTTTAATTAGGTATAAACCTAAGGCTTTGAATTTTTCTAATTTATTTTATGGATTTAGGATTGATTCTAGTGTAAGTCCGGTTTTAAGATTTAGGGTGGTCTGTAGTGTTGTTCGGTGTGTTTGGTAGTGTGTGCAGTGAATGAGTACGTGTTCTGGTGTTTCTTGTTGTTTGCAATGTGGGCAGTTTCCTGTTGTGTGTAGATTAGCTATTTTACGGTGATTATTTAGTTTGGTGCGGCCTGTTTGTAGTTTAGTAATTATTCTGATGATTTTTTTGGATGGGTGTAGTATTTTTGGTTTATTTAGGTGTTTTTTTAGTACTTTCCTGATTTGGCTATTTAAGTTTTGGTATATATTTTGCCATTTTTTGTTGATTTTTTGCTGAGTGAGACTTTTGATTTCTAATTTTGAGCTGGGTAAATTTAAGCTTATTTCTGGGAGTTAAAGGGATAATTTTGCTGCTTTATCTGCCTTTTCATTTCCAAAGATTCCTACGTGGGCGGGGGTCCAAATGAATTCTAATTGTTTACCTGCCCTAGTTAAGTTGTTTGAGCTATTGAGTATTTGATTTATTAGTTTGGGGTGGTTTTTAGTGTTTTTATTTTTGAGGGCTTGTAGTCCACTGAGGGAGTCGGTTAGGATGAGGATTTTTGTTGTTGTGATTGCTGATTGTGTAGTGCTGAGACAACTACTGACTGATATAGAAGATTTAACGTGCGCTTTCCGACTGCAGCGTATTTCGCACACGGGCCTGGCCGGACCATTTAGTGTATTCCGAAAAGGGTGAAAGTGGTGTGTGCAACCGAAGAGGGGGCTTTTAGGGGTTGCTTATATTGAATTTTTTAGATTTTTAAATTTGGAATAAATGCCGAGGTGGGTGGAGGAGGGAACTAAGGGAGCCGGGTGAGGTGGGTGTTTGTATGTTTATTGGATTTTGGATTGGTAGATTAATTAGTTTTTAGATGCGCTTAATTAGGTCTGTTTTGATTAGGAATACGCCTAGGGCCTTGAAGTTTTCTAGTTTATTTTGAGGGTTCAGTATTTCATCTAGAGTAGGAACCTTATTTAGATTGAGGGTGGTTTGTAGAGTGGTTCTGTGTGTTTGGTAGTGGGTGCAGTGGATGAGTGCGTGTTCTGTGGTTTCGGGTTGTTTGCAGTGTGGGCAGTTGCCTGTGGTGTGTCTTTTAAGGTTTTTTAGGTGGTTATTTAGGTTCGTGTGTCCTGTTTGGAGTTTTGTAATTAATCTGTCAATTTTTTTAGAGGGGTGTAGGATTTTAGGATTGGCTAGTGGTTTTCTGAGCACTTTTTCGATTTGGCTATTTGACTTTTGATATTGATTATGCCATTTTTTGGTTATTTTTTGTTTGTTCACACTTTTAATTTCTGATTTTGAGATGGGTAGGTTTAGGCTTATTTCTGGTATTTTAAGAGATAATTTAGCTGCTTTATCGGCGCTTTCGTTGCCGTAAATTCCTACGTGGGCGGGGATCTACAAGAAGGTTATTTGTTTGCCTGCTTTTGTTAGGTCGTTGGAGCTTTTAAGTATTTGGTTTATTAATTTAGGCCGTTTTTCGGTATTTTTGTTTTGGAGGGCTTGTAGTTCACTAAGGGAGTCGGTGAGAATTAGGATTTTATTGTTGTTTTTAGATTGTTGGTTATGCAGGGCTGAGGCCATGCCCATAAGTTCGGCCGTGAATATAGATTGGTTGTTAGGGAGTCGGTAAGATTGTGTGGATATAACTGGTTGTGTGGTATGGACTCCGAAGCCTGTGTGGTTGGAGATCGGGTCTGAAGATCCGTCAGTGTATATGTGACACCCATTTGGCCAATTTTCGTGTATGTATGCAAGCAAGTGTGGTGGTTTTAGCTATGTTTGGGTCGGTTTGTTTATTTATTTGGTTAGCTAGCATTGTGTCTATTTTGGGTATTTTGAGTTTAGGGGTGAAGATATTTGATTTTTTGCAGTTTTGTTTAAGATTTTGAGTTTGGTGTTCATTGAGGTAGTTAGTTATTCTTTGGGATATTGGGGTGAGTAAGGGGTGTTTGTGAGCTAGAGTTTGGATTCTTGGGCTTATGTTTTGGTTAATTATGAGACAACTAATAGGTCTCAAGATTAAGTATTCGGCTGGATGGCAGCTGCCATTTAATTACAAAACATGTAAGTGCGCCGACATGTGCCTAAGATCATAAAATGGACAATCTTTGGTAACATCTAATTTATTGTTGTCTCACGCCAGAGCTGTGAATAATTCTGTTGATTGAACAATTGGAATTCAGGAAGGTATCAATAATTGTTTTACTTAACATAAGATAAGATAAGTTGTTTACAACATAATATTATGATGTCAGGACGTACTACAGTCAAAACCATATATTTTAAAATCAATTTAATGACAGACTATTATTTCCATGTCCCGATTAGCAAATCAATGAGGTATCAGATTCACCACATGTGCACAGACCGCCTATACTTATATATATATTTTCATAACTATTCTCCAGTTAAAGTCCTATCCTCTTATCAAAAAATCTGTGAGAGTGATCATCATTAACTCATTCTCGTCAAAGAATACAGAACAAATGAAGAATCAGATGCATACATTTATTGCCATGCTCAATTCACCACAAAGTAGATTTACATACATTTGTGAATAGCACTTAAACTGTGATAATGAATTTTACCATTGTCCATATTATATTATAAATATTAACCATAATATCGATTTCCGAATATATAAACGACTCCAAACGTTGATATTTCAGACAAAAAAAAAGTCAGCTGTCTTTTAACGTTCAGGGGAAAAGGGTTTGCTTTCACAATTGAACATTTGTTTTCACCAAAGGACAATCAAATCAAGCCAAAAACAGTAAAAATACACATATATGGTTAGCGACCGCCGTTATACAGCGAGGGGGGGGGGGGGGGGGGGGGGGGAATTCGTCTGCTCTAACTGACTTCACAAAAACATTCCAGCCCTTTATTACCGAGGCAGCTGTGACGTAGTAGCATTACATTCGCTGCGTTTGCAGCATATAAGATGTGTAATCTGAGGAGTGACTAAAATAATATTACGGCTGAAATCTTACTTGCATGGTTGTTTTAATAGAAAACTTACGGTTTAAAAACACAATTGTTCTTATATAATGTTTTTAGGTTTGGTTCATAAATACAAGAGAAGATTTTTTATACATATAAAACTGGTCGAAAATACAGCTGAACAATAGAAAAATAAAAATAGAAGTTGTGAATAGTGACAAATTTTAAGTACATCACCGTGTCAATAATTATTGATTGATTCCGTCAAACAACTGTCAAACCATTTATTGCCATGTACGTACATGTACACAGGAAGTCGGCGCTGTCGGAGGCTCCAGGTAAATAAACATCGTGGTTTTATGACGGGAGATCAGACGAACCGTGAACCAGGGGCATGCGACGTAATTACACCTAAAGGTGGTAGAACCAGGGTATTGTCTCTTGGACTGGCTAATTGACCGTACGTTTAATTGGTAAATATATTCGTTTTGACACCCGTGTTTCGTGCGCATCCCGGCTCATAAGCAGAATACAGACAAATGAGGCCCCGTGATCAGCGGAGCGTGAACAACTTGGACGCCGCCTTTCGGCCGTACCGAACAGTCAAGCTGCGATCTCGGAACTGAATCCAATTGCAAGCGGAGACAAGATTACTTCCCTTACCCAAACACGATCGTTGCTCAGAAATGTTCAAATCTATCTTCAGTAAATCATGAAATTAATGCGAGCATGACATTTATGCGAAAAATGCGATCGTCAGTCCCTCTGATTATTTTAATATGTTTTATTTCATCATGATAAAAAAGTTAGTCACTTATAAGGTTACCACTTTGAAAATGGAAACGATCGTTAACAAAAACAACAAAATGTATTCTCTCATCACTCAGCCTAACAGTGATATAACTGCAAATTAAACAATCAAGTACGCTAAATTATTACACATGGTGGGTGGAGGACCAGGGGCACTTTGAGTTTGACAGGTGTCATCAACTGGTCAAGTAACATCACGGTTTGTATATTCACGTTGATGGACAGTCTAGACTGGCGCCAACTAATCATGACGGCGTCTTCAGAACAGAACAGAACTTTACTTCTCCCAGGTTTAGGCTTACGTGGATAACGGAAAATTTTGTTTAAGTGATAGCACATTTGTAATTCAATCTAATATACTTTCCTTGATTGATTATACGGCTGCGGTCGTAGATCCAGATGTATCTAAATATGCTCAGTATATACACAGGGTTTATTGTTATACTATTAGGATTAATAGATACAACTGAGTATTTATCATTTAACTTAAGCATTTATCCATGACATAAGGTTATGACATAAAAACATGTATGTCATACCCCAATGACATAAGTATGCAAATTAGATATGCAAATTAGATAACCGGAAGAGCGAGCGGTTTGATTTGAAACTATATATTATAAGTGAAGTTACACCAGAGATATAATCAGATTACACAGAATCGTTGTTGTTACCGTTATTAAAGTTTCAATTATTCTGCAAAAGTCTGTTCAAGTATTTTGTTTAAAATAATCCGAGGAACTTTTTTTCTCAGCGAATTGTTTATTTTGGTTTACATGGCTATGGAAAACATGTATCACTACGCACGATCTATACGTAAGATTTCGACAAGTTGCTGATGTTAATGTTTAATGCAATTATTCCTTAATTTGGAAGCAAAAATGTGAAAATGATAAATAGAATTCATCACTCGTGTTTTTTAATATGGGAAATATCAACCTCGTCCCGTTAATCGGTATTTGCCTCGCCAAAGGCTCGGCAAATACCGATTAACTAAGACTCGGTTGATATTTCCCATATTAAAAAACACTCATGATGAATCCTCTATTTATAGCCTTGATCATAAAGTTAGTCACTACTTTCACACTTTGATTTGTATGATTTGGGTTATGATTAAATTGACAAAATAAGAAATCATTCCGTGTATATGTGTATTATATATTGTACCCCAATATGTAATTAAATTGTGTATAAATAAGGACACTAGGTTAATTACTGTAATTGATTATTTGATAAACATATTTACATTTAGTTGTGTGATATGTCACAGAGGTAAAGCTAATTCATAACAACTAATTGTCCCATTTATTTGGTTTCTATCTTTTATATGAAACAAACGCTATAACATGGGGTGATAAACTTCATTGGCAATAGACGTAGCATATAATTGTCCACATGAACAGTCTACTCTGTTCCAGATATGTTTATTCATTTTGTCAGCATTTAAATCGTTGCATTCCTGGCTAGATGATTCATTTGACGAAATCTTGTTCCCTGTTTTGAATAACCGTCAGATAGTTCCAGAACAACTATAAAATTTTCAGCCCTATGTGTTGCGCATAATTCCGAGATAATTCGAAGTTCATATTCTTGTACGAACACTTATCAAAATTCATTTATACCTAGTACTATTATGCACATATGTATATTAGTTCAAATTATAATAATGAGGCCCTCTATATTCTCGAAACGGTCTTTGTTCTACGACAACCGTAAGGCGGTATGGGAAAACAAAATATTTGTTTAATTGTTCAAAGTTCAAAGTCAATGTCATATGATTATAGACAAGGAAGATAAGAAATTAAATATAAAGAGTAGCCACTTTAAATGACAGAATTTCTTTTAGTTAAATTTGCTCATGATTTGGTCTTTTCGTGGTACATAGTGCCAAAATAGTCCTAATTATTTACTTTCATGTCATTACTAATATCACATAAGGTCAAAAGTTGTACAACTTTTAACAGATATGATTATGACATGTTGTATCCAAACATTTCCAAACATTTCCAAACATTTCCAAACAAATCCAAACAAATCCAAGCTTGGAAATATGACCTTTCCAAATATTGGAATGGTCATATTTCCAATTTGAATGGTGGTATTTCCAAGTTTTGGATTTTTTTGAATGGATGATATTTTGTCCAGTGATAATATCAATACAATGCCATACAAACCACATAATTGATATCCATACAATGCTATATACACCATATGATTGATATTCATGAAATGCAATATAATACACTTGATAAATGTACATACAATGCTATATACACTACATAATTAATATCCATACAATGTCATAAGCACCACATAATTAATACCCATACAATGCTATATACACCTCATGATTAGCATCCATGCAATGCTATAAACACCTTATGAATGATATACGTACAATGTTATATACACCTCATGATTAATATTTATACAATGTCATGTATACCACATGATTCATAGACATACAATGCTATAAGCACCACATAATTAATATCCATACAATGCTATGAGCACCACATGATTAATATCCATACAATGCTATATACACCACATTATTAATATCCATACAATGCTATATACAACACATGATTCATATCCATACAATGCTATAAGCACCACATATTTAATAGCCATATAATGCTATGAGCACCACATGATTAATATCCATACAATGCTATATACACCACATGATTTATATCCATACAATGCTTTAAGCACCACATGATTCATAGACATACAATGCTATAAGCACCACATAATTAATATCCATACAATGCTATGAGCACCACATAATTAATATCCATACAATGTTATATACACCACATGGTTAATATTTATACAATGCTATATACACCTCATGATAAATACACAGAAAATGCCATGTACACCACATGATTAATATCCATACAATGCTATCTAAACAACATAATGATATCCATATAATGCTATATACACATGATTAATATCCATACACCGCTATATACACCACATGATTAATATCCGTACAATGCTATCTAAACCACATGATTAATACCTATACAAACTAGGTTACATCAAATGCATGTCACACGTACCAGATTACATAATTTACATCATGTTAAAATAGACCTGTAGACCCTGATCCACAAAATAGAGAAACAATCATTTATGTGTGTTGTCTTAACTTCACCAGCAGTAACTTGTTTTAAGAGACAAATGAGACAATGGCGCAATGGTTTATATACAATGTTATACAACACATATGTTGTGCCAACGAGTCCATGTTACAGTTCATAGGTTTCAGGTCTGGACACCTTTTCTGTTTTGGGAGAATGTGAATCATGGTACAATTTAGAAATTGAGGCACATTTTTGATAACACATCCCCTCATACAATAAGCATAGTGCTCTTTCAAGTATAATTAATTCAGGTAATGCAGTTAATATTATCGTGATTATTATCAAACTATTTAATTTTGTTCTGATTTTAATAAGTGTTCAGAAACACCATGCAGAGATGTCAGGGTTGTAAACAAAACTCTATCGTGTGCTAAATGCCCCTTGGCTATCACCCTTCAACCAGGAACTTACTAATCCCAATTGTCTATACTTGATAGGCGTCCACACAATCGCATTTGAGTGTGCACTATTTCAACTGAATTGTTACTACTCACGTATAACTATTAACTGTGCATTTATACTTATATTAGCCAATGACATTTAGGATCTATACTTTTAGCCTGTATGAACAGAGAATGGGTCACCACATGCTATGTTTAAAAGCATAAAGAACGTAAGTGATCACGAACACAGAGCAGAACAGACTGCTGGCTCGTGGGCTGTTCCAGCAACCGTCGCTCCCTCGAAAAAAGAATGGGAATAAAAGCATGGACAGAGCACAGAGCACAGAGCTGGCTCGTGGGCTATTCAAGCAGAAGGGACGATCGAACTTCTGCAAACTATGTGAATTGAACTGTATGTACAAACTGTAGATACACATATATCAACTCCATGAATCATTATCATGAATCAAGTGGAACCCCACATAACAAATATCGACAATATAACAATGTCAACGAAAATAAGTCATTGACAGAACTTTCACACTGTTAATCCCACAAGATATCACACAGAAAAGGATATACAAGTTTATTTCCTCGGGTAAATCAGAAGATCCGCCTCTCCCTCGGACAAAGAGGACTATAAACTGTCTGTTAATATCACATGTTTTCACTGACAAGACATGTTTCACTAAAGATGTGATACCTCTCTACATGTCCACTCTCAACAAGTAGGGTGATCAACAAGCTGTCTGTTGATGTCACATGTTTTCATTGACAAGACATGTCTCACTATAGATGTGATACCTCCCTACATTCCAACTCTCAACAAGTAGGGTGATCAACAAACTGTCTGTTGGTGTCACATGCTTTCATTGACAAGACATGTTTCACTATAGATGTGATACCTCCCTACATTCCAACTCTCAACAAGTAGGGTGATCAACAAACTGTCTGTTGGTGTCACATGCTTTCATTGACAAGACATGTTTCACTGTAGATGTGATACCTCCCTACATTCCAACTCTCAACAAGTAGGGTGATCAACAAACTGTCTGTTGGTGTCACATGCTTTCATTGACAAGACATGTTTCACTACAGATGTGTTACCTCTCTATTCCAACTCTCAACAAGTAGGGTGATCAACAAACATAACAGTGTCAAGCCGACACGAAGGTGTCCGGGTGGTGTCATGGCAGGGCCCATTGGTGTTCACCACCTAGCTCTCACACACACTGTCCAAAACCTTGTTCCCAAATTGATTGACATTCCCATTCAATATCCAATACAGACTATCAGTCCCTGTTGCATTCATCAGTAGGGGTTAGATCTGCACCTTCAGATACAAGAAGATGATAAACATCATAGTGTCCTCCTTTCAATGCCATCATCATTGGTGTTTGTTTCTTCACTCCTCCTCGTCTGTTGATGTCACATGTTTTCATGGATAGGATGTGTCTCACAATAGATGTGTAACCTCCTTGACATGCCAACATCAGACAGTCTGTGTTGTATTCATCAGTAAGGGTCAGATCTGCACCCTCAGATACAAGGAGATGATAAACATCATTGTGTCCTCCTTTCAATGCCATCATCATTGGTGTTTGTTTCTTCTCTCCTCCCCGTCTGTTGATATCACATGTTTTCAGGGATAGGATGTGTCTCACAATAGATATGTCTCCTCTTTCACATGCCAACATCAGAGAGTCTGTGTTGTATTTATCAGTAAGGGTCGGATCTGCACCCTCAGATACAAGGAGATGATAAACAGCATTGTGTCCTTCTACCAATGCCATCATCATTGGTGTTTGTTTCCGCTCTCCTCCCCGTCTGTTGATGTCACATGTTTTCAGGGATAGGATGTGTCTCACAATAGATAAGTTACCTCTATCACATGCCAACATCAGACAGTCTGTGTTGTTCTTATCAACAAGGGACAGGTCTGCACCCTCAGAAACAAGGAGATGATATATATCATAGTATTTTCCTTTCAATGCCATCATCATTGGTGTTTGTTTCTCCTCACCTCCGCGTCTGTTGATGTCACATGTTTTCAGAGATAGGATGTGTCTCACAATAGATATGTTACCTCTTTCACATGCCAACATCAGACAGTCTGTATTGTATTCATCAGTAAGGGTCAGGTCTGCACCCTCAGATACAAGGAGATGATAAACAGCATTGTGTCCTCCTTTCAATGCCATCATCATTGGTGTTTGTTTCCGCTCTCCTCCCCGTCTGTTGATATCACATGTTTTCAGGGATAAGATGTGTCTCACAATAGATATGTTACCTCTTTCACATGCAACCATCAGACAGTCTATGTTGAATTCATCAGTAGGGGTCAGATCTGCACCTTCAGATACAAGGAGATGATAAACATCATTGTGTCCTTCTTCCAATGCCATCATCATTGGTGTTTGTTTCCTATATCCTCCCCGTCTGTTGATGTCACATGTTTTCAGGGATAGAATGTGTTTCACAATACAAATATAACCTCCTTCACATGCCAACATCAAACAGTCTATGTTGTATTCATCAGTTAGGGTCAGGTCTGCACCCTCAGATACGAGGAGATGATAAACATCATAGTGTCCTCCTTCCAATGCCATCATCATTGGTGTTCGTTTCAGCTCTCCTCCCCGTCTGTTGATGTCACATGTTTTCATTGATATGATGTGTTTCACAATAGATATGTTACCTTCTTGACATGCCAACATCAAACAGTCTATGTTGTATTCATCAGTAAGAGTCAGATCTGCACCCTCAGATACAAGGAGATGATATACATCATAGTGTCCTTCTTCCAATGCCATCATAATTGGTGTTTGTTTCCGCCATCCTCCACGTCTGTTGATGTCACATGTTTTCAGGGATAGGATGTGTTTCACAATAGATATCTTACCTCTATCACATGCCAACATCAGACAGTCTATGTTGTATTCATCAGTAAGGGTCGGATCTGCACCCTCAGATACAAGGAGATGATAAACATCATTGTGTCCTTCTTCCAATGCCATCATCATTGGTGTTTGTTTCAGCTCTCCTCCCCGTCTGTTGATGTCACATGTTTTCAGGGATAGGATGTGTTTCACAATAGAAATATAACCTCCTTCACATGCCAACATCAAACAGTCTTTGTTGTATTCATCAGTAAGAGTCAGATCTGCACCCTCAGATACAAGGAGATGATATACATCATAGTGTCCTTCTTCCAATGCCATCATAATTGGTGTTTGTTTCCTATATCCTCCCCGTCTGTTGATGTCACATGTTTTCATGGATAGGATGTGTTTTACAATAAATATGGTACCTCCTTCACAAGCCAACATCAGACAGTCTTTGTCGTCTTCATCAGTAAGGGTCAGATCTGCGCCCTCAGATACAAGGTGCTGATAAACACCATAGTGTCCTCCTTTTGCTGCCATCATAGCTGCTGTTTGCCTCAAACGTGTTTTCTTCTTGTTCACATCAAATGCTTTCAATGAAATTAAAAATATCACAGTTGACAGATTGCCATTTTCACTCGCTAAATGCAAACAATCTGTCTTGTTGGTAAGCGTTAGATCGGCCCCTTTTTGTTTAAGGAACTTCAGGATATCAAGGTGTCCTGCTTTGGCACAAAGCATTGCAGGTGTTAAACCCTCGTAACTCATTAAATTTATTAAAACAGGACACGTTTCAATCGCCTTTGTTGTCAAGGCCATGTTTCCTGATTCACAGGCATAATGCAAACACGTCTTTCCTTCCCAGTCCCTCGCTGAAGTATCAGCATCTTTTCGTCTGAGAAAGTTGAACACCTCTGTATGTCCTGACTTGGCAGCCATGAGCAGGAGTGTTTGCCCATCTATGCTATATTCAACATTGAATCCTCCATGTGGACACATCACTCTAACCAGGTGTTCCAGGTGTTTCAGTTTGCCATGTGTAACACAGGCTACCACACAAGCATATAGATCAGGTGCAGTGTCACCCAGTCTTCTGACAACATCTAAACATTTTGAGAATAGAAAGTAACTTTCAGATATGGAAACCAAAACCAAAAAACAATCTTCAGAATCCTTATTTTTTTGTAGGACAATCTCAACAATGTTATCCTCAATCTCTGTCCATACTAGGGAGGCAATCCTCTCATCACGGAGAACTGGATGTTTTACTGTCCAAATGAAGCATCCTTGTCGTATACCTTCCACCAGTCTGTTCACTACTGTTTGGTGTAGTTGGGGAGTGATGTAGATCATGTTTGTCACATCATCAATGTCTGATGAGTGTATACCTTTACTCAGCCTCACTCTTTCATACAAGAACTTCAGGGAGCAGTGTTCCAGCAGCAACACGATATTGAGGTGTCCTACAGAACAGGCTGCAGCATCATATATGGAGGGGTGAGAGAAAGATGCGATGTGATCCTCGACTGTACAGTAGATCCCAGTAAAGTTGTTGATCTCCTTGGCAATGCCGGTGCGTGTACAACAAGGAACTACTTCCTTCACAGCATCAAACATGTCATTTCCAGACTTCCGTGACTGCAAAGAAACAAGGTTGAGACTTCCATCACACAGGATGAGGATGATGATGGCTGCCGATCTGTTGCTTTCTTCCCGGACAATGGTGTCAAGGTCACCTCTCAGGTAGGTCAATGGGTGATTGAAGAATTTCAGGATGTGCATCTGGAAAACTGCATTGGTGAAAAAGAGTCTGCCGACAAGAGGGAATCCAAACATATTGTATTTTGAATCTGTGATGCTACAAATATCCTTTTCAGAGATATCACTTGTAGGATGGTTGGTCTTGTAGGAACGTAACATACGTTTCTTCTCTTCAACCGTTAGACAGTCTTTGGTCATATTAAGAACAGCTTCTGTTTTAAGTAGGTCCACTTTGTACTGATGTAGTTTTGAACATCCTTCCTTCCAGTTGTATGTCCTGGATGTAAACACAAGCTTCAGGCTGTAGATGGGGGCTTCTTCATTGGATTGTTCCTTAGCTTTGGATTGTTTTTCTTTCTTCTTCTTTGAATCCCACTCTGTATCAGCAGCAGTTTTAGCAAGATCATCAACCAAGGCACTGAACAATGTACGAATTTTTTCCACATTTGCACTGAATGTGACAGAGCCAAATATATCATCGAAAACAACCAGCATGTGCGACTGCCTTTTAGAAATTGTATCAACGTCAAAATGTTCAATGTGTTCCACAAACACTGTTTCATATTTCTTTTGTTGATATGCCTCACAGATCATCAGAGCAATGCTGGTCTTACCATCTCCAGGAGCTCCACAGACGGTGACATGGCCATGTGTCTCAAGGAGTTGTTTGGCTGTCTGAAGGGCATGGATGTCCACAAAATACTCCTTTACGCGTCCCACCTTCTGACAGAAACGTTCTGTGAGAAAACAAAAAAAACAATGATTGTTTGAAAAGATAATTTGGTCAGTATTTGCTTCTTATTTCAGTCAACTCCTTCAAGCAAGTAAGTGTAGCATTTTTACCTTTAAGATCACCATGGAGGACCAAAACAGAGGATAAAAATAGTGACCAAAACATTTTAAATATGTATGTGGTGATGCATTATTGCCCACCTGGTACATTCAAAGTGAGCTTAAGGGCACTTTCTTAGATATATGACTTTCATTTAAGCGCAGAGGAAGGTGCCAAAGAAAATTGTCGGCACTGTCTCTCTCGGTTACCTGGTGAATAAAATGTGTGCCCAGATACGTGTTACCCTGCCTGGTGTTTCGGATTAAGGGGATAAAACAAGAACTGGTTCGAAGTCAGTGTAATGTGTCTGAGTGGGGCAACCATGTTAAACTGTTGCATGCATAATATGTTAGTGGACAAGTGGTATATAAACGGATGATTGAACTCCGGCTGGAACAAGCCACCATACATGCATGCACGTTGATGTATGAGAGTGCAGTAATCTTGAACGTGAATTAAAGCCCAACCTCTCACCTTGACTCTCTCTGATATTTTAGACACTGTTGCTAACAGAAACGGTAAAGTTGATTGTAATGTGATCTGCTTGATGTGAGAAAGCTGTATGCGCTCCATATGCTGACAAAAGAAAAATAACTACAAAGTTGTATTTCCCTGATCTCTATGCTTCCAGAGAGATTCAAGTAAACAGATACTCAGAATAAGTTCTGTTCTAAGCAGGTTGCTAGATGCTGAAAGTAATTTAGATACCTTGTAATTGTTCCATGAATACCAAATTAAGGAATACACACCTAAAGACACCTCCTTGGTGCATTTTATCTCCATTCTATTGTCAGATATACCCAGAGCAGTTGACTCTCTCTGTTATTTCAGACACTGTTGCTATCCAGGAACGGTAAAGTAGTGTTAGTTGATTGTAATGTGTCTGTTTGGCGTGACAATGATATATCTGTTTTATATGCTGACAAAAGGATAATAACTACACAGTACTGTTTTATTTCCAGATCTCTATGCTTCCAGGCAGATTCAAGTAAACAGATACTCAGAACTATTTCTGTTTTAACCGGGTTGCTAGATGCTGAAAGTAATCAGGCATATAGGATACCAAGATGATGTTTTTCAAAGTGACCACTTCATAAACCTTCAACATGATCACATTATCTTTAAGTTTGTTTGAACATATTGCATAAACAAAGCCTAAAAGAGCCAAACAATAAAAGCATCAGTTCTCCGCAATATTCACTTTCAGAATGAATTTACTGAGTATTCATCTCTTACCTCAGATACCTTGTAATTGTTCCATGAAGATTAAGGAAGACCTGAAGACACCTCCTCCATTAAGCTTAACATCAACAACCAATCATAATGTCTCTTCCAAATGCGAGTTCAGAAAAGATCAAAATTCAAAATCGATGGGTGGATAAATGGAAGCTTGAAATAGTAACATTAGTAATTAATAAAATGACATAAACTATTGCTGTGATGAATGATATATACCTGCCATCTGGTGAGAGGTAAATTGTAGAACAACCCATGTTAAATGCGAAATCAAAATGTTGATCAAATCTCTTTGTTGACATAATTTGTTTTTGCACTTTTGAAAGGACATGAATATCACCACAGAGAATTGTTTGGATCGACAACTGACCTCCAACTGATATAATATTGTTGTATAAAGAAATTCTAATGGCATTATAATTAGCACATTCGAGAACGAAATGACAGACGTTTTCAGATAGATTTCCACACAGATATGTTAAGCATTCTGACAAAATGATTATACTTAAATCTGCACTGAGTGAACTGCTACTAATATTGTTTCTATTTCTAAGGTTATCGTGCCTACTCTTAGTGGTAACAGCTCATTCAAGTAGCTGGGTATAAGTTGTTAACAATTGTGTATGAGTGCATAGTATGTTAGTGTCACGTATGATTGAGAGTGTCTCCCATCCTGTTTCATAATCCAAAATGTTTGCCAGAACATAAAGCGTGGCAAGTCAGCAATTATTCTTTGCGCCAAAACTCCACGACAAACTGTTTTTCCCAGTTTATTCTGGAATTTGTCTTTTTTTTATAGATTTTCCAGCCCCTTCCAAATATTAATTGGCCATTCCTTACTCTATATCACCATGCTAAATTGTCTGCTTTTCATTCTCATAATAATAGTTAACTTCTACAACCCATCAGCATGTGCATGCCAGGTGACGTCTCACCTTGTGACAGACATCCTCTAGCTCCTTGTTCCCCGACGGAGACGGAGACATTGGAAGCATTGGTCAAGTCCACCTGAGATACAGGACCACCTGCAACAGAACAAGAGAGCCACTGGTCACATTATTGTCCAATGAATAATAGCGACAAAACCCTTACATAATCAGGATATGAACTGTCCACGCCAAAGAATAACCGGTCTTGCTCATCAGCCGAACATATTCCATTGGACATAAAAGGCAAAATAGCGGAGAAAGTTGTTTGAATGGCTCACTGAAAATCAGTGACGACACCATGTGTTCGCAAAAAAAGGTAAGAGTGTCAAGTTAAAGATGGTCGACCAGACGGACGAAGGACAGAAGAGACTTTCAGTCAGATGAACTGAAGATATATTGAATAAATTCACGATGCACAAGCCGCTTTTTAAAAAACTTGGGAGTATTAACTTCCATAGAAAAAAATTTAGACAAGTTTCTTTCATTATGAAATTAACAGAAAGTTTTTTTAAAGATATAGTTAACCATATCTTGCATATGACTGTAATTTGGCAAATTTTCAGGATAAAAGTTCACAGTAATTAACATTAATTCAAACAACATATACCATAACAGATTCTATAATTTTATCAATTCTGTTTCTTACTCAATCATTTATGTTAGATCGGCTTCTGGTATTACTCATTCCTATCTAACTGTAAGCATGACTGTACGTGTTTGAAGTGCTCACTGTAGTTATGCTGTGTTGCAGATATAGAGGTAGGTTGTCTCCCTTGCTCAGTCGCCCTCAGTACCTCAGCTGCTTCCTCAGCGAGCCATCTTGTCATCTGATGGTCACGTGAGTCGGGATTTCCTTCCATTTCTCACTACAAAGAAAACAAACCACAGTTACGACCATTGATACTTATGACTGTGGACTTTGATCAATGTACAACGAATTCCCCGACAGTGTGAAATTTGCATTTTAAAAAGTTTGTCCCCAACAACAGTTATATGCATTTCCGGTCTACAAGATGAAACAACAAGTTGGCATTTCAAAACAGCTTTTCTCCAACACAATTATATGCACTTCCGGTTTAATTACCTTGACCTTCAATCTCAAACAAGCTCTTCCAGAAACATTTTGCAAGCTTTTAATAGAGCTATATTTCGGCAAGCATGGAATGCTGAAGACCTATTCTACCCCGGATCTTCAATTCAAAAGCCTTCGTGTTATTGCTTTGTTTGCTGTATATTTATCAATGTGGCAAGAACCTCTTAATCCTATTTAGTACAGTGTCTAGTGATATATGCACAACATGATCAGTCACATGACATTAAACACAGGAAGTTTATAAACAGCAGCCAAAAAATTACTATTGTTCTGAAGCAACAATCAGATCAACATTTGTGAAAAAGTAAGCATGTGTACATTACTTTTTTAATATCTTACCTGGTGTAACTTAAATCGCAACATAACATCAGTGGCAAGTGGTGAACACGTTGATGTGTTCGGAGGGCTTTGAACCGTCTACCTTGATTACGTCGTTAAGCGTGTGGTTACATATTGTTGGGGCTCGAAACTGGTGAGGCTCGAAAACCTGTGCTGTTCAGAAGGTATTTTTTCGTTCCTCTATTAATACATGTACCTTTTTAATTGAATTAAATTACTTCATGCCATTCCAAAGTATGACTTTTCCTTCACAGATGTTCTTGATAGAACTCGAGCCGATGTAGTTTTTGTATGTATTTTACTTTTATGATTTTACAAATAATTATTTTATATTTTTAGTTGTTCGCTTTATTTAGTTTTATCAGTCAGCTATAACACAGTGTGTACATGTCTGCCCTGTGTCACCTACAAATTGCACCATGCCCAGGAGCTCTATATGCTGACTGGCCAAGCTAACACCTGTCAAATGCCTATAATCTGGCTATAATCTCTATTTTGTGTTGTATTGAAATAATACAGTATGTGTGAAGTGTTATATTTAGTAAACTAACTGTGTGTAATCTAATATAAATTTCTAAATATGTCCAATTAATTGCATCTCAATAAAGCTAAGCAATCCTAATTTATCACTAAAATAAATTCTCTTCAATGAAAGAATGAAATATGTGTGTAAATATTGTTTTACTTCTTGAATGTTCTATAAGCTTTTCTTAATAGAGTTTGTAATGTACAGATTCAGATGTGAATCGTTGTGAATAGAATGTGTGTATTACTGTGTTCAATATGTTAAACGTCAAATAGTGTGTTTAGTCTACCTGTATGATTCATTCAGATCAATGAATATGGTGTTTCCATCAACATGGTATGCATTGAATTGTTTATATTTGTCTTGACTTCATGTATAATCTAAATGTTATGATCACATTTATTGACATATCATATATAATTAATTTCTGTCTTAAAGTATTGTCTTTGTTACGTGTTACGATTCCAAAATTGAAACAATAGGTTCGCTCAGAAATCTGTAATTAAAGGAAATTCAACAATCAACAATGAAACTAGGATTACAAATCCACAAAAATACTGCACAACACGTATAAGGACACAATAATGTACACAAAAGAGTGGTACAATGTTCAATGGCAGTATAAAATGTGAGAGCAGTGGATAGGCCTAGCCTGGGAATCTGGGTCGACAAGTGATCTCTATGTGAAAGATGAAATGTGACATGAGACAGGCACGGCAAACCCCACCTAACAATCTTCCAACACTTTCCACACAGTGCTTGACAAATCCGGTGTCACTTGAAAATCACAGGATATTTCACATCGTTCTATAAAACTTGACATCCATCCATGTTATTCCGGAACTTTATAGATAATTAGAACATCTAAATATAATAACTTCCTCAACACTGCTTGAATAAAATTGTACTACATTCCTGATAACTAATCATTGTCCAAATACAATTAAATGAACTTCAACTGAATCTCAATAGAAATATAGTTACAATCATTGTCTTAAAATATATTACACTTCCACATGACATGTTTAAGAAATAAACCACTCTTGGTCGTTGTTTTTCGTGAAATAAAACACTGCTGGGAGAATACACCTTGGGGAGCGCTGTCCCAAGTTGTTTATTCTTCCTGCAGTGTTTTTTGTACGATAAACAACGACCACGAGTCGTTTCTTTCTTTAAGAGATACCACCACCATGTACATCCCCTTTAAGGATGTTGAAAAATGAACATGCTTTAAACACATTTTCCGAAATTTTAAAATGTTAAACTTATCCTATCTCACACTATGCATTTCTTCCTTCTTCTGTCGATCTTTGTGTGGAAACGTCCTAGAACAATGTTTCCAGCTTCTAAAATGCTCCTCGCATCGCCATAGTAACCACCCAAACAAATGGGTCATGCACTACAATCCCGTGCACCGTGACGTTATCGGTTTGATCACCCAGATCGCTGCTCTTCAACCCGTTCAATTGACACTACATCAGGAAAGCCAGACATCACTACTGAAAGTCAAGCCTCCCCCTCTCCTCCACTGGTATCTTTGACAACATTGATCCAGCTGATATGTTGCCTTGGATTGCAGACACATATAAGTTATAGCAAGTCGTTCATCCGAAGATTTCGCAGGCTTCGTCATCCCTAATTCCACTTCATCCGCCATCACGTTGCCTCCTAAGTTCATTATGTTTCTTCTGTCCACGAACTTGGACCAGGCCTTCGCTGCATTCTGTTGTCAACTGCTAAGAAACCTATTGAATTACTTAAACAGCAGTACCATCGACTATTCAACAGTCAATCAGAACAAGACATCTACCATCATGTTCTCACCGATAGCAATATTCCTACCATATGATGGCGATCTGTAATAAATCAAGTTTGAACAGGACTATCCAGTGATTGACATCATGGGCATCAATCTACGTCTTGGGATACGATTACCTGCACCAACCATGGCCGCGAGCCCGACCACCCCATCCCGTTGGTCACCTCTTACAAGCATAGTAACCTCGTATGGCAAGCTTGAGATACTGAAGACCTATTCTCTACAGGGATCTTCACGGATCCGGTCCACGTGCCCGCCAGTCACGGAACGTCTTATGGTGCTAATCGAAGACAAATCACCATGACGATCGAGACAAACAGCCAGAATAGGCTTTAGTCCCCGTATCTAATCTGCATCTACAAGATATAGCTTCGACTTTATACTAACCAACTGTCAATCTTTTACCAATCGGTTGGAGAGCGCATTTATGAGATCTGCAGGCGAACTCATTTCACGTCAACTGCTCAAAGTTCAGTGTTCAAAACAACTACACATTGGACGACCCCTTCGCAACCTGATTCCGACCGGGTCACCTCTTACAAATAGCCAATTACCATCAACAGTTACATACTGTAGTAATTTTTCATATGACAATAAGTGGAAGCTTTGGAACGATATTGTAAAGCCAGAGATATTGCTAACGTCACCTCAACATATCTGCAATCCATGTGTTCTACATGATGGCTCAAGGGCTCTACTTTGACTACTTATCAAGCAGCAATTAACACAGTTGATGCTACTTTTACAGGTTCAAAGATTTCCAGGGTATCCTGCAAGACGTTCGTTCACCATACTGGTACATATCGCGCTACCATCGGTTACCATTGCAAGAGATCTAGTCCTTCAGCTACACTCAAAACAACTATACCCATTACAAGACACCCTCCATATATGTTGGCACATCTCCAGAAATCACTCGTCACCATAAGGTATTTGAAAGAGTAGCCAAGACCATCACTGAAGCTCTTCGACCTCCACTAAGGCCTTGCACGATCACAAGTGGAAGGCCTTCAAAACTTACTGTCGTGCAGATGTTGTCACTTTACCGATCACCACTTCTCCCAAATAGGTTGCTGAATGTTTACAACACTTGAGGTCTACACGGAGGCTTAAAGGTTCCACGGTTCGATATATCTCTCAGCCATCATTAGGTTCGAACCGGTTCAAAGATCTCCAAGACTGCAGAACAACAGGCTCTTATTCGATCCTACAAGTTTTGCTGACCAATCGTCGCGGTTTCGTCCTTCTACTTGGGACCTCAATATCTTCCTACTCCATCTGCCTTCGGAAAACTAAGTACCCTTGGAACAGAAGAACTTTGAGTTCATCACCTTGAAGACCTTTTTCTCCAGGACATTGCAACAACTACTTGAGTTACCGAGATACATGTTCTTGACATCACCAGGGTCTAGTTTGAGAGGCTGCGCCTTGGGAATGTCCAGCTGGGACTTCGTTAGCACTTTTATTGTAAAGAATCCACTTCTGGGCCAACAAGATCGGCTGCAACTGCTCGTTATCCGATATTATGGAAGGCTACTTCTGGAAATAAGACACAGAGTCTTCGACCTACGTGACCGATGTACACGGCCTCCACCAGGTTTTTTTCCGTTCATGAACGAAGATAGCACATACAAGTACCTGCTACCACAGACTCGTTGTTCGTATCCTGTACATACTGAATTAATGATCGAACGCCACTCCTTTGTTTATTATAAGTACGCTTTGGGTTCTCAGAGCAGTATTCATTGGAGAGTGCCGACACTCGTCTGTCGACTGTTTCCCAACCCCCTTCGAGCTCACTTCTGTCTTGTGTACGTGATGTCTCAGTATTGGTTTGAAGATCCTCTTATGGATGTTGTTGATCGTTATCTCGTCTCGTCTTAGCATGCTTAAATCCCGCGGTGGGATTGATAGCTTTGACGAAGCATTTAAAGGTATGCCAAGCTGATCAGTCTTAGAGCGTATGTGGTGGTTTGTGTTGTAGAACTAATAGACTGGAGACTCCTTCCGAATTGGTTACAAGTCGTGGTTAAATAGGTTCCTTGCTTCAAAGCTACACGGTCGTTCTGGAAACGATGTCCTTCGTGAAGACACATAACGCATGTTACATCCGATTTTATGATGTTGTGTCCTAGTAACGTGAAAGGGACATATAACTTATAACAGTGTTCTATCCACTCATCAGAGTGCATGTCTTACAGAGGCTATTGTCTGACGATGGTTGAAGCATATTTAGCACCAGCATCCTCGAGTATTTCTCACAGTTGTAGATCACTACAGGCTAGGGTATATCTGCGACCCTCCGTCCAACCGTGGATAAAATACATAGTGCGAGATTGTTTGGGTGGTGACTATAATAATGCGGAGGTGACTCCCTGAATAGAATCCGACCTCGGAAATGTCGGACACGTCCATTGTACAAACAGGTGGGTTAAGTTTTGTATTTCCCGCAATTTGTATTTCCCGATTATCTGTAACTTCTCCTCATACCGATTGTCACATCTCTCCCAAATTTTGATATGATCGTTCAGCCACTGTGTTCATCTGCTTTGCCCAGATACATCTATGGCGAACAACTCACTTAAAATAACGTCGTACAATATATAACGTCATCAAGTCGCGAGCAGATATCTGAAATGACGTCATAATAGAATAATGTCGTATCGTCAAATAAACCTAGCTTCGTTCTTATTGTGTTTTTAATGGAGTGAGTGAGTGAGTATGGTTTTAAGCCGCTTTTAGCAATATTCCAGCAATATCGCGGCGGGGGACACCAGAAATGGGCTTCACACATTGTACCCATGTCGGGAATCGAACCCGGGTCTTTGGCGTGACGAGCGAACGCTTTAACCACTAGGTTACCCGACCGCCCGTTTTTAATGGATGACTGCTAAATTAGACTTACTTGGGATAAACCTATGCTATATATATGTTTGTAACGTTGATGATTATGTTGTACCTGTTATTTATTTTGTAATTATGTGGGGATTGCCTAAACGTCGGTTCGGGCCTGGCCAAGATGTTAAATAACGTTATTATTGGCTAATTACTCCATTATCGACGACCAAACCTACATATTATGAATACAACATACACACATGACATAAATGAACAATCACAAGCCCAAAACGTGCATAATTAAGTTATTGCGAGAAAATCGCTTGAAAATCAGGAAGTTGGGTTGTCTGTAAGCGTAGCTGAACTCGGTTACATGTAAAAGAGGAATCGTTAAACCAAATATGATTTGAAACGCAAATAGTTCCATCAAGTGTTTGCTCTGACTAAGGCCCGGCTGTCCAAAACCTAACACATGTATCTTCAAATGTGTTTACAGCTATAGAATAGTATTATATCTATAGTATAGTATGTCACAGTACGCCGCATGAAAGATAAATTCCGTCAAAGTGAAGCCATTTCCCCTATACATACTCAACATAGTCTCAATCAGAAGTTTTTGGTATGTGTTCGGTCCGACTTGGCAAGGGCTGTCAAAATCAACTTAAACCACACATATATATCATCAAATGTGTTTACGTCTATAGACTAGCATTATATCTACCTATTATGATTATCGAAAGGGCTCTGTGGCTTTTATTTAGAAAAATTGTACAGCAACATTTTGAACCAGTTATGTTTTTTTAATGTTGATAGATTATTTCATTTCAAAATGGAAAATATTTTATTACATACAGTTCCGAGCGCATGTGTATATGTAAAGACCCTAAAAGTCGGTGAAGAGCATGTCCCGGTCAAACAAACTCAGGAACGTTTTGATAAATGAAACAACTTCGTGTGCATAAATGGCATATACTTTGATTTATATTATGGATCAAGATAAATTTTAAATGGTAAGTCACATTTTACGACTGTATCAAATCTTGAAATCTTGACATTATATTGCATAGTTTTATCTTCTTGCCGATTTGAAGTGTTTTTATGTGTTCATTTCGACAATGTTGGCTTTGCTAACTGATACTGCGATGACGTTGTACTGGATGTAAATAATAACCTTGCTTTAGTTACGAAAGATAATCCAGTAATTAAACACTTACAGAACAATATTTATCAAGTTACTTTAATGTCAATTATATAATGTATGCCTTTTCTCATGTCACCTTCAATACATTGTAATTTGTATATGTATCATGTTTGGGAGAGGCATTCAATTAAGCAAAATTTGCTTGTTTGCCAATCCTTCCACTTTATGGAAATAAATATGTTTATATCACAAATAGATCCCAAATGTCTACTTTGCAGAAACCATTCCAGGTAGCAATACTCTATGACAATGCATTCGACATGTACATACATTTCATACATATTCATCTGAGGCAACAACTCGTTGGAAAATCGAAATTGGTTATTCTCTAGCATTGATATTTCATATATCTATAGTTGTGTACGACATGAGTATTGATTGATAACAACATCTTGTGTTACGTAGAACCACGTAATGTGTATGCATGCCACGAGGTAGTTTGACATGAATATTTGATATTGTCCGGACCACACATTTCACCAAGAGGCAAGCTATTGTGTTTTAAATGATATTTTATTCAGGAGGCAATAGTTAGAATTAGTTACCTGAACAGACAACTTGCCTACGTAGACATCGTACATATGTAACATAAATAAATGTTGTGTACAGTCATATGTGGAATTGAATACTATCGCCCTGTATCGAATTTTCTCATGACACGGCCTGGTGGATTAGACCGGCCATATTTCCGGCACCTCTCGGCAAAGTCCGGTGATCGTCGTAAAGTGTCAGTACATTTTGTGTTAGAAAATTAGTGGCCCACCTATTTCATTCTCTAGTGTTCGAATGACACTCTCAAACCATGTATAACAATTTGATATACGTTATCTCTAATATGTTTCCAACCTTAATCTTGTATTAAAAATGTTTTTTGTAACTATAATTTTCAAACATGTTAGAACTTTATATGTACACTCAGGTATTTCTCATGTTTTTATGATCGTTTTTGACTCCTCAGTAATGAGACATAGCTTGTTGAATATTCTTAATTATTCTGTTGGATAGCTTAAGTTCAGTGCTTTAGTTTGATACTTACATGTTCAGTATAGATATAGCAGTTAGTTTGATATTCGTGTTGACTAGGCTCCCCAGTCTATTTGTTGTATTCCCTGGTGGTCTAAGACAGATTTCCCAGCATGCAGCGTATATATAAACTTTGTAAGATCTCGTGTCTTCATCCTCCAGGTTTCATTAATTCGTTCACGATTGTCTCGTGGTTTCGGGACACTAATCGATCGAGTATTGACATAGACTGCTTGTACTGAACTAAGTTAGTTACAAGGGTTTGTAATACTTAGTTTTCCTAGTAATCCTTGAATAACCAACCTTCCCGTGATTATCCAGCTATTTGGAAATTCAAGTATTTCCTTGTTCAGTCAAAGTGACTGAAACTTTAGTCGGTTAAGACTAGTTGATATTCATGAGTTATCGTTGTCTAAGTAACTTATTTTAGGGATTGGCCCTCTCCGCACTGATTGTTTAGCCTTCATTAAATAACCTGTGAGCCTTTTACCACGTTTTCATGTTTAGTTTATTCTTATTTTATGACACCCCTGATCATTGGAGCACAGCTCCGTTGCAAAACCAATATTGAAGGAAGGAACGTGTTCATTGGGCAATATCTTTCAAAATAATATGCAATATAAGGTGTTGAAGATTTTCTTGAGTTGACTACAAAGTATAGTTGTTACAGGCGCATTGACACGTACCATTAGCTACATGATAAATTGTATATATTTCATATTATTTTGTTATCATTAAATACTCTTTTCTAAAATCAATCAACAGGCACTACAATATCTTCTGTTCACTCCATAAGGAAAGGTTTTATTTGAAGCATGAATACTTTCGACAGACGACATACGCAACTGTAAGAGTGTGGTGAAATAAGTGAATACGGGCTCAGCAGAAGATTGACACCACAGTCGACAGCAGGTAATGGGCGACGACATAAGTAAGTTGATTTTACATGTGTGTGTTATGTGGAGGGCGTACAGCGTTCATCTATAATATCCCCTAAATTCTGATGTTGTGAAATACGAAACAAATGATATATTCTCGAAGAGAAGATACAGGAGAAAAATATATATATAATATATGCTATATGTATTATACATAGGTATGCACAGTTGTATAGACGCATCATATTATCTTATTGCGTCGTAGTTTGACATAACCCTGATATATTATTTCGGTAAAATAATGAAAAAACTAAAGTGGAATCGATATGAGAAGGGTATTGAAAAGCAGGGAGATTATGTTAAATAATAAAATGAAAACCACTTTCACAATTGTTGCTTTTGTTTGTTAAGCATGGAACCTTTTTGCCAGACCTCGTGTTTCTAATTATAGGGTGTTAAGTGTCTTGAAATATGGAAGGCTGCACTTTATGGACGTATTGTCAAGAGCATTTATTGTGACATTATAAAGGAAAAGGCATAATGGTGATCTGGATCAATCAACACAACAGGTGAAGCATGTGTGTGTGTGTGTGTGTGTGTGTGTGTGTGTGTGTGTGTGTGTGTGTATGTGTGTGTGCGTGTGTGTGTGCGCGTGTGTGTATGTGTGCGTGTGTGTGTATGTATGTGTGTGTGTGTGCGTGCGCGTGTGTGTATGTGTGTGTGTATGTGTGCGCGTGTGTGTGTGTGCGTGTGTGTCTGTGTGTGTGTGCGTCTTTGTTGTTTAATGCCGCACTCAGCAATATTCCAGCTACATGACGTCGGTCTGTAAATAATCGAGTCTGGACCAGACAATCCAGTGATTGACATCATGAGCATCGATTCCCGTGTAAGTCTTTAGTGGATTATTGTCACATGCTTGAATTGTGAACATGCAAACACTTAAGTTTTATGGTGGAAAACTGTAATCTTTACTGACACTTCTCAGAACTTTTATTTTACTTGTATTTTTAATAACTTAATAAGTGCTGGAAGTGCTTCAATAGTTATTAATACGTGCCGTGTCAGCCCTTGGACATTTGCAAATATCCACGTCCAGAAGAAAACTCCCTGTGTAGGTTTAACATGAATTAGTAAAGTTGAATTAAGGAGGCCCAACACGTTAATTAATGAATGAAAAGAGACACTGTCACTTCCTGCCAAAGACATCACACATTAAATGGTCAGGTCATTGAGAAACCTCATCATCAAAGAAAAGACAGAGAATCAAGGCACTGGCTGTTCGAGGACTCTTGGATGTAGTTATAGATACCACTTTATCACGTGTTTGTATATGCATTTTTATTCAAGGTCAATTACCTTAGCAAAACGATACATTGGTGGACACTTGAGATATATTTGCCCGGCTTGGCCCGACTTTTAGTTAATCCCAATTATGTATTGCAGGTTATTTTAGATTTCCTAATACAAACGGCACCACAATAAAGATCTCAGACCCGTAGCGTGTGTTTGGTTGGTGTACCTTTAAGGCACCCACTATTCTGCTACACAACCAACTACTTTATTTTTGTCCTGGCAAGTTCGCAACGGCAGACAATTCAGTCTCTGCGAATGAAACTAAGATGTCTCCCTTTGAACGGGGAACTTTCCTATTTTCGTTTTAAAAGGAATCCTCCCGAAAATATATTTTAGTCTCTGCTTAAAATCTGTACTTACTAATTGACCTACTTTTCCTCACACGTATTCCCTGCTTAATATCTGTAGTTATTCATTGTCCTACTTTTCCTCACATATATTCACTGCTAAGAAACTGTAGTTATTAAATTGACCTAACTTTCCAGACCTAAAATGTAATGGCAACATACCAAAACTTGCTGTCTGTGTATAACATACAATTAAAACTGTACAGGGCACAGGGGTACATTCCAGCCCCATGCAATGCACGATAGAACAAATGAAAAGTTACATCTTTAATAAAAGACAACCACACCATGGCTGAAATACAATGACTGGTGTAGCATACAAATAGAAACTACTCACATCCAACTGATGAATTCCAATCAGCAGCGTCAGGTAAATCTTGTCACCTGAAGTCACACATCTTATTGTCGTTGGTCACGTTTGGGTTTTGGATATTAGAAGATATATCTGTTCTTGGCCGTAGGATAGTACAAACAGTGTGAAGCTACCACCACTAAGGGAACTGCTACCACTGCGGAGAAACTGCCGAGTGATACACCTACGATCCTTATTTCGATTTTCTTTTCAAGCCAGCTGTGGCTGATAGGGCACAGCTGCCATCGCGCAGGGGAATTTGTTGAAAACACCGTAATCCAATGTCAGGTGTAAGGCGCTTGTATGAAGATGAGATAGTTTTTAAGCAAAGGCAATTTTTGAAGCAAAGAATTTTGTTCAAAACTTTTCAAGGACAATGTATTTTGTTTTAGATAAAATGGTACCTATTGCTAGACGTTAATGACAAGCGTAGCTATCCATATCCAATATATCTAATACTTTATAAAAATATAGAGTTTTATGATGAACACACAATGTCATTTAGAAAGTGTTCGAATGCGACAAATGACATATTTGGGATAACACTTTCTTTGTAACGTACAGATTCTGGTACCTTTTCCTTGGTTGAGTCCCAGAGTGAGTCCTATTTATATCTCTTTTTAACTTGAGTAATAATTGTTACATTGTACTACACACGGGTACATAGGTCAACGATCTTAGAACGTTCCAAAAGGGGTCACAGGTATTCATAAATGTAACGGAGTTGACTATATTGCTGCACTCTGGGTTCCAAATTCAATTTACCACCGTCAAATCTGCAGGTAACAACCAGGATGACAAGTGACGGAAATAATGAGCACCCATTCACGCCATTTTAGCTCAATTGCAAACAAAGGCAGGAACAGTGGTAAGAAAAATAAATTCAGTTAGCCAGTCACTCCAATCAGACGCCTCGTGGAAAGAGCGACAGTTTGATGTACGCGACGAGTGTTTCATCTAACTTATGAACCGAAAAAAATCTAAATTAACATTTACCAACTATTCAATTAACATTTAAACGTAAAACTAACGTAAAATAACTCGTTAGCGTACATGTATTTGAGAATTGGAGTCTTAAAAGCGTAGGGGATAATAAGCACCTCAGTAGTCTCGTGGTTCACGCCCACGGCTATAGATTCGAAGGTTGCAAGTTTGATCCACTGAAAAATAAAGAAGTCGTTTGGTGTTTGATTGTATATCATTCCGGAACTGCCAAGACGTTACAAGACCATCTTACTTGTATATATAAAATCCCCTGGATATTATTACATTCCAGTTAATGATCGTCACTGGAGGTTTATAAATGACATCATAGAGTATCAGTACAGTACACTTCTAACTCCAGGTCTACTGTCTTCAAAAAATGTCTGAAACATTTTTTTCAAATTTGGTGTGTTCGTTTGTATGTTTTTTTTGTGCTGTTTAACGCTACACTCGTCAATGTACATTTAGCTATATCACGTCGGTCTGCATATAAGCATGAGTAATGGCCCACGCAAGTGTCATACAATGACATACAATCAACAAAGTGACCAAGCCTGACCACCCGATCTATTTAGTCTCCTCTTATGACAGGTATTGGCAGCTAGGGGCCAATATTCTTACCTGGAATGCCCACTAGTGTTCACATTTGGTAATGCTATAGAAGTTTTTCCAATCAAAATCATGAAAATGTCGGAATGCCATCCATCCCTTGCGAAATCAAACTCTTACTGCATGAACAAACAGGCGCCAGCCACATCTTTGCGCGAATACGAAAATGGGTTTAACACTTTGTATCAATGATAATTTTTTCAAAATATTTACGCATACATTTACAAGTGTTGTATATTAACTAAGGTAGTGATATACCTGTATTTTATAACTAAGGTGTTGATATATCTGTATATAAAAACTAAGGTGGTCATATACCTGTATTTAATAACTAACGTATTGACATATTTGTATATAATAACTAAGGTGTTGATATATGTGTATATCATAACTAAGGTAGTGATATATCTGTCAATAATAACTAAGGTGTTGATATGTTTGTATATAATAACTAAGGTATTGATAAACCTGTGTATAATAACTAAGGTATTGATGTACCTGTGTATAATGACTAAGGTATTGATATACCTGTGTATATTTACTAAGGTATTGGTATACCTGTGTATGATAACTAAGGTATTGATATATTTGTATATAATAATTAAGGTAGTGATAAACCTGTATATAATAACTTAGATATTGATATACCCGTGTATAATAACTAAGGTAGTGATATATCTGTCAATCATAACTGAGGTGTTGATATTTTTGCATATAATAACTAAGGTAGTGATAGACCTGTGAATATTAACTAAGGTATTGATATACCTGTGTATAATAACTAAGGTAGTGATATATCTGTCAATCATAACTAAGGTGTTGATATTTTTGCATATAATAACTAAGGTAGTGATAAACCTGTGTATATTAACTAAGGTATTGTTATACCTGTGTATAATAACTAAGGTATTGTTATACGTCTGTATAATAACTAAGGTATCGATATACCTGTATATAATGAATAAGATATTCATATACCAGGTATTGATATACCTGTGTATAATAACTAAGGTTTTAATATACCTGTGTATAATAACTAAGGTATTGATATATCTGTATATAATAACTAAGGTATTGATATATATTTGTATATAATAACTAAGGTGGTGATAGATTTGTATATAATAACTAAGGTGTTGATATATAAGTATACTCTTCAAAAAAGAAACTTGACACTGACTTTCATAATGTAATATAATTTGCGATTGTTTCAAAATAGGACACAGAAACCATAATTGAAACACTGTTTGAAGATCACTGTACACAATGTTCAAAAACATTATTCGTGTCACCAAGACAGACACACGTACACTATACAGTTAATGACATAGGGGTACAGAAAATGTCAGAATCGGTTGTTCCCACCTCGTGCATAAATCACCGCTTGACAACGACGACCCATAGATGCAATCAAGTTGTCAATAACACGCTGTTGGATGTGCTGCCATTCATGCTGAAGTGCATCAAGAAGCGCCGGAAGTGTTTTGGGCGGTGGATTCCTTCTGCGAACGCGTCGATCCAACTCGTCCAAAATATGCTCAATTGGGGACAAGTCTTGTGACCGGGCTGGCCAAGGTAATGTCTGGATGTTGTTGTGACAAACACGTGCAATGTGCGGTCGAGCGTTATCCTGCTGGCACTCCCCGCCATGAACTTGACGTGAGCAAGAACGTAAGGCTGTAGGATCAAGCCTCTGTAACGCACACCTGTCAATGCACCTGCCACATGCACGAGAGACGTCCTACCACCGTGATGAATTCCGACCCATATCATGACACTCCCGCCGCCAAATGGGACAACCTGCTGCACACAGTTGGGGGCGTAACGTTCACCCAGACGTCTGTAGACACGTGCGCGCCCATCAGCACGTGTGAGTAGGAAACGGGACTCGTCAGTAAACAGTACATTTTTCCACCTTGCACGTGCCCATCTTACCCTCTGTTGGCACCAAAGCAGACGGTCCATCAGATGACGTCGAACAGGTCTTCGTGCAAAAAGTCAGGCCTCCCTCAGTCTGTAACGTACCGTTTGATCTGATATTCTGCGTACCCCAGGGATCTGTGTGGTTGTAGACGTGGCTGTAGTAGTGCGGTCTCGGAGATGTCCTTGTGCTTGGGTTGTCACCCTTGGTCTTCTAAACCTTGGTCTGTCTTCAACTCTGTTGGTGTTGTTGTATCGGGTCCACAGTGCGGAGATTCTTTGTCTGGATACGCCAAAATGCCTGGCAACTTCTTGCTGAGTTGCTCCAGCTTGTAATCTCCCAATGGCGTTGTTCCGTTCAGCTGCATTCAGTTTTGGCATTCTGTCACCGCATCTAGCCTTCTGTCACCTTAGTATAATAACTAAGCTAGTGATATACCAGTCCTGTGTATAATAACTAAGGTATTGATGTACCTGTGTATAACAACTAATGTAGTGATATACCTGTGTATAAAAACTACGGTAGTGATATACCTGTGTATAATAACTAAGTGAGTGATATACCTGTGTATAATAACTAAGGTATTGATATACCTATGTATAATAACTAATGTAGTGATATACCTGTGTATAATAACTAAGGTATTGATATACCTATGTGTAATAACTAAGGTAGTAATACACCTGTGTATAATAACTAAGGCAGTGATATACCTGTGTATATTAACTAAGGTATAGCTATACCTGTGTATAATAACTAAGGTAGTGATATACCTGTGTATAATAACTAAGGTAGTGATACACCTGTACATAATAACTAAGGTAGTGATATACCTGTGTAAAATAACTAATCTAGTGATATACCTGTGTATAATAACTAAGGTAGTGATATACCTCTGTATAATAGCTAAGGTAGTGATATACCTGTGTATAATAACTAAGGTAGTGATATACCTGTGTATTATAACTAAGCTAGTGATATACCTGTGTATAATAACTAAGGTAGTGATATATCTCTGTATAATAACTAGTATATTGATATACCTGTGTATAATAACTCAGGTAGTGATATACCTGTGTATAATACATAAGGTAGTGATATACCTGTGTATAATAACTAAGCTAGTGATATACCTGTGTATAATAACTAAGGTAGTTATATACCTGTGTATAATAACTAAGGTAGTGATATACCTGTGTATAATAACTAAGGTAGTGATATACCTCTGTATAATAAATAAGGTAGTGATATACCTGTGTATAATAACAAGTATATTGATATACCTGTGTATAATAACTAAGGTAGTTATATACCTGTTGTGTATAATAAATAAGGTAGTGATATACCTGTGTATAATAACTAAGGCAGTGATATACCTGTGTATAATAACTAAGGTAGTGATGTACCTGTGTATAATAACTAAGGTATTGATGTACCTGTGTATAATAACTAAGCTAGTGATATACCTGTGTATAATTACTAAGGTAGTGATATACCTGTGTATAATAACTTACACAAGAAAAAATACCCATATATACAAAATATACAATTTTGTATATTTGGTATTTCCAAAATATACAATTTTGTATAGTTGGTATTTCCAAAACTATACAATTTTTTATATATGGATAGATTTTACCACTGCTTCATTGAGTTTTTTGAACTCGTAAGAGGTTATTTTGGGGTTTGAAACTAATGTTACCGAACAGTATTTTTGCACGTGACAATAACACGTCAATACTATTTCATTATGGCAACTATATTTGGAGTGTTATGAAATAATTTTTATTTCTTGATGTTGACAGCATTTTACATAAGAAATAGAACATTTGTGCAGATTTTAGTAACAGATAATGCAAATAATACTGCTGTCTTAATTAGATTGCGATTTGAAAAAGCACTGTTTGTATAACGAAAGGCTGCTGCTGTTTTAATTAGGTCGGAGTTAGAAAAGCACTGTTTGTTTAACGAAAGGCTGCCGCTGTATAAACTTAATTGGGGTTAGAAAAGCACTGTTTGTATAACGAAAGGCTGCCGCTGTCTTAACTAGGTCGGGGTTAGAAAAGCACTGTTTGTATGGGGAAAGGCTGCCGCTGTCTTAACTAAATCGGGGTTAGAAAAAACACTGTTTGTATAGCGAATGACAGAAGCTGTCTTAAATAAATCGTGGTTAGAAAAGCACCTTCGCCCCTTTCGGAACACATTAAATGGCCTGGCCGGGCCCGTGTGCGAAATACGCATCAGTCGGAAAGCGCACGTTAAATCTCCAAAGTAAGTAAGTAAGTAAGTAAAAGCACTGGTTGTATAACGAGAGGCTGTCGCTGTCTAAACTAGAATAACCACTAAACGGAATAGCAAGAGAGTAGCCTTTTAGCGATTGTCACGATCATTGCAAAATAATAGATAAAAAACCCGTGAATTTAAAATTGTACAAGGAAACATATATAGGAAACACATCGTTGGAATAAATTCCTATTATATTACGTTCACGACATTAGTTCTGGAGTTTTCAAAGTAAAATCTAATATATATGTTTCTGTGATTTCATGTAATGGTGATTCTACATATGAAATATTGGTTGATATTGTTTGTCAAACAGTTGTACACACCGTCCATTGTGATACTTCTACTTAAGGATGTTTGTTTAGTCAATTGGCATGCGTTCATTGTAAACAAGGATCATTAGTGTGAAAGGATTACTAAGTTTGTCATCCAGTATAATGCACTTCCACGATTAGCATAATTAGAACACAGTTTGTAATTAGGTACATCCGGACTCCAGTTAATCAAGGCAGCTACATCAGTTGAGAGTGTGAGCAACTGGAGAAGAGGCGAGCAACTCAATGTGATTAATGAATTAGTGGAATTTTAATAAATAAACGAACGCCTGTGGTAAAAATGCATTCGAACATTGAACACGCACAATCGCAGATTTCTATGGTACATTCGAGGGTGAACGTGAACGAAGCCGTGCAGGATGCCTAACAGCGATTTGTCTTCAGAACACACAGTGAGCTCAGGTGAGTTTATTAATGATGAAATTTTTATTCATTCATAGATATGGCGATCATGAGCGCTGACACTATATGTGTTCGCAATAGAACATTTGGAAGACTAGACACATATTGATTCACTATATGACTATATCAAATCCAGTAATTGTTTAATGCAACAGGTTTAAAGCATTCAAAATTGTGCATTATTATAAAATACAATGTGTGTCGCTTCATCTCCCATGTAAAATCCATTAATTATTTGTTTTAAATATAATTTAATATTACTATGAGTTTTACATTATAACTTAAATTTTGGAGGCTTGCATGTCGAGGCAACAAACTATTGTACATATTATTCACATTGGAATTTCTGTTTACTGTGTTTGCGGTGGGGTCCAGACAATTCCCCAAAGGGACAATTCCAAATACTACTGCGTAAAATATTAATGCTGATTTGGAGAAAATTACCAAATGGATGAAAGTAAGTAAAATTGAATCCAGAGAAAACAGAAGCTTTCTATTTCACGTTAAATTAAAGTCTTCCCAAGTGCAAAACCTAATCTTAAAATGAAAGGAATTAATATTTATGACTTCGGGAATAATATTTCAGTCAGATTCTGATATTGACGAGTTAAAAAGGAAATCCCTATGATTAATTGCCTTAGAAGTCTTAGATACCTTTCTGGTGTCCACCGCCGTAAACCATACTCACTCACTCAGTTAAATAACTCCTTTCACATAAATCGTTAGAAGTTATGAACAAGCATATAATGCCCATATTTGGGATAATTGTACCAAGAACAAGAATTAATCCTAGAATGTTTCCACTAAGATTCATTCCGGACGCTGAAATATTGCCGATGAGACGTTAAATTTTAACTCACTCACTCAATACGGACTATACGGACTATTTGTGGGGCGATAAGGGGTACAGGCCACGAGAAAATATAGAGAGAAACTAACACAGCCATTACACCTTTTTACAAGATGGAGAACATCTTTGCTGTTAGTAATTACATTTATAGAAATCAAACCAATATACAGGCTATATGTTGTAGAACAGAATGCTTTGCCAAGTTATTCCTACCTGATACCATTAATAATTTGAATAGTCATCTGATATAGAGGATTATTAAACTTGGACAGTGTGACTTATATACAGTTAAGCCATGATACCAGATTTTGTCACATAATCCTTTATCGCCTCGGACTCGGTTGTAGTGATTTAAACTTCCATCGGCTTAAAAGACAATATATTAAGAAACGATTCGCCTTTCTATTCTAAAGGCTAAGTGAGTTTATATTCAGTGGTTTATGGGAAACAATTTGTCAATATAGCTATTTTGCAATCGGTCCATGTACATCCTACGTTCGGGTGAATTTGCACTAATGTTATAACTTAAGAATTAATTCACATTTTAAGACACGTATTAAGTATTAAAAAGTTAAATAGCTTTTCTTAGTAATTGAACACCTGTCCATCGACCGCACCAAACTGTTGACCAATCGTTTTTCATGTATTCTACGCCAATTAGATCAGAACACGTGTATAATTACAACATTCCGAGGATACCAATAACAACGAAATGTACAAATTAACAAACATGACCAACATTATTATTTCATGATAATGTAGGTGTCATGCATGTAATTATAGCTATATAAACATATGATTAATTATTCAGTTTGTGTGAAGTCGGTCATTAATACAAGAAACAGTTGATTCTGAAATTCTTTAATCATGTACTTTTAAGTATATTTTCCCAATATTATGTTATCCGCAAAATGGCAATTATATTCATGTTATATTTATCAGTCAATTTTTTAATACGAATTACGTAACATTTATGCTACTTTGATTTTATAAGACCAATGTTGTTGTTACAGATTCAGGGACCGACTAGGTTCATTACATGTCATAAAAGTGCCGGGACATAATGTGGTGGCAATACATTCTCTAATTAACACCTGTCACAAAGGGACGGGCCATTTGGGTTTGTCCTCAGGGAATGTGTTATGCAATTTGAGTATTCAAGAAATAACATTCAACAAGTCGGGTGATTAAGGATTGATGCATTTGTACTTCATATAAATAAATGAATTACATTATTTTCTTAATCGTGTGCGAAATACGCATAATGTCGGAACGCGCAAGTTAAATCCCCAAATACTGACTTCGTTCCTAAAGAAATCACAACCCTCACTTATAATTGTATCACTGTATCACTTTAAATTTTAATGATGTAAATCACGTATCTGTCACTTTTTTAATGTAGAATACGTCAGTCACTCAACCAGTTCCACTATTATTTTCCCAAAAGATCAAAGATTAAAAACAGTTATCAAGATTTAATTTCCACATCGTTAGATATATTTAATCTTAACATTGAAACATCTTCATGTATTATTCTGTATTGAATGGCATTAGATATATGCTCCTATACCGCCGCTGGTGTCTTAATTTGCGAGAATTAAACATTTAGTTTGCATCCAACCATGCGCGTCCCAAATTATACAGCGTCAAACTTTCAGAGCTCCAAATAAGTTTTCCAAAGTAGAAATTAAGCAAAATGAATATTTATCAAGTTTCCTTTTGCTAGAACATATGCATGCTGTTATGGTTTTTCAAAAAAAAATCTTCGTTCTCTCTGTTGTTAACAATATTAAACAACAAGTACTATAAAATATAATACGGAAATATATTACATATCATTTACGCATCCGGCTGCTCACAAAACAATGCTATTAAACAATATTTGTGCCCCAGGGACTGAATACCAATTAGACCAAGCCAGCTCTACAGATACTGACTCTCTCAAAGACAGCAAGCTACATTATACAGTTAATTGAAAACTGTAATCTCAAACATATCTAATGCTACTTCAACACTTTATCATATACTTAGCAGTTGAATATTCTGTAAAATTGAAATTAATTCTCTATTAGTTTACAGTGACGATTCTTGCAGGCTATATAATGCAGGCACGGCCCGTTATGTATCATTCAATCTTAATCTTTCTCACTTTCTTATAAAGGCATAATGATCGATAATCTCTTCTGTTGCAGTGTGAAATGTTAATTTATTGTGAGTAAGGCTGATCCCTTTCTCCAGACATAAATTGATCACTCACCAACAACTGACAAGGGATTACTCCTCGTTAAGGCAATACTAAGTGATACAATATACTGCAGATTAATTAACTAATTAAGGGTTAAATAAGATTGTTTACTCAGAGTGTGATGTAATCCGTTTGATGTCGAATTACAAAGAGTGAATCTTCAAAAAGGGTAAGCATACCCAACACTACCAGTAGCACCTGGCATTCCCAAATAGTGTTGTTCTAATACATCAAGCTATAATACTGACACGTTGCTTAAGGGTTATCGGAATAAATTTGAATTTGATTTTCACATATCCTCCTCCATTGCTCATGAGCATATACATGAATATACATACATATGCATTATAAATTTGAAATGCAATTGTAAATAAAGTTGTTGTTTTTCTTCAGAAGAGTCGTAACCGAGTCCTCGGGATACGCCATCGCAACCTTCCCGTCCAGAAGAAACAGGTACGAGGACGCATTAAAGATAGCTCAGTTGATGCCCTCCGAGGAAAGTAACTATGACGAAGACGGCATAAAGATTTTTTACAATACGACCAAAGAACTGCGAGTCGACGGAACTGCAGATGGCGAAGAGGCTCGCAGATGAGACATACATTAAGAAGCTTTCCGTAAGGCAAGACATGTCCGTTGACCACCATCCAAAAACCCATTCCCTGACATGAAGAAGCATATGTCATGGGTCAATACCGAGTATGGAATCCCGTGTGGTGTGGTGTGGTGTGGTGTGGTGTGGTGTGGTGTGGTGTGGTGTGGTGTGGTGTGGTGTGGTGGTGTGGTGTGTGTAACGTAATATATGTGGGTGGGTTAGTGACTGAATTTGCGGATGTGTGTGTTCGTTGTACTTCTATGGAGGGGTGATGCGTATTTTGTCTCAAAAGCCAAAATGGTTGGTTGTTTAAATAGTGACACTTTAATAAACTATTCTTATTCTTATTCTTTTTGTTCATTGTCAAGATGCTGTGTATTACTTCCCAGACTGATGACATGTGTTATCATTTTTTATCTTCAAATATCACGATGTGCCCACTGATACCGTCATTATGTTCATTGCCTGATTGTTGAGAACTATCAGTCGCGATATGTTATATGATTGCTTTGTATAACATCGGCATGCTGTTCATTTTCATTGGGACTGGATGCTTTGCACAATAGCGATAGTATCTCACTGTTAATTATTTTTTGTATCATTTGCATTTACATAATTAAAGAACATATCAATTTAATCTGAATACGTCAATGTGTCAATTTGTTGTTCTAAAAAGTACAGGTATAAGTATTCATATTCGACTTCTTATCATTTGTATTTGTAAGAATTTTTTTAATTTTTTTTGCGCCTGTTGTACATTACATTTATGGTCGTAGTTTGTTGACTTTGCTAACAATATGAGACTGAGCCCCAAGAAATGTTTTGAACATTTGATTGCATTTTAAGCAATTTTGTGCCGTCTGGACAATATTCATACCAACAAATGTAACAGTGGCAAAAGTAAAAAAAAACAAAGATGGCGGATGTAAAATTTCGGAGTTAAATCAGTACTTTTAAAAAATCGGGAATAGTTCCTGCGCACCCGGCCACCTGGGTTCCATCCACTAATGCCTAAGTCCAATTTTGGCCTACAAAAAAATAAAACAGTGTGGAATAAATCCTACACAATGAAAACAACATACCCATGCTAGGAATGAACTCTTTGAAATTTCTTTGAAATCAACAAATATCTGCTGGTGTATATACTAAAAGAACTAATGCAATGATGCAGAAATGATGCTCTGATAGTAGGTGTCGCTGAAAATCACTGGTGCATGACTTTGTTTATTGTAGTGGATGTAGGCATTAGTGGACGAGGACGCCACCTGGGAGCAATACTGCCACAAACGTGCAATGTCCCTTTCCCCATGTTGAAGCATATTGAGAAAAGCATACCTTTGTACTTATTATCTTTTAAAAAACATAAAACATTAATACAACATATACCCCCGTGTCATGGGTTTTCGGACGCTGAATAAACATTCATAGTTTTTTCACATGAACAACTGTAAAACATCTCATTCACTTATAAAAGACAACTTTATCATAAAAAAGTCATTATTGGATTATTAACAATTTCTGTGTGACGCGGCCTACCCGTACACACGAATCCAAGCTCAGCACAAATTGATTTCAACACTTTCAAAACCGAAGTCACCGCCAATGCAATCACCCCCGACAGCTAATCCTCTCTGTGCATTTGACCATAACGTCTACTCACATACCAAGCACCGCGCCAGGAAAAGTACCAGACGCCTCAATCGCTTACCCGTCAATATCATTGCAAGGAGAGTATGTACTCCCGCTAACAGTGTGGAGTACTAATTAAACATTCCAGTAATGTTACACGCCACTATATCAGTTTTTTTGTAACTTGCTGATACTATATTGCACATACAAAACAATTATCCTCCTTTACAAACATATGCAAAGAAACACAGTGCCCAACTTTAAACACTTCAATTTGCATATATATATAATAATTATACACAAAAAAATAACAATTATCTCCCTTTACCAATATATACAAAGAAAACAAATTTGGATATACCATATATACAAATTTGTATATTTTTGTATATGTCGTATATACAAACTTGTATATTTTTGTATATATCATCATTCCAATCTTGTATATCCTTTGGAAATATCATCTTTCCAAAGGATATACAAGCTTGTATATATGGATTTTTTTTGCAGTGATAAGTTAGTGATATACCTGTGTATAATAACTAATGTAGTGATATACCTCTGTATAATAACTAGTATATTGATATACCTGTGTATAATAACTCAGGTAGTGATATACCTGTGTAAAATAACTAAGCTAGTGATATACCTGTGTATAATAACTAAGGTAGTTATATACCTGTGTATAATAACTAAGGTAGTGATATACCTGTGTATAATAACTAAGGTAGTGATATACCTCTGTATAAAAACTAAGGTAGTGATATATACCTGTGTATAATAACTAAGGTTGTGGTATACCTGTGTATAATAACTAAGGTAGTGATATACCTGTGTATAATAACTAAGGCAGTGATATACCTGTGTATAATAACTAAGGTAGTGATATACCTCTGTATAATAACTAAGGCAGTGATATACCTGTGTATAATAACTAAGGTTGTGGTATACCTGTGTATAATAACTAAGGTAGTGATATACCTGTGTATAATAACTAAGGTTGTGATATACCTGTGTATAATAACTAAGGTTGTGGTATACCTGTGTATAATAACTAAGGTAGTGATATACCTGTGTATAATAACTAAGGTTGTGGTATACCTGTGTATAATAACTAGGGTAGTGATATACCTGGGTTAATAACTAAGGCAGTGATATACCTGTGTATAGTAACTAAGGTATTGATATACCTGTATATAATATCTAGGATATAGAGGTTATCACGCGAGTGTGTTTGGGGATGGTGAATATCCTGCATTAGGAGATAAACACTGTATTTAGCGAGCCTTGGCGAGTTAAATACATAGTGTTTATTCCTGATACAGGATATTTACCATCCCCAAACACACAAGCGTGATAACCTCTTTATCATATAATGTCATTCTTTAATTCTATAATGCTATTCTATAATAATTAAAGTAGTGATATACCTTGGTATAATAACTAAGGTAGTGCTATACCTTGGTATAATAACTAGTGTATTGATATACCTGTGTATAATAACTAAGGTAGTGATATATCTGTGTATAATAACTAAGGTAGTGATATACCTGTGTATAATAACTAAGGTAGTGATATACCTGTGTATAATAACTAAGGTAGAGATATACCTGTGTATAATAAATAAGGTAGTGATATACCTGTGTATAATAACTAAGGTAGTGATATATCTCTGTATAATAACTAGTGTATTGATATACCTGTGTATAATAACTAAGGTAGTGATATACCTGTGTATTATAACTAAGCTAGTGATATACCTGTGTATAATAACTAAGGTAGTGATATATCTCTGTATAATAACTAGTGCATTGATATACCTGTGTATAATAACTAAGGTAGTGATATACCTGTGGATAATAACTAAGGTTGTGGTATACCTGTGTATAATAACTAAGGTAGTGATATAACTAAGGTAGTGATATACGTTGGTATAATAACTAAAGTAGCTACTATATTTGGTTGAGTGAGCAGGAGACTCCATACATGAAAGATGGTTTCACTTTCCTAAAGGGGTGGAAGGCTACATATCATAGCAACATAAAATAAATGACAGAAATCAAACATGTATAACCATTTCTCTATTTATTGAAATTAGTATATATTATGTTAAAATTTCAAATACTATCTCAATGAGAAATTTTGATGAGAACTTCAAACATAATTTGAATAAATGTGTGCCAGCTCGTGTGTGTGCGTGTGCGTGTGAGTTTGTGTGTGCCAGTGTGTGTGTGCATCTGTGTGTGCCAGTATATGTGTCCGTCTGTGTGTGCCAGTGTGTGTGTGTGTGCTGTGTCTGTGTGTGCCAGTGTGTGTGCGTTTGTGTGCCAGTGTGTGTGCCACTGTTTGTGTGTGTCTGTGTGTGCCAGTGTGTGTGTGTGTGTGTGCGTGCGCGCGTCTGTATGTGCTAATGTGTGTGTGCCAGTGTGTGTGTGTGTGTGCGTCTGTGTGTGCCAGTGTGTGTGTGTGTGCGTGTGCGTCTGCGTGTGCCAGTGTGTGTATTTTGTGTGTGTGAGTGATTGTGGCTGCTTGTACTAATGCCGGTTTTCTAGTGCTAAGCCGTTGAGATGCTAGGCCGAAATTTTAACATGAACCTACTTAAACATCACAGCACTATGCTAAATACACCATATGATTAATATCTATACAATGTTACATAGACATGATTAAAGTCTATACAAAACTATACACACCACTTGATAAATATTTATACAAAGCTCTATACACTATATGATCAATATCTATACAATGCTATATACACCACATGATCAATATTTATACAATTAAGATATGAATTTCCCATTGTGGTGGTCTACTCAAGTATGAATGCTTAGACCTGTGCTAAGTTAAAATCGTGTTGCGCTGCAGCGCGTATGAGGACTACAGGGATGTATGTATCTCAACTGAGTTTGAAAAATACGTGATGTGACACGCGTCTCATAACCGGCACACGTGAACGTGATTTTGTCCAATATCGCGGAAAGCTACTTCGGCGTTTGTGTTTGCGTTTTTTTCCAAACCATTTTAAATGATTGTAGGGTAATCGGCGACGTCCACAATGATCATTGGTGTTTTAATATCCCCCAGATCACTGATATACTATTTTTGAAAATCAATTCTCCGAGCAAATATTCAGTATTCTGATTTCAAAACATACACTTGACCCTCAATAACGCCGTGAAGGGTGATTTAGTAAAGTGTCGACATTGGTGAGATTTCGATGTCATTTTCAGTATTTTTCCTTTGCCTAAAATGCCATTGAAAAATATCACAGGACAGGATATTGTCCACAGAATTGAACACCTAAAAGAATATTTGTGAGCAACGTGTATTTTCAATTGTCTATAACTTCAAAGTGAGGGACATATTTGTCATATATAGATCAATACTAGCATCTATACAATGTTATACAAACAACATCATTAATTACTATATAATGCCATATACTCCACATGATTGACATTCATACAATGCTATATACACCATATGATTACTATCCATACAATGCTATATACAACAAATGATTAATATCCATACAATTCCATATACAAAATATGATTAATATCCATATAATTCTATACAAACCACATTATTGATATCTATACAATGCTATATACACCTTATGATTAATATCCATAGAATGCTATATACAACACATGATTGATATTCATAAAATGCTATATACAACACTTGATAAATGTACATACAATGCTATATACACCACATAATTAAAATCTATAAAAAGCTATATACATCACATGATTAATATCCATACAATGTCATAAGCACCACATAATTAATATCCATACAATATACGTGCAATGCTACATACACCTCATGATTAATATTTATACAATGTCATGTATACCACATGATTCATAGACATACAATACTATAAGCGCCACATAATTAATATCCATACAATGCTATGAGCACCACATGATTAATATCAATACAATGCTATATACACCACATGATTAATATCCATACAATGCTATATACAACACATGATTCATATCCATAAAATGCTATATACACCACATGGTTAATAACCTAATATCAATACAATGCTTTATACACCACATGACTTATATCCAAACAATGCTAAATACACCACATAATTGATATCCATACAGTGATATATACACCACATGATTAATATCCATACAATGCTATATACAACACATGATTCATATCCATATAATGCTACATACATCACATGGTTAATAACTTCTTATCCATACAATGCTATATACTCCACATGATTGTTATTCATACAATGCTATATACACCTCATGATTAATACACATAAAATGCTATCTACTTATTATCGTGATTATTATCAAATTATTTAATTTTGTTCTGATTTTTATAAGTGTTCAGAAACACCATGCAGAGATGTCAGGGTTGTAAACTAAACTCTATCGTGTGCTAAATGCCTCTTGGCTATCACCCTTCAACCAGGAACTGACTAATCCCAACTGTCTATACTTGATAGGCGTCCACACAATCGCAATTGAGTGTGCACTATTTCAACTGAATTGTTAGTACTCACGTATAACTATTAACTGTGCATTTATACTTATATTACCCAATGACATTTAGGATCTATATTTTTAGCCTGTAAGAACAGAGAATGGGTCACCACATTCTATGTAAAAAAGCATGAAGAACGTAAGTGATCACGAACACAGAGCAGAACAGACTGCTGGCTCGGGGCTGTTCCAGCAACTGCCCCTCCCTCGAACAAAGAATGGGAATAAAAGCATCGACGGCCAGTGGGCCATTCAAGCAGAAGGGACGATCGAACTTCTGCAAACTATGTGAATTGAACTGTATGTACAAACTGTAGATACACATATATCATCTCCATGAATCATTATCATAAATCAAGTGGAACCCCACATAACAAATATAGACAATATAACAATGTCAACGAAAATAAGTCATTGACAGAACTTTCACACTGTTAATCCCACAAGATATCACAGAGAAAAGGATAAACAAGTTTATTCCCTCGGGTAAATCAGAACATCCGCCTCTCCCTCGGACAAAGAGGACTATAAACTATATGTTGATATCACATGTTTTCACTGACAAGACATGATTCACTATGGATGTGATACCTCTCTACATGTCCACTCTCAACAAGTAGGGTGATCAACAAACATAACAGTGTCAAACCGACACGTAGGTGTCCGGGTGGTGTCATGGCAGGGTCCATTGGTGTTCACCACCTAGCTCTCACACACACTATCCAAAACCTTGTTCGCAACTTGATTGACACTCTCATTCAAAATCCAATTCAGACTATCAGTCCCTGTTGCATTCATCAGTAGGGGTTAGATCTGCACCTTCAGATACAAGGAGATGATAAACATCATTGTGTCCTCCTTTCAATGCCATCATCATTGGTATTTGTTTCTTCTCACCTCCCCGTCTGTTAATATCACAAGTTTTCAGGGATAAGATGTGTCTCACAATAGATATGTTACCTCTTTCACATGCCAACATCAGACAGTCTGTGTTGTATTTATCAGTAAGGGTCAGATCACCACCTTCAGAGACAAGGAGATGATAAACATCATTGTGTCCTTCTTCCAATGCCATCATCATTGGTGTTTGTTTCCGCTCTCCTCCCCGTCTGTTGATGTCACATGTTTTCATGGATAGGATGTGTTTCACAATAGATATGTTACCTCTTTCACATGCCAACATCAGAGAGTCTGTGTTGTATTCATCAGTAAGTGTCCGGTCTGCACCCTCAGATACAAGGAGATGATAAACATCATTGTGTCCTCCTTTCAATGCCAACATCATTGGTGTTTGTTTCCTCTCTCCTCCCCGCCTGTTACTATCGCATGTTTTCATGGATAGGATGTGTCTCACAATAGATATGTTACCTCTTTCACATGCCAACATCAGACATTCTGAGTTGTTTTTATCAGTAAGAGTCGGATCTGCACCTTCAGATACAAGGAGATGATAAACATCATTGTGTCCTCCTTTCAATGCAATCATCATTGGCGTTTGTTTCTCCTCACCTCCCCGTCTGTTGGTGTCACATGTTTTCAGGGATAGGATGTGTTTCACAATAGATATGTTACCTCCTTCACATGCCAACATCAGACAGTCTGTGTTGTATTCATCAGTAAGGGTCAGGTCTGCACCTTCAGATACGAGGAGATGATAAACATCATTGTGTCCTCCTTTCAATGCCATCATCATTGGTGTTTGTTTCCGCTCTCCTCCCCGTCTGTTGATATCACATGTTTTCAGGGATAGGATGTGTCTCACAATAGATGTGTCACCTCTTTCACATGCCAACATCAGACAGTCTGTGTTGTTTTTATCAACAAGAGACAGGTCTGCACCCTCAGAAACAAGGAGATGATATATATCATAGTATTTTCCGTTCAATGCCATCATAATTGGTGTTCGTTCACTATATCCTCCTCGTCTGTTAATATCACAAGTTTTCAGGGATAAGATGTGTCTCACAATAGATATGTTACCTCTTTCACATGCCAACATCAGACAGTCTGTGTTGTATTTATCCTTAAGGGTCAGATCACCACCTTCAGAGACAAGGAGATGATAAACATCATTGTGCCCTCCTTTCAATGCAATCATAATTGGTGTTTGTTTCAGCTCTCCTCCCCGTCTGTTACTATCGCATGTTTTCAGGGATAGGATTTGTCTCACAATAGATATGTTACCTCTTTCACATGCCAACATCAGACAGTCAGTATTGTTTTTATCAGTAAGGATCGGATCTGCACCTTCAGATACAAGGAGATGATAAACATCATTGTGCCCTCCTTTCAATGCCATCATCATTGGTGTTTGTTTCCGCTCTCCTCCCCGTCTGTTGATGTCACATATTTTCAGGGATAGGGTGTGTCTCACAATAGATATGTTACCTTTTTCACATGCCAACATCAGACAGTCTGTGTTGAATTCATCAGTAGGGGTCAGATCTGCACCTTCAGATACAAGGAGATGACAAACATCATTGTGTCCTTCTTCCAATGCCATCATCATTGGTGTTTGTTTCCGAGCTCTTCCCCGTATGTTGATGTCACATGTTTTCAGGGATAGGATGTGTCTCACAATAGATATGTTACCTCTTTCACATGCCAACATCAGACAGTCTGTGGTTTTTTTATCAGTAAGGGTCAAATCTGCACCTTCAGATACAAGGAGATGATAAACATCATTGTGTCCTTCTTCCAATGCCATCATCATTGGTGTTTTTTTCCGCTCTCCTCCTCGTCTGTTGATGTCACAAGTTTTCAGGGATAGGATGTGTCTCACAATAGATACGTTACCTCCTTCGCATGCCAACATCAGAGAGTCTGTATTGTTTTTATCAGTAAGGGTCGGATCTGCACCCTCAGATACAAGGAGATAATAAACATCATTATGTCCTCCTTTCAGTGCCATCATCATTGGTGTTTGTTTCTGCTCTCCTCCCCGTCTGTTGATGTCACATGTTTTCATTGATAGGATGTGTTTCACAATAGATATGTTACCTCCTTCACATGCCAACATCAGAGAGTCTGTGTTGTATTCATCAGTAAGTGTCAGATCTGCACCCTCAGATACAAGGAGATGATATACACCAAAGTGTCCTCCTTTCAATGCCATCATAACCGGTGTTTGTTTCCTATATCCTCCCCGTCTGTTGATGTCACATGTTTTCATGGATAGGATGTGTTTCACAATAGATATGTTACCTCCTTCACATGCTAACATCAGACAGTCTGTGTTGTTTTCATCAGTAAGGGCCAGGTCTGCACCCTCAGATACGAGGAGATGATAAACAGCATGGTGCCCTCCTTCCAATGCCATCATAATTGGTGTTTGTTTACCATATGCTCCCCGTCTATTGATGTCACATGTTTTCATGGTGAGGATGTGTTTCACAATAGATATGTTACCTCCTTCACATGCTAACATCAGACAGTCTATATTGTATTTATCAGTAAGGGTCAGGTCTGCACCCTCAGATACAAGGAGATGATAAACAGCATGGTTCCCCCCATTCAATGCCATCATAATTGGTGTTTGTTTACTATATGCTCCACGTCTATTGATGTCACATGTTTTCATGGAGAGGATGTGTTTCACAATAGATATGTTACCCCTTTCACATGCTAACATCAGACAGTCTTTGTTGTATTCATCAGTAAGGGCCAGGTCTGCACCCTCAGATACAAGGAGATGATAAACATCATAGCCTCCTCCTTCCAATGCCATCATAATTGGTGTTTGTTTCAGCTCTCCTCCCCGTCTGTTGACATCACATGTTTTCAGGGATAGGATGTGTTTCACAATAGATATGTTACCTCCTTGACATGCCAACATCAGACAGTCTGTGTTATCTTCATCAGTAAGATTCAGGTCTGCACCCTCAGATACAAGGAGATGATAAACATCATTGTGTCCTCCTTTCAATGCCATCATAATTGGTGTTTGTTTCCTATATCCTCCCCTTCTGTTGATGTCACATGTTTTCATGGACAGGATGTGTTTCACAATATATATGTTACCTCTTTCACATGCCAACATCAGACAGTCTGTGTTGCATTTATCAGTAAGGGTCAGGTCTGCACCCTCAGATACAAGGAGATGATAAACATCATAGTGTCCTCTTTTTAATGCCATCATAACTGGTGTTTGTTTACCATATGATCTCCGTCTATTGATGTCACATGTTTTCATGGAGAGGATGTGTTTCACAACATATGTGATACCTTTTTCACATGCCAACATAAGACAGTCTTGGTTGTCTTCATCAGAAATGGTCAGGTCTGCACCCTCAGATACAAGGAGATGATATACATCATAGTGTCCTCCCTCCAATGCCATCATAATTGGTGTTTGTTTCATATCTCCTCCCCGCCGGTTGATGTCACATGTTTTCATTGATAGGATGTGTCTCACAATAAATATGTTACCTCCTTCACATGCCAACATCAGACAGTCTGTGTTGTTTTTATCAGTAAGGGTCAGATCTGCACCCTCAGATGCAAGGAGATGATATACATCACAGTGTCCTCTTTCTAATGTCATCATAATTGGTGTTTTGTTCACCTCTCCCCTCCGTCTGTTGATGTCACATGTTTTCAGGGATAGGATGTGTTTCACAATAGAGATGTTACCTCTTTCACATGCCAACATGAGACAGTCTCTGTTGTGTTCATCAGTAAGGGTCAGATCTGCACCTTCAGAAACAAGGAGATGACAAACATCATAGTGTCCTTCTTCCAATGCCATCATAATTGGTGTTTGTTTCCTATATCCTCCCCGTCTGTTGATGTCACATGTTTTCATGGATAGGATGTGTTTCACAATAGATATGTTACCTCCTTCACATGCAGACATCAGACAGTCTGTGTTGTCCGCATCAGTACGGGCCAGGTCTGCACCCTCAGATACAAGGAGATGATATACATCACAGTCTCCTCTTTCAAATGTCATCATAATTGGTGTTTTCTTCAGCTCTCCTCTCCGTCTGTTGATGTCACATGTTTTCAGGGATAGGATGTGTTTCACAATAGAGATGTTACCTCCTTCACATGCAAACATCAGACAGTCTGTGTTGTATTGATCAGTAAGGGTCAAATCTGCGCCCTCAGATACAAGGAGATGATAAACATCATTGTGTCCTCCTTTCAATGCCATCATAATTGGTGTTTGTTTCCTATATCCTCCCCGTCTGTTGATGTCACATGTTTTCATGGATAGGATGTGTTTCACAATAGAGATGTTACCTCCTTCACATGCAGACATCAGACAATCTTTGTTGTATTGATCAGTAAGGGTCAGATCTGCGCTCTCAGATACAAGGAGATGATATACACCATAGTGCCCACGTTCTGCTGTCATCATAATTGGTGTTCGTTTCCTATATCCTCCCCGTCTGTTGATGTCACATGTTCTCATTGACAGGATGTGTTTCACAATAGACATGTTACCTCCTTCACATGCAAACATCAGACAATCTTTGTTGCATTTATCAGTAAGTGTCAGATCTGCGCCCTCAGATACAAGGAGATGATATACACCATAGTGCCCACGATGTGCTGCCATCATAATTGGTGTTCGTTTCCTATATCCTCCCCGTCTGTTGATGTCACATGTTCTCATTGACAGGATGTGTTTCACAATAGACATGTTACCTCCTTCACATGCAAACATCAGACAGTCTGTGTTGTATTCATCAGTAAGTGTCAGATCTGCACCCTCAGATACAAGGAGACGACACACATCACAGTGTCCTCTTCTCAATGCCATCATAATTGGTGTGTGTTTCCAAAATCCTCCCTGTCTGTTGATGTCACATATTTTCATCAATAGGATGTGTTTCACGATGGATATGTGACCTCCTTCACATGCCAACATGAGACAGTCTGTGTTGTTTTGATCAGTAAGGGTCAGATCTGCACCCTCAGATACAAGATGCTGATAAACACCACAGTGTCCTCCTTTTGCTGCCATCATAGCTGCTGTTTGCCTCAAACGTGTTTTCTTCTTGTTCACATCAAATGTTTTCAATGAAATTAAAAAAATCACAGTTGACAGATTGCCATTTTCACTCGCTAAATGCAAACAATCTGTCTTGTCGGTAAGCGTTAAATCGGCCCCTTTTTGTTTAAGGAACTTCAGGATATCAAGGTGTCCTGCTTTGGCACAAAGCATTGCAGGTGTTAAACCCTCGTAACTCATCAAATTTATTAAAACAGGACACGTTTCAGTCGCCTTTGTTGTCAAGGCCATGCTTCCTGATTCACAGGCATAATGCAAACACGTCTTTCCTTTCCAGTCCCTCGCTGAAGCATCAGCATCTTTTCGTCTGAGAAAGTTGAACACCTCTAAATGTCCTGACTTGGCAGCCATGAGCAGGAGTGTTTGCCCATCTATGCTATATTCAACATCGAATCCTTCATGTAGACACATCACTGTAACCAGGTGTTCCAGGTGTTTCAGTTTGCCAAGTGTGACACAGGCTACCACACAACCATATAGGTCAGGTACAGTGTCACCGAGTCTTCCAACAACATCTAAACATTTTGAAAATAGAAAGTAACTTTCAGATATGGAAGCCAAATACAAAAAGCAATCACCAGAGTCCTTATCTTTTTGTAGAACAATTTCAACAATGTTATCCTCAATCTCTGTCCATACCAGGGAGGCAATACTCTCATCATGGAGAACTGGATGTTTTACTGTCCAAATGAAGCATCCTTGTCGTATACCTTCCACCAGTCTGTTCACTATTGTTTGGTGTAGTCCGGGGGTGATGTAGGTCATGTTTGTCACATCATCAATGTCTGATGACTGTAGATCTTTACCAAGCCTCACTCTTTCATACATGAATTTCAAGGAGCAATGTTCCAACAGCAACACGATATTGAGATGTCCTACAGCACAGGCTGCAGCATCGTATATGGAGGGGTGAGAGAAAGATGCGATGTGATCCTCGACTGTACAGTAGATCCCTGTAAAGTTGTGGATCTCCTTGGCAATGCCGGTGCGTGTACAACAAGGAACTACTTCCTTCACAGCATCAAACATTTCATGTCCAGACTTCCGTGACTGCAAAGAAACAAGGTTCAGGTTTCCATCACACAGGATGAGGAGGATGATGGCTGCCGATCTGTTGTTTTCTTCCCGGACAATGGTGTCAAGATCACCTCTCAGGTAGGTCAGGGGATGATTGAAGAATTTCAGGATGTGCATCTGGAAGGCTGCATTGGTGAAAAAGAGTCTGCCGATAAGAGGGAATCCAAATATATTGTATCTTGAATTTGTGATGCAACAAATATCCTTTTCAGAAATATCACATGTAGGATGTTTGGTCTTATAGGAACGTAATATACGTTTCTTCTCTTCAACCGTTAGACAGTCTTTGGTCATATTAAGAACAGCTTCTGTTTTAAGTAGGTCCACTTTGTACTGATGTAGTTTTGAACATCCCTCCTGCCAGTTGTATGTCCTGGATGTAAACACAACCTTCAGGCTGTAGATGGGGGCTTCTTCATTGGATTGTTCCTTAGCTTTGGATTGTTTTTCTTTCTTCTTCTTGGAATCCCTCTCTGTATCAGCAGCAGTTTTGGCAAGATCATCAACCAAGGCACTGAACAATTTACGTAGTTTTTCCAAATTTGCACTGAATGTGACAGAGCCAAATATATCATCGAAAACAACCAGCAAGTGCGACTGCCTTTTAGAAATTGTATCAACGTCAAAATGTTCAATGTGTTCCACGAACACTGTTTCATATTTCTTTTGTTGATATGCCTCACAGATCATCATAGCAATGCTGGTCTTCCCATCTCCAGGAGCTCCACAGACGGTGACATGGCCATGTGTCTCAAGGAGTTGTTTGGCTGTCTGAAGGGCATGGATGTCCACAAAATACTCCTTTACGTGTCCCACCTTCTGACAGAAACGTTCTGTGAGAAAACAAAAAAAACAATGATTGTTTGAAAAGAGAATTTGGTCAGTATTTGCTTCTTATTTCAGTCAACTCCTTCAAGCAAGTAAGTGTAGCATTTTTACCTTTAAGATCACCATGGAGGACCAAAACAGAGGATAAAAATAGTGACCAAAACATTTTAAATATGTATGTGGTGATGCATTATTGCCCACCTGGTACATTCAAAGTGAGCTTAAGGGCACTTTCTTAGATATATGACTTTCATTTAAGCGCAGAGGAAGGTGCCAAAGAAAATTGTCGGCACTGTCTCTCTCGGTTACCTGGTGAATAAAATGTGTGCCCAGATACGTGTTACCCTGCCTGGTGTTTCGGATTAAGGGGATAAAACAAGAACTGGTTCGATCAGCTCGAAGTCAGTGTAATGTGTCTGAGTGGGGCAACCATGTTAAACTGTTGCATGCATAATATTTTAGTGGACAAGTAGTACATAAACGGATGATTGAATTCCGACTGGAACAAGCCACCACACATGCATGTACGTTGGTGTATGAGAGTGCAGTAATCTTGAACGTGAATTAAAGCCCAACCTCTCACTTGACTCTCTCTGATATTTTAGACACTGTTGCTAACCAGGAACGGTAAAGTAGTGTAAGTAGTGTCTGTTTGGTTTGACAATGATGAATCTGTTTTATATGCTGACAAAAGAATAATAACTACACTCAGAACAATTTATGTTCTAACCGGGTTGCTAGATGCTGAAAGTAGTTAAGCACATAGGATATCAAGAGGATGTTTTTCAAAGTGACCACTTCATAAGCCTTTAACATGATCACATTACCTTTAAGTTTGGTTGAACAGATTGCATAAACAAAGCCTAAAACAGCCAAACAAACAAAAACATCAGTTCACCAATATTAATGTTTAGAATGTATTTACTGAGTCTTCATCTCTTACTTCAGATACCTTGTAATTGTTTAATGAAGATAAGGAATACACACCTGAAGACACCTCCTCCATTATCTAGTGTATTGTATCTCCCTACTATTGTCAAATATACCCCTGGTAGTTGCGTTCCAGTGGTAACGTAACCCTCTCCAACGCACTTATCACTGATCCAGCACAGAAGTGCTCGAGGTCATCAGGTAAAAATCAACCACCAATCATAATGCCTCTTCTAAATGAGTTCAGAAAAGATCAAAATTCAAAATGAATGGATGGATGGATGGATGGATGGATGGATGCTTGAAATAGTAACATTAGTAATTAATAAAATGACATAAACTATTGCTGTGATGAATGATATATACCTGCCATCTGGTGAGAGGTAATTTGTAGAACAACCCATGTAAAATACGAAATCAAAATGTTTATCAAATATCTTTAATATAACATGTTTTTGCACTTTTGAATGTACATGAATATCACCAAAGAGAATTGTTTGGATCGAGAACTGACCTCCAACGGATATAATATTGTTGTATAATGAAGTTCTAATGGCATTATGATCAGCACATTCGAGAACGAAATGACAGACGTTTTCATATAGATTTCCACACAAATATGTTAAACATTCTGACAAAATGATTTTAATAAAATCTGCACTGATTGTACAGCTACTAATATTGTTTCTATTTCTAAGGTTATCGTGCCTAGTCTTAGTGGTAACAGGTCACTCAAGTAGCTGGGCATACGTTGTTACGAGAGATTGTTCAGCCCTTCCCAAATATTAAATGGCCATTCCTTACGCCATATGACCATGCTAAATTGTCCGCTTTTCATTCTCATAATAATAGTTATCCTCTACAACTCATCAGCATGTGCATGCCAGGTGACGTCTCACCTTGTGACAGACATCCTCTAGCTCCTTGTTCTCCGAGGGAGACGGAGACATTGGAAGCATTGGTCAAGTCCACCTGAGATACAGGACCACCTGCAACAGAACAAGAGAACCAATGGTCACATTATTGTCCAATAAATAATAGCGACAAAACCCTTCCATAATCAGGATATGAACTGTCCACGCTGGAGAATAACCAGTCTTGCTCATCACATGGTTACAGCCCGGCAAAGCCACATTTCGAAAATAGATAGCCCAAATGGATGTGGCTCTCGCGGCAATGGTTATGGTTGCGTGATTGTATAATGTGGCTCTCGCGGCTATGCTGTCAAAACATGCTTTGTGATTCTAACAGGTTACCGTATATAACAAAACAAGTCTTGTTTTCTCATGTTTTATTCAACAAGGATAACAGTAACATATTCATCAAAACTTTACATTGATGAATATGAATAGCATAATGGATTTAATGTTATTAGTGCAGAAGAAAGGGGGTCGCCCACGTGGTCAGCATATTCCATCTAACTCAAGTGTTGGTTCAGGAGCTGGATCTTGAGGGACGCAATACGTGGATCGAAAATGTGGCTCTACCGGCAATAGCCATTTCTGAAATGTGGCTCTCCCGGCTAGACACCCATCACATTTCATTCGACATAAAAGGCAAAATGGCGGAGAAAGTTGTATGGATGGCTCACAGAAAATCAGTGATGACACCAGGTGTTCGCAAAAAGGCGACGAGTGTCAAGTAAAAGATGACCAACCAGACGAACAAAGGATAGAAGAGACTTTCAGTCAATTGAGCTGAAGATATATTGAATAAATTCACGATGCACAAGCCCCGGAAAACAACTTTGGCTTATGAATTTATACAGAAGCAAATTAAGACAAGTTTCTTTTAATTAAAAAGATTACAGATTTTTTTATTAAAGATATAGTTTACCATATCTTGCAAATGACTGTAATTTGGCAAATGTTCAGGATAAAAGTTCACAGTAATAAACATTAACTCTAACAAATATATCATAACTAATTCTATAATTTTATCAATTCATCAATTCTTTATCTTACTTAATCAATAATGTAAGATCAGCTTCTGTTATTACTCATTCTTATCTAACTGTATGCATGACTACGTGTTTGAAGTGCTCACTGTAGTTGTGCTGTGTTGCAGATATAGAGGTTGGTTGTCTCCCTTGTTCAGTCCCCCTCAGTGCTTCAGCTGCTTCCTCAGCGAGCCATCTGGTCATCTGACGGTCACGTGAGTCGGGATTTCCTTCCATTTCTCACTACTCTGAAAACAAACCACAAGTACTACCATTGATACTTATGACTGACCGAGGACTTTGATCAAGCTACCAGGAATCCTTACTACTTACCACCAACAGAAATATCCATTTCCAGTTTACCAGCTTAAAAACAAGGTGTGAAGTTGGCATTTTAAAATAGCTTTTCACCAACAAAGCTATATGCACTTGCGCCTTAATTACCTTGACCTTCAATCACAACACACAAACATTTTGCAAGCATATAATGGAGTTACCAATATTAAGTCATGCTGCATGCTGTCCGTACAGTCTGAATGATGTTGTTTTTGTGTTTTAGTTTCAAGCAAGAGGTCCAGGGGGTACATAGAAGAACAAACAGTTTGGTATGGGTGTTAACAGGCAAGTCTTTGATATCACATATAGGTTGACTCAGGCAATTAGGACTAGTTTCATTTGAGAGAGAGAGCCACTTCAATTCAAAAGCCTTCGTCTTATTGTTTCTGTCTCAATGTGGCAAGTACCTTTAATCCCCCTTAGATCAGTGTTTAGTGATCGATGTACAACATGATCAGTCACATGACATTATACACAGGACGTTTATCAACAGCAGCTGACATTAGGGCATACGATTGTTCTGAAGCAACATTATCATGAGATCAAGTTTGATGTGCTTTAGTGAAAAGTAAGTTTTGAGGTATGTTTTCATTTCTTTTTTTAATATCTTACCTGGTGCAGCTTAAATCGTAGCATAACATCAGTGGCAAGTGGTGAACACGTTCAGGTGTTCGGAGGGCTTTGAACCGTCTACCTTCATTACGTCATTAAGCGCGTGGTTTCGTACTGTTAATGTTTAGGGGCTCAAAAATAGGTGAGGTTCGAAAACATGTGGCGTAGGGATACTTAACTGAGGTAAAAGTTAATTCGCCTCGCCAATATTTCAGCCATAATGTGACATACATGTTTATAAATGCACACACTTAATCCCTCATCGTTTCATGTCAATCCAAATACTTATAAATAGAAGCGCTAGTAAAATATAAAAAATATATGGTTAAATCATCACATCATACTGCATCAAATGTTTCTTTTTATTCAAAATGTAATGAGACTTGAAACAATTCAATATGTATATGAAATAAATTATTAAACAATTATATTTCTCTGCTGTATTTGTTTTGTCTACGAGTTCATCTCACATTTTGTCTACGAGATTGGAGTGTCCACGAATTGTCCTTGGCTACGAATTGACCTACAGATGATTATATGGCCTGTGTTTCGTTCCTCTATAAATGCGTGTACGTTTTGAACTGAATTGAATTAATAGAACACTAAAGTAAGACTTGACATAAACATGTATTAGATAGGTGAGGATGAGAATGTATCAAGTGAAGTCAGTTGTTTAATAACGGTGTTATAACCTACACCGAAACGTCGCCCCTAATGTAATAAAGTAGTTGTTCAACCATATAGTTTATCCTTACTTATAACAGCTTATAAGCATGTTTGCAAGGGCAGACAATTTCAGTCTCAACTAATTAAGCTAAGTTGTCTCCCTTTGCACGGGAAAATTCCTATTTTCGTTTTTAAAAAATCCCCGCAAAATCATATTTTAGTCCCTGTTTGAAATATATAGTTAATAATTGACCTACCTTTTCTGACATATATTCCCTGCTTTAAATCTTAAGTTAATGATTGGCTTTCTTCTGACATATTGTAAAGGCAACATACCAAACCTTGCTGTCTGTGTATCACATACAATCGAAGCTGTACAGGACACTGGGATAGATTACAGCCCCCGCAGTACATAATAGAACAAACCAAACGTTCTTCTTTAATAAAAGACATCCATATAATGGCTGAAATACATTGACTGGTGTAGTATGCAAACAGACAGTACTCACGTCCGACTGATGAATTCCTATCAGTAGTGTCAGGTAAATCTTATCACCTGAAGTCACATCTTATCGTCGTTTGGGTTTTCGGATATCAGGAGATATATCTGTTCTAGGCCGGAGAGTAGTGCAAACAGTGGGAAGCTACCATCACCGAGGGAACTGCTACCACTGCGGAGAGACTGCCGAGTGATACGCCATCGAATCTAGTTCCGCGTTCATTGTCAAGCCGGGTATGACTGATATGTAGGTCACTGCGTTATCCAATCATAATGCTTTGTCGTGTACTGTTGGCAGTCAGGTGGAGGGGGGTCGGGGAGAGGGGGAGGGGGGTCGGCCGGGGTGTGTGGGGGTGTGGGGGGGGGGGCGGGGGGGGGGGGGGGGGCGGTGTGTGTATTGAATATGCATATACCAGGGATGTGAAATCTCCGCGGAAACGCGGAAAATCGCGTTTTTTAAAAGAGTAGTCCTCGGAAAAAATCATCTTCCGCGTAAAATTTTAATAACATTTTTTTCATAAAAACACTCCGAAAAATATGATTTACCGTAATCCCGGGTCAAGTGTTGGGCGCGTTTTTAGTTTGTATCGAGATTTATTCAGCTGCAGGTAAAAATTGCTGTTTATACAAGATAGCTTCTCGATAAATTGAATGAAGAAAGATACATTCTGCTATAATGATTTGAACATACGCTCTCAACTTCATGACGTCGTAATTTGGACGACTTTATTTTTGGGAGGGTAGTGAGTTGTTCCCCTTTGATGTAACTGAGCAACGCGGATAAATGCAATGGCCAAACGGTCACATCCAAACGATAGCGCGTTGTGAGAATCGGTTTTGGGAGGAGAGGTACAGGTAATCGAAGGGGTGATTGTGAGAATATTTAGAACATACCGCACGCACGCACGCACGCACGCACGCACGCACGCACACGCACACGCACACGCACACGCACACACACAGACACACACGGTAAGAATTACCATGCTTGAAGCCTGTAAATTTTGTAATTTTGAGGTTGTTAATAGTGTTGACATCTCATATAAAAAATAAAGGATGAGTGTTGGTGGGGTTGTTTATCCTACACATAAACACTGCATGGATAATAAACTATCAGACGTTTAATACTTTGGTGAAACCCACACACGCGGCATGGTGTCGACACATCAGGAGATATAAACAGGGTGTATTGTTATTTGATCCCGCAATCACAGGTGTCTGGTGCGCCTATGGGACGCAATTGTTAACAACGACCTGCAACACCTAACACGGCTGGGCCGCTTGAAACTTGAGATATAATCATTATTATCAGCACAAAGATTCGGCTGGATCCGTCCAACACCTGCATCACTTGGGACTTCTCATCCATCTCGACCTGACACACCGTCCGGTAACTCGAACCGAAATAGAAAAGTGGTCCCCATCGTCTTTTTTGAAAATTGTCAAAAATTCATTTTTTTTCAAAATTCCATATTTTTCGCCGTAAAGCTTAAGAACTGAATCAAAATAGAATAATATATTTACCACACTAATTGTTTAAGTTTGGCTTCAAACCAAAAGAATGAACATAATCTATTATGGTTCTTGACAATATTAAAGTGTGCTTTTTCCCACCTTAAAAAGTAAGAAATAACAATTTCACTTTAACAGGCTCCAGTTAGATATCTGGAAATCGCCTAGGAACTTAGCATCCCCGCTCCTTTGTCGCACACCATCTTCCCATGAACTCGATACACGTGTACACCTCACGTTCTCGCATTGATACCTGGAGCTCGGTACACACATCACGTTGTCACATTGATACCTTGAACTCGATACACACCTCACGTTGTCACATTGATACCTGGAACTCGGTACACACATCACGTTCCTACATTGATACCCTGAACTCGATACACACCTCACGTTGTCACATTGATACCCTGAACTCGATACACACCTCACGTTGTCACATTGATACCTGGAACTCGGTACACACATCATGTTGTCACATTGATACCCTGAACTCGATACACACCTCACGTTGTCACATTGATACCTGGAACTCGGTACACACATCACGTTGTCACATTGATACCCTGAACTCCAAACACACCTCACGTTGTCACATTGATACCTGGAACTCGATACACACCTCACGTTGTCACATTGATACCTGGAACTCGATACACACCTCACGTTGTCACATTGATACCTGGAACTCGATACACACATCACGTTGTCACATTGATACCTGGAACTCGATACACACATCATGTTGTCGCATTGATACCTGGAACTCGATACACACCTCACGTTGTCACATTGATACCTATAACTCGATACACACATCAAGTTGTCGCATAGATACCTGGAACTCGATACACACATCACGTTGTCGCATGGATACCTGGAACTCGATACACACATCACGTTGTCGCATAGATACCTGGAACTCGATACACACATCACGTTGTCGCATAGATACCTGGAACTCCATACACACCTCACGTTCTCACATTGATACCTGGAACTCGATACAAACATCACGTTGTCGCATTGATACCTGGAATTCGATACACACATCACGTTGTCACATTGATACCTGGAACTCGATACAAACATCACGTTGTCGCATTGATACCTGGAATTCGATACACACCTCACGTTGTCACATTGATACCCTGAACTCGATACAAACATCACGTTGTCACATTGATACCTGGAACTCCAAACACACCTCACGTTGTCACATTGATACCTGGAACTCGATACACACCTCACGTTGTCACATTGATACCTGGAACTCGATACACACCTCACGTTGTCACATTGATACCTGGAACTCGATACACACATCACGTTGTCACATTGATACCTGGAACTCGATACACACATCATTTTCTCGCATGGATACCTGGAACTCGATACACACCTCACGTTGTCACATTGATACCTGGAACTCGATACACACCTCACGTTGTCACATTGATACCTGGAACTCGATACACACATCACGTTGTCGCATTGATACCTGGAATTCGATACACACCTCACGTTGTCACATTGATACCCTGAACTCGATACACACATCACGTTGTCACATTGATACCCTGAACTCCAAACACACCTCACGTTGTCACATTGATACCTGGAACTCGATACACACCTCACGTTGTCACATTGTTACCTGGAACTTGGTACAGACCTCACGTTGTCGCATTGATACCTGGAACTCAATACACACATCACGTTGTCACATTGATACCTGGAACTCGATACACACCTCACGTTGTCACATTGATACCTGGAACTCGGTACACACATCACGTTGCTACATTGATACCCTGAACTCGATACACACCTCACGATGTCACATTGATACCCTGAACTCGATACATACCTCACGTTGTCACATTGATACCTGGAACTCGGTACACACATCACGTTGTCACATTGATACCCTGAACTCGATACACACCTCACGTTGTCACATTGATACCTGGAACTCGGTACACACATCACGTTGTCACATTGATACCCTGAACTCCATACACACCTCACGTTGTCACATTGATACCTGGAACTCGATACACACCTCACGTTGTCACATTGATACCTGGAACTCGATACACACCTCACGTTGTCACATTGATACCTGGAACTCGATACACACATCACGTTGTCACATTGATACCTGGAATTCGATACACACATCACGTTCTCGCATAGATACCTGGAACTCGGTACACACATCACGTTGTCACATTGATACCCTGAACTCGATACACACCTCACGTTGTCACATTAATACCTGGAACTCGGTACACACATCACGTTGTCACATTGATACCCTGAACTCCATACACACCTCACGTTGTCACATTGATACCTGGATCTCGATACACACCTCACGTTGTCACATTGATACCCTGAACTCGATACACACCTCACGTTGTCACATTGATACCTGGAACTCGATACACACATCACGTTGTCACATTGATACCCTGAACTCGATACACACCTCACGTTGTCACATTAATACCTGGAACTCGGTACACACATCACGTTGTCACATTGATACCCTGAACTCCATACACACCTCACGTTGTCACATTGATACCTGGAACTCGATACACACCTCACGTTGTCACATTGATACCTGGAACTCGATACACACCTCACGTTGTCACATTGATACCTGGAACTCGATACACACCTCACGTTGTCGCATTGATACCTGGAACTCGATACACACCTCACGTTGTCACATTGATACCTGGAACTCGATACACATCACGTTGTCACATTGATACCTGGAACTCGATACACACATCACGTACTCACATTGATACCTGGAACTCTGTACACACATCACCTTGTCACATTGATACCTGGAACTCGATACACACATCACGTTCTCGCATTGCTACATGGAACTCGATACACACATCACGTTCTCACATTGATACCTGGAACTCGATACACACCTCACGATGTCACATTGATACCTGGAACTCGGTACACACATCACGTTGCTACATTGATACCCTGAACTCGATACACACCTCACGTTGTCACATTGATACCCTGAACTCGATACACACCTCACGTTGTCACATTGATACCTGGAACTCGGTACACACATCACGTTGTCACATTGATACCCTGAACTCGATACACACCTCACGTTGTCACATTAATACCTGGAACTCGGTACACACCTCACGTTGTCACATTGATACCCTGAACTCCATACACACCTCACGTTGTCACATTGATACCTGGAACTCGATACACACCTCACGTTGTCACATTGATACCTGGAACTCGATACACACCTCACGTTGTCACATTGATACCTGGAACTCGATACACACCTCACGTTGTCACATTGATACCTGGAACTCGATACACACATCACGTTGTCACATTGATACCTGGAACTCGATACACACCTCACGTTGTCACATTGATACCTGAAACTCGGTAAACACATCACGTTCTCGCATAGATACCACGAACTCGATACACACCTCACGTTCTCACATTGACACCTAGAACTCGATACACACATCACGTTCTCACATTGATACCTGGAGCTCGGTACCCACCTCACATTGTCACATTGATACCTGGAGCTCGATACACACCTCACATTCTCGCATTGATACCTGGAAGTCGATACACACATCACGTTCCCACATTGATACCTGGAACTCGATACACACTTCACGTTGTCACATTGATACCTGGAACTTGATACACACCTCACGTTGTTCCATTAATACCTGGAACTCGATACACACCTCACGTTGTCGCATTGATACCTGGAACTCGATACACACATCATGTTCTCGCATAGATACCTGGAACTCGATACACACATCATGTTCTCGCATGGATACCTGGAACTCGGTACACACATCACGATCTCACATTGATACCTGGAACTCGATACACACATCATGTTCTCACATTGATACCTGGAACTCGGTACACACATCACGTTCTCACATTGATACCTGGAACTCGATACACACCTCACGTTCTCACATTGCTACCTGGAACACGATACACACATCATGTTCTCGCATTGATACCTGGACCTCGATACACACCTCACGTTGTCGCATAGATACCTGGAACTCGGTACACACATCAAGTTCTCGCATAGATACCTGTAACTCGATACAGTCATCACGTTCTCACATTGATACCTGGAACTCGGCACACACCTCACATTCTCGCATTGATACCTGGAACTCGGTACACACATCACGTTCTCACATTGATACCTGGAACTCGATACACACATCACGTTCTCACATTGATACCTGGAACTTGATACACACATCATGTTCTCGCATGGATACCTGGAACTCGATACACACCTCACGTTGACGCATAGATACCTGGAACTCGGTACACACATCACGTTGTCACATTGATACCCTGAACTCCATACACACCTCACGTTGTCACATTGATACCTGGAACTCGATACACACCTCACGTTGTCACATTGATACCTGGAACTCGATACACACCTCACGTTGTCACATTGATACCTGGAACTCGATACACACCTCACGTTGTCGCATTGATACCTGGAACTCGATACACACCTCACGTTGTCACATTGATACCTGGAACTCGATACACACATCACGTTGTCACATTGATACCTGGAACTCGATACACACATCACGTACTCACATTGATACCTGGAACTCTGTACACACATCACCTTGTCACATTGATACCTGGAACTCGATACACACATCACGTTCTCGCATTGCTACATGGAACTCGATACACACATCACGTTCTCACATTGATACCTGGAACTCGATACACACCTCACGATGTCACATTGATACCTGGAACTCGGTACACACATCACGTTGCTACATTGATACCCTGAACTCGATACACACCTCACGTTGTCACATTGATACCCTGAACTCGATACACACCTCACGTTGTCACATTGATACCTGGAACTCGGTACACACATCACGTTGTCACATTGATACCCTGAACTCGATACACACCTCACGTTGTCACATTAATACCTGGAACTCGGTACACACCTCACGTTGTCACATTGATACCCTGAACTCCATACACACCTCACGTTGTCACATTGATACCTGGAACTCGATACACACCTCACGTTGTCACATTGATACCTGGAACTCGATACACACCTCACGTTGTCACATTGATACCTGGAACTCGATACACACCTCACGTTGTCACATTGATACCTGGAACTCGATACACACATCACGTTGTCACATTGATACCTGGAACTCGATACACACCTCACGTTGTCACATTGATACCTGAAACTCGGTAAACACATCACGTTCTCGCATAGATACCACGAACTCGATACACACCTCACGTTCTCACATTGACACCTAGAACTCGATACACACATCACGTTCTCACATTGATACCTGGAGCTCGGTACCCACCTCACATTGTCACATTGATACCTGGAGCTCGATACACACCTCACATTCTCGCATTGATACCTGGAAGTCGATACACACATCACGTTCCCACATTGATACCTGGAACTCGATACACACTTCACGTTGTCACATTGATACCTGGAACTTGATACACACCTCACGTTGTTCCATTAATACCTGGAACTCGATACACACCTCACGTTGTCGCATTGATACCTGGAACTCGATACACACATCATGTTCTCGCATAGATACCTGGAACTCGATACACACATCATGTTCTCGCATGGATACCTGGAACTCGGTACACACATCACGATCTCACATTGATACCTGGAACTCGATACACACATCATGTTCTCACATTGATACCTGGAACTCGGTACACACATCACGTTCTCACATTGATACCTGGAACTCGATACACACCTCACGTTCTCACATTGCTACCTGGAACACGATACACACATCATGTTCTCGCATTGATACCTGGACCTCGATACACACCTCACGTTGTCGCATAGATACCTGGAACTCGGTACACACATCAAGTTCTCGCATAGATACCTGTAACTCGATACAGTCATCACGTTCTCACATTGATACCTGGAACTCGGCACACACCTCACATTCTCGCATTGATACCTGGAACTCGGTACACACATCACGTTCTCACATTGATACCTGGAACTTGATACACACATCATGTTCTCGCATGGATACCTGGAACTCGATACACACCTCACGTTGACGCATAGATACCTGGAACTCGATACACACCTCACGTTCTCGCATTGATACCTGGAATTTGGTACACACATCCCGTTCTCGCATATATTCCCTGAACTCGATACACGCATCACGTTCTCACATTGATACCTGGAACTCGGTACACACCTCACGTTGTCGCATGGATACCTGGAACTCGATACACACCTCACGTTGACGCATAGATACCTTGAACTCGGTACACACCTCACGTTGTCGCATTGATACCTGGAACTCGGTAAACACATCACATTCTCGCATAGATACCTGGAACTTGATACACACCTCACGTTCTGACATTGATACCTAGAACTCGGTACACGCCTCATGTTCTCACATTGATACTGGAACTCGATACACACATCACGTTCTCACATTGATACCTGGAACTCAATACACATATCACGTTGTCGCATTGATACCTGGAACTCGATACACACATCATGTTCTCGCATGGATACCTTGACCTCGAAACACACCTAACGTTGTCGCATAGATACCTGGAACTCGATACACACCTCACGTTTTCGCATTGATACCTGGAACTCGGTACACACATCAAGTTCTCGCATAGATACCTGTAACTCGATACAGTCATCACGTTGTCACATTGATACCTGGAACTCGGCACACACCTCACGTTGTCGCATTGATACCTGGAACTCGGTACACACATCCCCTTCTCGCATAGATACCAAGAACTCGATACACGCATCACGTTCTCACATTGATACCACGAACTTGGTACACACATCACGTTCTCACATTGATACCTGGAACTCGATACACACATCATGTTCTCGCATGGATACCTGGAACTCGATACACACCTCACGTTGACGCATAGATACCTGGAACTCGATACACACATCATGTTCTCGCATGGATACCTGGAACTCGATACACACCTCACGTTGACGCATAGATACCTGGAACTCGATACACACCTCACGTTCTCGCATTGATACCACGAACTTGGTACACACCTCACGTTGTCGCATTGATACCTGGAGCTCGATACACACCTCACGTTGTTGCATTGATACCTGGAACTCGGTACACACCTCACTTTCTCGCATAGATACCCTGAACTCGATACACGCATCACATTCTCACATTGATACCTGGAGTGAGTGAGTGAGTTATTATTTAACGTCACATGGGCAATATTTCAGCCATATCGTGACGAGAAATTACATTTATGATACATTTATGATACATATATTTAAACTGAATAAAAAGCTGTCAACGAAGGACAGTAGAATCACTAGAATATCACAGACTTGATTTAAAACTAGTTGAGAATATTAAAAGGCAGTAAGCATTAATGAACATCACAATTTAAAAATGGGCTAGAAATCGTCAGCAACTGAAGGGAGATCACCATACTGGGGACCATGGGGACTTACAGTACTTTTGCTTCCTGCATGGAGCCCGGCAGGATTTATATCATCCCTTCAGTCACTGGCGACAGTGTACCAGTTAAGCCTTAGATTAAAATAACGAAGATACTACGTTTAAAAGCCTAGTGTGCAGAAAAATACTTCGAATGATTTGGGACTTACATACCCTCTTAGGGGGACAATTTTACGCTACTTCAACCCCCCTCAAGGGTACAGCCACTAACAATCTAAGTTATGAATTTCGCACTACCAATTTGTAAAACAATACATTGAACACATCAAAATTTATGAAAAAGCTCTATTTCCTTTAAAAAACATAATATTAAACGAGAATTAACATCATTAAAAAGGTCCTTAATTGTTTTTACATTGAAATATTTATCCCTTGTGATGGAAAAATCAACACAGTCAAGCAGGACATGCTTGACCGTGATTCTTTCATCACAAGGGATACAAAACGGAGGATCCTCACCTTGTAATAAATATTCGTGCGTATATCTGCTGTGGCCAATACGACATCGTCGCATAATGACCTCTTCAAATCTGGACTGACAGCCCAAGTAGGTGTAACCGATATTTGGTTTAATTTCATGTAATTTATTGATACCTACTTGGGCGTCCCACTTCTGTTGCATAAGATCTCGGATGTAAGATCGAATCATGGGTTTAAAATCAGTGTATGGGATAAGAAGTGGTGTCACAGATTTGTTGAGGGCTGCTTTTGCAGCAGCATCGGCCATTGTGTTACCTTTGATACCAACATGGCTTGGTAACCAACAAAAGACGATGTCATATTGGCCAGTAGCAAGATCATTAAATAACTCAAGAATTTGGATTAAAAGTGGATGTTTTGAAGACATATTTTTAATTGCCTGAAGACATGAAAGAGAATCTGAAAACAGTATGAATTGTTTATGTTTAGATTGATTACTGATATATTTAAGTGCTGTAAAAATGGCGTTTGCTTCTGCAGTGAATATTGAGCTGTTATCAGGTAAACGGGAAGAGATTGTTCTGGATCCAATGACAGTGGCACTAGCAACTGTGCCACCATCCTTGGATCCATCGGTAAATATAGATTTATAAGTGTCATAATTGTTTCTAAGTTGGTGGTATTCTTGTTGGTATATTAATTGGTTAGTATCTGATTTCTTAAGTTTGGTTAATGTCAGGTCTACCTCTGGCTTTACCATTTGCCAAGGAGGAGAGGAGAAAAGTTGAGTAGGAGCTATATCTTGGAGTTTAATATTTGAAGCTGATATTGCAGATTTTATTCTAATTCCGAGTGGTGGATGGAGTGCCGATTTCTTATTGTAAAGATCTTCGTAGAGAGGATGGAATATACATTCAAAAGCTTGATTTGGCGGATTAGAATATAATTTAGTGATGTATTGCAGAGATAATTTTAGTCGGCGTTGTTTAAGAGAAGGCTCATCTGCTTCTATATAGAGACTGTGAATGGGAGACGTTCTGAAGGCTCCAAGACAAAGCCTCAGACCCTGATGATGTATCGTATCTAGTTTTTGTAAATTACTTTTGCAGGCTCCACCATAGATGATGGAGCCATAATCAAGTTTGGAACGAATTAGTGACCTGTACAAGTGTAAGAGGGTTGTTTGATCCCCTCCCCACTTTGAATTAGAAACAATTTTAATAGATCGAGTGCCTTCAGACATTTAGCTTTGAGGTATTTAATATGCGGGAGAAAAGTTAAGTGATGATCAAAAATAAGTCCCAAGAACTTGGCTTCCTTAACAACTTTGATAGGAGTGCCATTCAGAAATAGTTCAGGGTCCTTATGCGGTTTATATTTTCGGCAGAAATGTATGCAATTAGTTTTTGATTTGGAAAATTTAAACCCGTTTTCTAGACACCACTTGTTAATTTTATTAAGACATAATTGTAATTGCCTTTCGATTGTGTGCATATTTTTAGCCCGACAAGATAGATTAAAATCATCCACAAAAAGTGATCCATCAACTGAATCATTTAAAACTTTTGACAAACTGTTAATTTTTATACTGAATAAAGTGACAGACAAAATACTGCCTTGTGGGACACCCTGATCCTGATTATAATGATCAGACAGGGTTGTACCCACTCGGACTTGAAATTGCCTGTCTGTTAAAAACTGGGATATAAAATGAGGCAGACGGCCTCTCAATCCAAAATCATGAAGATCTTTTAAAATACCATGTTTCCATGTTGTATCGTAAGCTTTTTCTAAATCGAAAAAGATCGATACAGCATGTTGTCTATTTACAATGGAGTTTTTAATGAACGATTCTAAACGCACTAAATGATCGATAGTACTTCTGTTCTTCCGGAAACCACATTGTATATTGGTAAGAAGATTATTTGTTTCCAAGTACCACACTAATCGATTATTTACCATGCGTTCCATCGTTTTACAAACACAGCTAGTAAGAGAGATAGGTCGGTAATTTGATGGATCAGAATGATCCCGCCCAGGTTTGGGTATTGGGATAACAATGGCTTTATGCCATGAAGGTGGAAATGTCCCTGCTGTCCAAATATCATCGAATATATTCAACAAAGTTTCAAGACATGATTCGGGCAAGTGTTTAAGTAGCTGATAATGAATATTATCAGCGCCTGCTGCTGTATCATGAGCTTGCCCTAAGGCAGTATGTAGCTCATGTAGTGAAAATACCTCATTGTAATCTTCACCATTATCAGATGTAAAATTTACTTTTTTCTTTTCCTGTTGAAGCTGATATTTTTGAAATTCGTGTACGTAATTTGATGAAGACGAATGTTGAGATAAAGTTTTCCCAATTCTATTGGCAATAGCAGATTTATCCGTTAGCATAGTGTCACCATCCTTTAAATGGTTTACTGTAGAATTTGATCCCTTGCCTTTGATCTTTTTGATCATATTCCATACCTTGGACATAGGGGTACGAGTGTTTATTTTGGAGACATAGTTCCTCCATGATTGACGTTTATTTTGCTTAAATAGACGTCTTGCCTTAGCATTTGAAATTTTGACAGTGTTTAAATTATGGACAGTTGGATGTTTACGGAAGTATTTCTCCGCCTTCTTACGACAGTTCCTAGCTTGTTTGCACGTGTCATCAAACCATGGTTTACGAACACGCGGGTTGATAGAGGACTTAGGTATTGATTCATCAGCAATTTCATTCAGTTGATCTGAGAACAACTGAATGGGGTCAATAACATTCTGAAAAGACGTAGGTTGTAATTTATCTTTGCATAAAGATTGAAATAAAAGCCAATCAGCCTTCACAAAATTCCATCGAGGTGAAGGTGGATCATCAACGGGATGAATGGGTTTAAGCACGGTGGGGAAATGGTCACTCCCACATAGGTCATCATGGACGGACCATGAGAATTCATTCAACAAAACTGAATCCGTCAAAGACAGATCTAATGATGAATACGTACCAGTTGCAGGGTGTAAGTAGGTGTCCGAGTCATCGTTAAAGATGCAGAGGTCATTATCAGAAACAAAATCCTCGATGACTTTACCCTTTGGATTAATGATAGAACCTCCCCATAAAGGATTATGCCCATTTAGATCACCCATGATGACACAGGGCTTTGGGAGCTGGTCGTACAGTTTTTGGAGATCATTACGCTGAAGATTTGAGGATGGAGGAATGTATAAGGAGCAAAGTGTGAAGGCAATATGCAGTATAAGTCTAACTGCAACAGCTTGCATATTTGTGTCAAGCGGAACAGGACTGTGAACAACGCCCCGCCGCACCAAAATAGAAGCTCCTCCAGTAGCTTTATCTCCCGGAGGAGAGAATGAATGATACGAACTATACTGCCTTAAATCAAATTTGTCGGTTGTTTTAAGGTACGTTTCTTGTAAAGAAATTGCTGATGGACAAATATCCGTTGATAATAATTGCAGTTCGTTAAAATTGTGCCTAAGTCCTCGGCAATTCCATTGAATTAGATTCGAATGATTCATGGTGGTTCTACCGGAGAACGTTCACGTAAACGTGAAGAGGAGTCACCACTGCTGTGGTGTGAAGATGGGGTGACATCCATCTCAAGAGGCTCAAAGTAATTGTGAACATCTACAGATGTTTCAGTGAGAGTAGGGATCTTCGTAGAAATTTTCTTGTTTTGTTTCTTCTTTTGTTTTTGGGGCATTTCAGTTAATGGTTTGTTGGTAGCTGGTATATCAGGAGTGGGTGTAGATGGGGCCACAACCTGAGTCACAATGATAGAATCTGGAGACATTTCACCTGGGCTGACAGAATGAGTTGTTTGACTGTCACATGATGTAGTCAGAGGCAGCGGGTGTTCAGAATGTGTCCACGTCAAATCCGTCTGACATTCTATAGATCTAATGGTTGAAGGGCGAGAGACAGCAGCAGCAGCAGCATAAGATTGTTTGGATGAAGGTGTCCGGCTATCATAGAGTTTTTTCGCATCAAAGTAACTGACGTTGTTTTGACATTTGATTGTCAAAATGTCTTTTTCACGCGTCCAAAAAGGACAGGATTTAGATGATGCTACATGTTGACCCTTACAATTTGTACATTTCAGGTCTGCTGTACAGCCTGAACCATCATGATTTCCGCCACAACGGTGGCAAACAGTCGGACGATCACATGATTTGGAGCCGTGCCCAAACTTATGACATTTGTAACATCGGAGCGGATTGGGGACATACACCTCCACTCCGATGTTAAAATAGCCTGCCTTAATAGATTGTGGAATTGTTGGAAGAGAAAAGGAGAACAAATAGGTATTGGTTGGAACGATATTTTCACCATCTTTTCTATTGAAACGTTTCACTGATGTGACACTTTGTCCTTTGAGTTCTTCCAAAATGTCATCTCCTGACATTTCTGCTAGGCAACGAGCTCTGTCGCGGATGATCCCCCGACTCGAATTCAACGTTCTGTGTTCGGAAACAACAACTTCTGTGTTAGCAAAGCTAGTACATTTTAAAAGATTAATAGCCTGCTTGTCTCCGTGCACACTCCACCAAAAGAGAGCCGCTCCGGAGTCGTGAAACATTCTTCACCTCACCACAGATACCTTCAATGGCTTTAGAAATAGCGAAGGGATTGATTTTCAAAGGTAGTTGATTACGTGATTCCACTACGATAAACCGAGCCCAAGAATTTGAAGTTTGTGAAATAGAAGCATCGTCGTCAGATGAGAAAATCTCAGCTTCCAGACGTCTCTTCTTGTCATTGCGGTTTGAACCAGATATATTGTGAGCCATGATGAAATTAATGTATTCAGCACCCCTGCTCCCCACCCACCATGGAGTGCTACAAAGAGCGATGTTGTCCTGCACCGGATCTCCAACATGCAAACATCAGGGATACAGAGGTGTTATACTCCAGTAAGAACAACATGAATAGCTGTATTTGTCTATCAAATAAAATGTCAGGCTGGTTCGGCCCATGGCAAGAAATTGAAGACATACAGAACTCAGAGGTCGAAAGTACCAGATTGGCCCATGAGCCACCGCCTTCTGGCGTAAGACTCTAGGCAAATTATTAAATCCAAAATTGATAATACACACAAGTTATGGACGGCCAAGGCCAAAATATACATCAAAATACAACACACGTGTGCATTTACAATATTACGCACAGGGCCTGGCATGACCAGTAGATTGATAAGACCGGGCCCATCTTACCACCCGTCTAGGCGAAGTAAGGGTCGAAGTAGTGTGTTGGGCAAAGGAACACAGTTCCAGGAACCAGTGCCCTCAACTACCAGACTCCCGTCCTCCGCCGACACAGGGACGCAACCCACGGCAAACGGGCTGCCCACTTTGGTCGCCTCTTACGACCAGCAATGGGGTGCTGTGGAAATATTCTACCCCGGTTCCACACGGGGGAAGAGCGATTAGCGCTACCCAGCACTCACCACGAGGTGGTTGCTCTTCACGAGTGCCTGATACCTGGAACTTGGTACACACCTCACGTTGTGTGTATTGAGTTCCAGGTATCAATGCGACATCACGTTGTCACATTGATACCTGGAACTCGATACACACACCACGTACTCACATTGATACCTGGAACTCTGTACACACATCACGTTGTCACATTGATACCTGGACCTCGATACACACATCACATTCTCGCATTGCTACCTGGAACTCGATACACACATCACGTTCTCACATTGATACCTGGAACTCGGTACACACCTCACATTGTCACATTGATACCTGGAACTCGATACACACCTCACATTCTCGCATTGATACCTGGAACTCGATACACACATCACGTTCGCACATTGATACCTGGAACTCGGTACACACCTCACGTTGTCGCATTGATACCTGGAACTCAGTACACACCTCACATTCTCGCATACATACCTGGAATTGGATACACACCTCACGTTCTGACATTGATACCTAGAACTCGGTACTCTCCTCACGTTGTCGCATTGATACCTGAAACTCGATACACACATCACGTTGTCGCATTGATACCTGGAACTCGATACACACATCATGTTCTCGCATGGATACCTGGACCTCGATACACACCTCACGTTGACGCATAGATACCTGGAACTCGATACACACCTCACGTTCTCGCATGGATACCTGGAACTCGATACACACCTCACGTTCTCGCATAGATTCCCAGAACTCGATACACGCATCACGTTCTCACATTGATACCACGAACTTGGTACACACATCCCGTTCTCGCATAGATACCCTGAACTCGATACATGCATCACGTTCTCACATTGATACCACGAACTTGGTACACACCTCACGTTGTCGCATTGATACCTGGAACTCGATACACACCTCACGTTGTCGCATTGATACCTGGAACTCGGTACACACATCACGTTGTCGCATTGATACCTGGAACTCGATACACACATCACGTTGTCGCATTGATACCTGGAACTTGGTACACACCTCACGTTGTCGCATTGATACCTGGACCTCGATACACACATCACATTCTCGCATTGCTACCTGGAACTCGATACACACATCACGTTCTCACATTGATACCTGGAACTTGGTACACACCTCACGTTGTGTGTATTGAGTTCCAGGTATCAATGCGACATCACGTTGTCACATTGATACCTGGAACTCGATACACACACCACGTACTCACATTGATACCTGGAACTCTGTACACACATCACGTTGTCACATTGATACCTGGACCTCGATACACACATCACATTCTCGCATTGCTACCTGGAACTCGACACACACATCACGTTCTCACATTGATACCTGGAACTCGGTACACACCTCACATTGTCACATTGATACCTGGAACTCGATACACACCTCACATTCTCGCATTGATACCTGGAAGTCGATACACACATCACGTTCTCAAATTGATACCTGGAACTCGATACACACCTCACGTTGTCGCATTGATACCTGGAACTCGATACACACATCACATTGTCGCATTGATACCTGGAGCTTGGAACACACCTCACGTTGTCGCATTGATACCTGGAACTCAATACACACATCACGTTCTCACATTGATACCTGGAACTCTGTACACACATCACGTTCACACATTGATACCTGGAACTCGATACACACATCACGTTGTCACATTGATACCTGGAACTCGATACACACATCACGTTGTCACATTGATACCTGGAACTCGATACACACCTCACGTTGTTCCATGAATACCTGGAACTCAATACACACCTCACGTTGTCGCATTGATACCTGGAACTCGGTAAACACATCACGTTCTCACATTGATACCTGGAACTCGATACACACCTCACATTCTCGCATTGATACCTGGAAGTCGATACACACATCATGTTCTCAAATTGATACCTGAAACTCGATACACACATCACGTTGTCACATTGATACCTGGAACTCGATACACACCTCACGTTGTTCCATTAATACCTGGAACTCGATACACACCTCACGTTGTTGCATTGATACCTGGAACTCGATACACACATCACGTTCTCACATTGATACCTGGAACTCGGTACACACCTCACGTTGTCGCATTCATACCTGGAACTCAGTACACACCTCACATTCTCGCATACATACCTGGAATTGGATACACACCTCACGTTCTGACATTGATACCTAGAACTCGGTACTCACCTCACGTTGTCGCATTGATACCTGGAACTCGGTAAACACATCACATTCTCGCATAGATACCTTGAACTGGATACACACATCATGTTCTCACATTGATACCTGAAACTCGATACACACATCACCTTGTCGCATTGATACCTGGAACTCGATACACACATCATGTTCTCGCATGGATACCTGGACCTCGATACACACCTCACATTGTCGCATTGAGACCTTGAACTCGATACACACCTGACGTTGTCACATTGATACCTGGAACTCGGTACACACATCCCGTTCTCGCATAGATACCCTGAACTCGATACACGCATCACATTCTCACATTGATACCCGGAACTTTGTACACACCTCACGTTGTCGCATTGATACCTGGAACTCAATACACACATCACGTTGTCACATTGATACCTGGAACTCGATCCACACATCACGTACTCATATTGATACCTGGAACTCTGTACACACCTCACGTTGTCGCATTGATACCTGGAACTCAATACACACATCACGTTCTCACATTGATACCTGGAACTCTGTACACACATCACGTTCACACATTGATACCTGGAACTCGATACACACATCACGTTGTCACATTGATACCTGGAACTCGATACACACATCACGTTGTCACATTGATACCTGGAACTCGATACACACCTCACGTTGTTCCATGAATACCTGGAACTCGATACACACCTCACGTTGTCGCATTGATACCTGGAACTCGGTAAACACATCACGTTCTCACATTGATACCTGGAACTCGATACACACCTCACATTCTCGCATTGATACCTGGAAGTCGATACACACATCATGTTCTCAAATTGATACCTGAAACTCGATACACACATCACGTTGTCACATTGATACCTGGAACTCGATACACACCTCACGTTGTTCCATTAATACCTGGAACTCGATACACACCTCACGTTGTCGCATTGATACCTGGAACTCGATACACACATCACGTTCTCACATTGATACCTGGAACTCGGTACACACCTCACGTTGTCGCATTGATACCTGGAACTCAGTACACACCTCACATTCTCGCATACATACCTGGAATTGGATACACACCTCACGTTCTGACATTGATACCTAGAACTCGGTACTCACCTCACGTTGTCGCATTGATACCTGGAACTCGGTAAACACATCACATTCTCGCATAGATACCTTGAACTGGATACACACATCATGTTCTCACATTGATACCTGAAACTCGATACACACATCACCTTGTCGCATTGATACCTGGAACTCGATACACACATGTTCTCGCATGGATACCTGGACCTCGATACACACCTCACGTTGTCGCATTGATACCTTGAACTCGATACACACCTGACGTTGTCACATTAATACCTGGAACTCGGTACACACATCCCGTTCTCGCATAGATACCCTGAACTCGATACACGCATCACATTCTCACATTGATACCCGGAACTTTGTACACACCTCACGTTGTCGCATTGATACCTGGAACTCAATACACACATCACGTTGTCACATTGATACCTGGAACTCGATCCACACATCGCGTACTCATATTGATACCTGGAACTCTGTACACACATCACGTTGTCACATTGATACCTGGAACTCGATACACACCTCACGTTGTCACATTGATACCTGGAACTCGATACACACATCACGTTCTCGCATTGATACCTGAAACTCGATACACACATCACGTTGTCACATTGATACCTGGAACTCGATACACACCTCACGTTGTTCCATTAATACCTGGAACTCGATACACACCTCACGTTGTCGCATTGAGTGAGTGAGTGAGTTAATATTTAAAGTCACATCGGCACTATTTCAGCCATATCGTGACTTGAACAAGTTAAACATTTATATTATATATAAAAACCTGTCGCCGAAGGACAGTACAACAATTAGCAATATATCACAGATTATAATTTTAAAAACTAATTTTAGAGCAATAAAACGATCAAATTAAATCAGACGACACAGTATAAAAACGGGCTGTAGATCGCCAGCAACCGAAGCTAGGCCACCATACTAGGGACCATGGGGACTTACGGTACTTCTGCTACCTACATGGTCCCCAGCAGGATTTACACCATCCCTCGGGCTACTGGCGATGATCAGAAAGATGAGCCAAAAAGTTAAAATCAACAAAAATGCTACGATTAAAATCACAGCGAAATGAAAAGATACTTTGAATGATACCGGACTTACGTACCTTCCCAGGGGGACAATTGTTTTACGATACTTTAACCCCCTGTGAAGATACAGCCACTAACAATCCAAGTCATTAATTCAATTTACCAAATTAAAATCACTTTCTATATACTATACATATTATAATCAAAATTTATCCATTAATTCTATTTCTTTTAAAAAACCGATGAGTAAATGAGCACTGATACTAAAAAGATCCTTGATGGACGAAACTTTGTAATACTTATCCCTTGTAATGGAAAAATCAATACAGTCAAGCAGGACATGCTTGACTGTGATTCTCTCATCACAAGGGATACAAAACGGAGGATCCTCACCTTTTAATAGATATTCGTGTGTATATCTTGAATGGCCAATACGACACCGTCGTAAAATGACCTCTTCAAATCTGGACTGACACCCCAAGTAGGTGTAACCGAGAGTTGGCTTAATTTGATGTAATTTATTGATACCTACTTGGGTGTCCCACTTCATTTGCATAAGATCTCTGATGTAACATCTGATCACAGGTTTATAATCACTGTATGGAAGTAGAAGTGGTGTCACAGATTTGTTGAGGGCTGCTTTAGCAGCAGCATCAGCCATTGTGTTGCCTTTTATGCCCACATGACTGGGCAACCAACAAAAGACGATGTCGTATTGGCCAGTTGAAAGATCATTATAAAGTTCTAAAATGTTTAAAATGATTGGATGACTAGAAGAGACTTTTTTTAGTGCCTGAAGACAAGATAAAGAATCAGAAAAGATTATAAATCGTTTATATACAGATTGTTTTTGAATGTATCCCAAGGCTGTAAGGATAGCATTGGCCTCAGCAGTGAATATAGAGCTATTATCTGGTATTCTGGACGATAAATGTTTTGATCCAATGACGGTGGCAGAAGCTACTTGGCCACCATCCTTGGATCCATCAGTAAAGATTGAACGGTGAGTGTCGTATTTACTTCTTAACTGTAAATATGCTTGTTGATATACGAGTGGATTGGTCTCAGATTTTATAAAACATGTGAGGGAAATGTCTACTTCTGGCCTCACCAACTGCCAGGGAGGAGAAGACAAAAGGCGGTAAGGAGAGATGAGATCTAAATCTATATGGGCAGCAATAACATTTGATTTAATCCGAATTCCAAGTGGGGGAACCAGCTTTGGTTTCCTCAGAAACAGTTCTTCATATTGAGGATGAAAAACGGAGTCATATGCAGGATTAGAAGGGTTAGAGTGCAATTTTGTGATATATTGAAGAGATAATTTAATACGGCGTAGTTTCAAAGAGGGTTCATCAGCCTCGACATAGAGACTGTCAACAGGAGAAGTTCTAAAAGCACCAAGGCACAGTCTAAGTCCTTGATGGTGGATTGAATCAAGCTGTTTTAAATTACTCTTGCAAGCTCCAGCATACACAATGGAGCCATAGTCTAATTTAGAGCGGATTAATGATCTATATAAGTGAAGGAGGGATGTCTGATCCCCTCCCCACTTAGAATTCGAGACGACTTTCAACAAATCTAGGGCCTTCAGGCATTTAGTCTTTAAATATTTAATATGTGGCAAAAACGTCAAATGGTGGTCGAAAATCAATCCCAGAAATTTGGCCTCTTTTACAACCTTAATTGGAGTACCATCTAAAGAGAGCTCTGGGTCGTTATGGGTTTTATATTTCCGACAGAAATGTATACAATTTGTCTTTGTCTGTGAGAACTTAAAGCCATTCTCAAGACACCATTTCTGAATTTTATTAAGACACAACTGTAACTGTCTTTCAATTGTACGCATATTTTTACCACGACATGAAATATTAAAATCATCCACAAACAATGACCCATCGATTGAGTCATGTAATACTTTAGATAAACTATTTATTTTTATGCTAAACAAGGTCACTGACAAAATACTGCCTTGTGGAACCCCCTGATCCTGATTATAATGATCAGACAGGGTTGATCCAACACGAACTTGAAATTGTCTGTCAGTTAAAAACTGTGATACAAATTGAGGCAAGCGGCCTCTTAAACCAAAGTCATGTAAATCTTTTAAAATACCATGCTTCCAAGTGGTATCGTAAGCTTTTTCAAGATCAAAAAAGATAGATACAGCATGTTGTTTGTTTATAAAAGCATTTTTAATGAATGATTCTAAACGAACCAAATGATCAATTGTACTTCGGTTTTTACGAAAACCGCATTGGATATCACTGATTAAATTGTTGGTTTCTAAAAACCAAACTAAGCGATTATTCACCATGCGCTCCATGGTTTTACAAACACAGCTAGTTAATGAAATAGGTCGGTAATTGGATGGATCTGTATGATCCCTGCCAGGCTTTGGTATGGGTACAACGATGGCATTTCTCCACGAAGGAGGAAAATGTCCCATTGTCCAAATATCATCAAAAATATTCAGTAGTGTTGTAAGACAAGATTCAGGCAAGTGTTTTAGAAGCTGATAATGGATATCATCAGCACCAGTTGCAGTATCATGAGCTTGAGCTAAAGCAGTGTGTAGCTCATGTAGTGAAAATACTTCGTTATAATCTTCGCCATTGTCAGAAATAAAATTGACTTTTTTCCTTTCTTGTTGTTGTTGATACTTCTGAAACTTTGGATTATAGTTTGACGAAGAAGAATGATTGGCTAAAGTTTCACCCAGTTTGTTTGCAATATCTGATTTTTCTGTCAATAAATTATTGTCATCTTTGAGATGATGAATACTTGATTTGGAACCTTTGCCTTTGATTTTTTGGATCATGTTCCACACCTTTGACATAGGCGTGCGAGAATTTATTTTGGAAACATAATCCTTCCAGGTCTGTCGTTTATGGAGTTTAAAAGTTCGTCGAGCCTTGGCATAAGTAATTTTTACAGTATTCAAATTATGAACAGTAGGATGGCGTCGAAAGTATTTCTCGGCCTTCTTCCTACGCTTCCTAGCTTGTTTGCATTCATAAGTAAACCATGGTTTACGAATATGTGGGTTCACAGAGGACTTAGGAATAGTTTCATCAGCTATACCTTTCAGTTGATCGGAAAACAACTGAATCGGGTCAGGTACATCCATAAAAAGTTCATGTTGCAATTTGTCAGTACATATGTTCTGAAATAACGGCCAATTTGCCTTAGAAAAATTCCATCTTGTTATAGGTGGATCATCAGTTGGGTTTATAGCTGTAAGCACTGTCGGAAAATGATCACTGCCACAAAGGTCATCATGGACTGACCACTCAAAATCATTATATAAGGTAGAATCTGTGATTGACAGATCTAATGCAGTGTACGTACCTGTTGCAGGATGTAAATATGTGTTCGAGCCGTCGTTGAAGATGCAAAGATTATTGTTAGCAATAAAATCCTCAAGGATTTTCCCTTTATTATTTGAAGTGGAACTTCCCCATAGAGGGTTATGCCCATTAAGATCACCCATGATGATACAGGGCTTAGGGAGTTGGTCAAATAAATCCTGAAGGTCAGACTGCTGCAAATTTGAGGATGGAGAAATATATAGGGAACAAAGTGTTAAAGTTATTTGTAGAGTAAGACGGACAGCAACAGCCTGAAGGTTACACTTGAGATGAACAGGACTGTGGATGATGCCCTGCCTCACCAAAATGGAAGCACCGCCAGTGGCTTTATCACCTGGAGGTGAAAAAGAATGATAAGAATTGTACTGACGCAATTCAAATTTATCAGTATGCTTAAGATAGGTCTCTTGTAAACTAAAAGCTGATGGGTTATAGTCTTGTGCTAATAATTGAACTTCATTAAAATTATTCCTAAGTCCTCTGCAATTCCACTGAATTAATTTAGGACAATGTGTCATGGTGGTTCTATGGGGGATCTCTCACGGGCACGTGAGGAAGAAGGACTCCTACTATTGCTCTGGGACGATGGGGTTACATCCATGTCCAGAGCACCAAAGGAGTTTTGGAGAAGAACCTCTGAAGACGAGGATTTTATGTTAGTCTGTTTTCTGTTTATTTTTTTTCTTTCTTTTCTTGTTAGAGTAGGAACGGCAGATTTGATAGTAGCTGGTTCTGCAGCCTCTGGCTCTTTAGGACCAGACTCAACATCAGATTCATCAGTCAACGGTTCAGATGAGCTTATTGTTTGAGTCGAAGAACTATTTGAGGTAATGACAGAAGATATCCTAACAGGTTGATCTGACGTAATCCATGTCAAATCAGTCTGGATAGAAATTGACACTGTGGGAGGAGTTGAAGGAGTAGAGATAGCTGTAGCAGCAGAATAGGTTCTGGTCAGTGGAGTTTGAGGAGATTGATTTTCAATAAGCTTCTTAGCTTCGTAAAACGAGATATTGTTCTCATGTTTGAGTTTCAGGATTTTTGATTGCTTTTGCCATTCAGGACATAATCTTGATGAAGTCAGATGTTGACCTTTGCAGTTTACGCATTTTATGTCAGCTGTACAGTCGGTGTTTTCGTGGCCGTCACCACAGCGTTGACAGACGACGGAGTGAACACAAGATTTCGATCCGTGTCCAAACTTTTGGCACTTGAAACATCGGAGTGGATTGGGGACATACACCTCCACTCCGATGTTAAGATAACCAGCTTTAATAGATGTAGGTAGGGTGGACAGTGCAAAAGTTAGCATATAGGTGTTAGACGGGATGGTGCCACCGTCTCTAGATTTCATTGTAAAGCGCTTAACTGCAGTTACCCCTTGACTTGTCAATTCATCTGTAATGTCTTGCTCCGACATGTCCGACAGGCAACGAGCTCTGTCTCGAACAATGCCTCGGCAAGAATTCAAGGTTTTGTGCACGGAGACAGCAACCTCAATATTAGCAAATGTAGTTAAAGATAGCAGATTCAGAGATTGCTGTCTACGTGAACACTCAACAAGTAGAGCGCCACTACGAAGCCGTGTCACATTTTTAACCTCTCCGCATATTCCTGAAACAGCTTTTGAAATAGCGAAAGGATTAAGCTTCAAGGGTTCTTTATCAGCTGCCTCTATCACAATAAATCGTGCCCAGGAGTCCAGTCCACGAGATAATTTATCATTTTGATCAGTGTCATCTAGATCCACATGTCTACGTTTTGATCGGTTTGAACCAGGGTATTGGTGAGACATGATGAAAAAAAATAATTCAGCACCCCTGCTCCCCACCCACCACGGAGTGTTACAAAGAACGGTGTTATGGTGCAACGGATATCCAAGATGCAAACACCAGGGATACAGGGATGGTATACTCCAGCAAATATGACGCAAATAGCAATATTTGTATACCAAATTAAATGCCAGGCTGGCTCGGCCCATGACAAGAAATTGGACACATACCGAATTTGGAGGTCAAGATCACCAGATTGGCCCATGAGCCACCGCCTTCAGGCATAAGACTCTAGGCAAATTGTTACATTAATAGTTTGAGAATTCACGCATGTTATACACAACCAAGTCAAAATAATACATTTATAAAAATCACGTGTGTGCATACACAATTTTATGCACAGGGCTTGGCGTGACCAGCCGATTGATAAGACCGGGCCCATCTTACCACCCGTCTAGGCGAAGTAAGGGTCGAAGTAGTGTGTTGGGCAAAGGAACACTGTTCCTGGATCCAGTGCCCTCAACTACCAGACTCCCGTCCTCCGCCGACACAGGGACGCAACCCACGGCAAACGGGCTGCCCACTTTGGTCGCCTCTTACGACCAGCAATGGGAAGCTGTGGAAATATTCTACCCCGGTTCCACACGGGGGAAGAGCGATTAGCGCTACCCAGCACTCACCACGAGGTGGTTGCTCTTCACGAGTGCCTGATACCTGGAACTTGGTACACACCTCACGTTGTGTGTATTGAGTTCCAGGTATCAATGCGACATCACGTTGTCACATTGATACCTGGAACTCGATACACACACCACGTACTCACATTGATACCTGGAACTCTGTACACACATCACGTTGTCACATTGATACCTGGACCTCGATACACACATCACATTCTCGCATTGCTACCTGGAACTCGATACACACATCACGTTCTCACATTGATACCTGGAACTCGGTACACACCTCACATTGTCACATTGATACCTGGAACTCGATACACACCTCACATTCTCGCATTGATACCTGGAACTCGATACACACATCACGTTCGCACATTGATACCTGGAACTCGGTACACACCTCACGTTGTCGCATTGATACCTGGAACTCAGTACACACCTCACATTCTCGCATACATACCTGGAATTGGATACACACCTCACGTTCTGACATTGATACCTAGAACTCGGTACTCTCCTCACGTTGTCGCATTGATACCTGAAACTCGATACACACATCACGTTGTCGCATTGATACCTGGAACTCGATACACACATCATGTTCTCGCATGGATACCTGGACCTCGATACACACCTCACGTTGACGCATAGATACCTGGAACTCGATACACACCTCACGTTCTCGCATGGATACCTGGAACTCGATACACACCTCACGTTCTCGCATAGATTCCCAGAACTCGATACACGCATCACGTTCTCACATTGATACCACGAACTTGGTACACACATCCCGTTCTCGCATAGATACCCTGAACTCGATACATGCATCACGTTCTCACATTGATACCACGAACTTGGTACACACCTCACGTTGTCGCATTGATACCTGGAACTCGATACACACCTCACGTTGTCGCATTGATACCTGGAACTCGGTACACACATCACGTTGTCGCATTGATACCTGGAACTCGATACACACATCACGTTGTCGCATTGATACCTGGAACTTGGTACACACCTCACGTTGTCGCATTGATACCTGGACCTCGATACACACATCACATTCTCGCATTGCTACCTGGAACTCGATACACACATCACGTTCTCACATTGATACCTGGAACTTGGTACACACCTCACGTTGTGTGTATTGAGTTCCAGGTATCAATGCGACATCACGTTGTCACATTGATACCTGGAACTCGATACACACACCACGTACTCACATTGATACCTGGAACTCTGTACACACATCACGTTGTCACATTGATACCTGGACCTCGATACACACATCACATTCTCGCATTGCTACCTGGAACTCGACACACACATCACGTTCTCACATTGATACCTGGAACTCGGTACACACCTCACATTGTCACATTGATACCTGGAACTCGATACACACCTCACATTCTCGCATTGATACCTGGAAGTCGATACACACATCACGTTCTCAAATTGATACCTGGAACTCGATACACACCTCACGTTGTCGCATTGATACCTGGAACTCGATACACACATCACATTGTCGCATTGATACCTGGAGCTTGGAACACACCTCACGTTGTCGCATTGATACCTGGAACTCAATACACACATCACGTTCTCACATTGATACCTGGAACTCTGTACACACATCACGTTCACACATTGATACCTGGAACTCGATACACACATCACGTTGTCACATTGATACCTGGAACTCGATACACACATCACGTTGTCACATTGATACCTGGAACTCGATACACACCTCACGTTGTTCCATGAATACCTGGAACTCAATACACACCTCACGTTGTCGCATTGATACCTGGAACTCGGTAAACACATCACGTTCTCACATTGATACCTGGAACTCGATACACACCTCACATTCTCGCATTGATACCTGGAAGTCGATACACACATCATGTTCTCAAATTGATACCTGAAACTCGATACACACATCACGTTGTCACATTGATACCTGGAACTCGATACACACCTCACGTTGTTCCATTAATACCTGGAACTCGATACACACCTCACGTTGTTGCATTGATACCTGGAACTCGATACACACATCACGTTCTCACATTGATACCTGGAACTCGGTACACACCTCACGTTGTCGCATTCATACCTGGAACTCAGTACACACCTCACATTCTCGCATACATACCTGGAATTGGATACACACCTCACGTTCTGACATTGATACCTAGAACTCGGTACTCACCTCACGTTGTCGCATTGATACCTGGAACTCGGTAAACACATCACATTCTCGCATAGATACCTTGAACTGGATACACACATCATGTTCTCACATTGATACCTGAAACTCGATACACACATCACCTTGTCGCATTGATACCTGGAACTCGATACACACATCATGTTCTCGCATGGATACCTCGACCTCGATACACACCTCACATTGTCGCATTGAGACCTTGAACTCGATACACACCTGACGTTGTCACATTGATACCTGGAACTCGGTACACACATCCCGTTCTCGCATAGATACCCTGAACTCGATACACGCATCACATTCTCACATTGATACCCGGAACTTTGTACACACCTCACGTTGTCGCATTGATACCTGGAACTCAATACACACATCACGTTGTCACATTGATACCTGGAACTCGATCCACACATCACGTACTCATATTGATACCTGGAACTCTGTACACACCTCACGTTGTCGCATTGATACCTGGAACTCAATACACACATCACGTTCTCACATTGATACCTGGAACTCTGTACACACATCACGTTCACACATTGATACCTGGAACTCGATACACACATCACGTTGTCACATTGATACCTGGAACTCGATACACACATCACGTTGTCACATTGATACCTGGAACTCGATACACACCTCACGTTGTTCCATGAATACCTGGAACTCGATACACACCTCACGTTGTCGCATTGATACCTGGAACTCGGTAAACACATCACGTTCTCACATTGATACCTGGAACTCGATACACACCTCACATTCTCGCATTGATACCTGGAAGTCGATACACACATCATGTTCTCAAATTGATACCTGAAACTCGATACACACATCACGTTGTCACATTGATACCTGGAACTCGATACACACCTCACGTTGTTCCATTAATACCTGGAACTCGATACACACCTCACGTTGTCGCATTGATACCTGGAACTCGATACACACATCACGTTCTCACATTGATACCTGGAACTCGGTACACACCTCACGTTGTCGCATTGATACCTGGAACTCAGTACACACCTCACATTCTCGCATACATACCTGGAATTGGATACACACCTCACGTTCTGACATTGATACCTAGAACTCGGTACTCACCTCACGTTGTCGCATTGATACCTGGAACTCGGTAAACACATCACATTCTCGCATAGATACCTTGAACTGGATACACACATCATGTTCTCACATTGATACCTGAAACTCGATACACACATCACCTTGTCGCATTGATACCTGGAACTCGATACACACATGTTCTCGCATGGATACCTGGACCTCGATACACACCTCACGTTGTCGCATTGATACCTTGAACTCGATACACACCTGACGTTGTCACATTAATACCTGGAACTCGGTACACACATCCCGTTCTCGCATAGATACCCTGAACTCGATACACGCATCACATTCTCACATTGATACCCGGAACTTTGTACACACCTCACGTTGTCGCATTGATACCTGGAACTCAATACACACATCACGTTGTCACATTGATACCTGGAACTCGATCCACACATCGCGTACTCATATTGATACCTGGAACTCTGTACACACATCACGTTGTCACATTGATACCTGGAACTCGATACACACCTCACGTTGTCACATTGATACCTGGAACTCGATACACACATCACGTTCTCGCATTGATACCTGAAACTCGATACACACATCACGTTGTCACATTGATACCTGGAACTCGATACACACCTCACGTTGTTCCATTAATACCTGGAACTCGATACACACCTCACGTTGTCGCATTGATACCTGGAACTCGATACACACATCACGTTCTCACATTGATACCTGGAACTCGGTACACACCTCACGTTGTCGCATTGATACCTGGAACTCAGTACACACCTCACATTCTCGCATACATACCTGGAATTGGATACACACCTCACGTTCTGACATTGATACCTAGAACTTGGTACTCACCTCACGTTGTCGCATTGATACCTGGAACTCGGTAAACACATCACGTTATCACATTGATACCTGGAACTCGATACACACATCACGTTCTCACATTGATACCTGGAACTCGGTACACACATCACGTTGTCGCATTGATACCTGGAATTCGATACACACATCACATTGTCGCATTGATACCTGGAACTTTGTACACACCTCACGTTGTCGCATTGATACCTGGAACTCAATACACACATCACGTTGTCACATTGATACCTGGAACTCGATCCACACATCACGTACTCATATTGATACCTGGAACTCTGTACACACCTCACGTTGTGGCATTGATACCTGGAACTCAATACACACATCACGTTCTCACATTGATACCTGGAACTCTGTACACACATCACGTTCACACATTGATACCTGGAACTCGATACACACATCACGTTGTCACATTGATACCTGGAACTCGATACACACCTCACGTTGTCACATTGATACCTGGAACTCGATACACACCTCACGTTGTTCCATGAATACCTGGAACTCGATACACACCTCACGTTCTCGCATGGATACCTGGAACTCGGTAAACACATCACGTTCTCACATTGATACCTGGAACTCGATACACACCTCACATTCTCGCATTGATACCTGGAAGTCGATACACACATCATGTTCTGACATTGATACCTAGAACTCGGTACTCACCTCACGTTGTCGCATTGATACCTGGAACTCGGTAAACACATCACATTCTCGCATAGATACCTTGAACTGGATACACACATCATGTTCTCACATTGATACCTGAAACTCGATACACACATCACCTTGTCGCATTGATACCTGGAACTCGATACACACATCATGTTCTCGCATGGATACCTGGACCTCGATACACACCTCACGTTGTCGCATTGATACCTTGAACTCGATACACACCTGACGTTGTCACATTGATACCTGGAACTCGGTACACACATCCCGTTCTCGCATAGATACCCTGAACTCGATACACGCATCACATTCTCACATTGATACCCGGAACTTTGTACACACCTCACGTTGTCGCATTGATACCTGGAACTCAATACACACATCACGTTGTCACATTGATACCTGGAACTCGATCCACACATCACGTACTCATATTGATACCTGGAACTCTGTACACACATCACGTTGTCACATTGATACCTGGAACTCGATACACACATCACGTTCTCGCATTGCTACCTGGAACTAGATACACACATCACGTTCTCACATTGATACCTGGAACTCGATACACACCTCACGTTGTCACATTGATACCTGGAACTCGATACACACATCACGTTCTCGCATTGATACCTGAAACTCGATACACACATCACGTTGTCACATTGATACCTGGAACTCGATACACACCTCACGTTGTTCCATTAATACCTGGAACTCGATACACACCTCACGTTGTCGCATTGATACCTGGAACTCGATACACGCCTCACATTCTCGCATACATACCTGGAATTGGATACACACCTCACGTTCTGACATTGATACCTAGAACTCGGTACTCACCTCACGTTGTCGCATTGATACCTTGAACTGGATACACACATCATGTTCTCACATTGATACCTGAAACTCGATTCACACATCACCTTGTCGCATTGATACCTGGAACTCGATACACACATCATGTTCTCGCATGGATACCTGGACCTCGATACACACCTCACGTTGTCGCATTGATACCTTGAACTCGATACACACCTGACGTTGTCACATTGATACCTGGAACTCGGTACACACATCCCGTTCTCGCATAGATACCCTGAACTCGATACACGCATCACATTCTCACATTGATACCCGGAACTTTGTACACACCTCACGTTGTCGCATTGATACCTGGAACTCAATACACACATCACGTTGTCACATTGATACCTGGAACTCGATACACACATCATGTTCTCGCATTGCTACCTGGAACTAGATACACACATCACGTTCTCACATTGATACCTGGAACTCGATACACACATCACGTTCTCACATTGATACCTGGAACTCGATACACACATCACGTTGTCACATTGATGCCTGGAACTCGATACACACATCACGTTCTCGCATAGATACCTGGAACTCGATACACACATCACGTTCTCACATTGATACCTGGAACTGGATACACACATCACGTTATCACATTGATACCTGGAACTCGATACACACATCACGTTCTCACATTGATACCTGGAACTCGGTACACACATCACGTTGTCGCATTGATACCTGGAACTCGATACACACATCACATTGTCGCATTGATACCTGGAACTTGGCACACACCTCACGTTGTCGCATTGATACCTGGAACTCAATACACACATCACGTTCTCACATTGATACCTGGAACTCGATACACACATCACGTTCTCGCATTGCTACCTGGAACTAGATACACACATCACGTTCTCACATTGATACCTGGAACTCGATACACACATCACGTTCTCACATTGATACCTGGAACTCGATACACACATCACGTTGTCACATTGATGCCTGGAACTCGATACACACATCACGTTCTCGCATAGATACCTGGAACTCGATACACACATCACGTTCTCACATTGATACCTGGAACTCGATACACACATCACGTTATCACATTGATACCTGGAACTCGATACACACATCACGTTCTCACATTGATACCTGGAACTCGGTACACACATCACGTTGTCGCATTGATACCTGGAACTCGATACACACATCACATTGTCGCATTGATACCTGGAACTTGGCACACACCTCACGTTGTCGCATTGATACCTGGAACTCAATACACACATCACGTTCTCACATTGATACCTGGAACTCTGTACACACATCACGTTCACACATTGATACCTGGAACTCGATACACACATCACGTTGTCGCATTGATACCTGGAACTCTGTACACACATCACGTTCTCACATTGATACCTGGAACTCCATACACACATCACATTCTCGCATTGATACCTGGAAGTCGATACACACATGTTCTCAAATTGATACCTGAAACTCGATACACACATCACGTTGTCACATTGATACCTGGAACTCGATACACACCTCACGTTGTTCCATTAATACCTGGAACTCGATACACACCTCACGTTGTCGCATTGATACCTGGAACTCGATACACACATCACGTTCTCACATTGATACCTGGAACTCGGTACACACCTCACGTTGTCGCATTGATACCTGGAACTCAGTACACACCTCACATTCTCGCATACATACCTGGAATTGGATACACACCTCACGTTCTGACATTGATACCTAGAACTCGGTACTCACCTCACGTTGTCGCATTGATACCTGGAACTCGGTAAACACATCACATTCTCGCATAGCTACCTTGAACTGGATACACACATCATGTTCTCACATTGATACCTGAAACTCGATACACACATCACCTTGTCGCATTGATACCTGGAACTCGATACACACATCATGTTCTCGCATGGATACCTGGACCTCGATACACACCTCACGTTGTCGCATTGATACCTTGAACTCGATACACACCTGACGTTGTCACATTGATACCTGGAACTCGGTACACACATCCCGTTCTCGCATAGATACCCTGAACTCGATACACGCATCACATTCTCACATTGATACCCGGAACTTTGTACACACCTCACGTTGTCGCATTGATACCTGGAACTCAATACACACATCACGTTGTCACATTGATACCTGGAACTCGATCCACACATCACGTACTCATATTGATACCTGGAACTCTGTACACACATCACGTTGTCACATTGATACCTGGAACTCGATCCACACATCACGTTCTCGCATTGCTACCTGGAACTAGATACACACATCACGTTCTCACATTGATACCTGGAACTCGATACACACATCACGTTCTCACATTGATACCTGGAACTCGATACACACATCACGTTGTCACATTGATGCCTGGAACTCGATACACACATCACGTTCTCGCATAGATACCTGGAACTCGATACACACATCACGTTCTCACATTGATACCTGGAACTGGATACACACATCACGTTATCACATTGATACCTGGAACTCGATACACACATCACGTTCTCACATTGATACCTGGAACTCGGTACACACATCACGTTGTCGCATTGATACCTGGAACTCGATACACACATCACATTGTCGCATTGATACCTGGAACTTGGTACACACCTCACGTTGTCGCATTGATACCTGGAACTCAATACACACATCACGTTCTCACATTGATACCTGGAACTCTGTACACACATCACGTTCACACATTGATACCTGGAACTCGATACACACATCACGTTCACACATTGATACCTGGAACTCGATACACACATCACGTTGTCACATTGATACCTGGAACTCGATACACACATCACGTTGACACATTGATACCTGGAACTCGATACACACCTCACGTTGTTCCATGAATACCTGGAACTCGATACACACCTCACGTTGTCGCATTGATACCTGGAAGTCGATACACACATCATGTTCTCAAATTGATACCTGAAACTCGATACACACATCACGTTGTCACATTGATACCTGGAACTCGATACACACCTCACGTTGTTCCATTAATACCTGGAACTCGATACACACCTCACGTTGTCGCATTGATACCTGGAAGTCGATACACACATCATGTTCTCAAATTGATACCTGAAACTCGATACACACATCACGTTGTCACATTGATACCTGGAACTCGATACACACCTCACGTTGTTCCATTAATACCTGGAACTCGATACACACCTCACGTTGTCGCATTGATACCTGGAACTCGATACACACATTGTTTCGCAGTGGAAGACTAAACTAAACTAAACTAAACTAAACATGAACTTACCTTGCAATCAACTAAACGTGAAATCCCCTTATAATCAACTAAACGTGAAATCCCCTTGTAATGTAATGAACAATGAAAATGTGATAAGATCAAATGAAATGGATTTGAAACTAAAAGTGAAGTTGCCGTATGGTAACTATGTAAATGGGTAACTCTCTCAACTATTTCTATTCTAGTCTATTCTATTTCTGTAATATTCTAATTCACTATTTGCTAACTTAGAGAGAGATATCCATTTACTCCTTACCCATATGAATGCCAGAAGCCAACTGAAATAAACTGTTTCTAGAGCATGCGCATTTTGCGCTCATCCAGCAAGAAGCACGTGCTGCATGCCAACTTTAACGCTTTCCGCGAAGCTGTTGTGTACCAATGAGTCAACCACTATGTCCAGGAACATGAGATTGTTCCCGGACACTTGTTCCCGGACAATTGTTCCCGGACGCTTCAGAACATGCCCCCTTCCATGATAGACCCCTGTCTATCATCTATTTGGAACAATACTTCATCAATACCATGCAGTTGATAAACTACAAAAAACCCAACTTATTTACAACAATGACTAGTCCATGAAACCTGCAGCACTATTTACAACCTTGAACAAATGGTTCTTGTCAGTCTCGATATTCGAGAGGACAGATCTTTGTAACTGGTCGAGTCAATCTCGACCCTCTAACTTTAACATCTACAACTCTAACATGGCCATCTTTGCCTGGGTAAGTTTTCAATATCCTTCCCATTGGCCAAGTTCCTCTTGGATTATCTTGTGATACGACAATCACCACATCATCAACTTGGAAGTCTCTTGATGACGTGATCCACTTTTTTCTGACATTCAACGTTGGAAGCCACTCTCTCATCCATCTTCTCCAGATATGCCTGATGAGTTCCTGGATCCTCCGCCAACGCTTCTGGGGAGAAAAGGAAGTGGAATCTATTTCTGGAGCGAAGTCTCCACCAAGCTGCCCATGTAGAAATTGGTTTGGTGTGAGCGGAACATCATCCTGTATGTGGGCACTCTGATATGTGAGTGGTCTTGAATTCAACAGAGCTTCAGCCCAAGTAAAAGCAGTCATCAGTTCTTCATCGGTGACATCACTTGAGCTGAGGACAGCATAAATAGCCCGTTTAGCTGACTTGATCATCGATTCGAATATACCTCCGAAGTGAGGAGCATTTGGAGGATTAAATCTCCATACAATGCCTCTGTTTGCCAATTTCGATTTTGTGATGTCAGAATCTAATGAAGTCACAAGCTCTTTAAGCTCTTTCACAGCTCCAACGAAATTCGTCCCGTTGTCCGATATGATCTCCTTGGGCATTCCCCTTCTGTGTGCCATGCGGAAGAGAGCATTCAAGAACGAATTTGTGTCTCGCCCAAAAGCGATCTCTAAATGTACAGCGCGTGTAGCTAGACATGTGAACAGGCACAGGTAACGCTTTTGACGGCTTTTACCTCGACCCTGTACAGTGAGAAATGGACCAGCGAAATCTACTCCCGCTTGAACAAATGCTCTCATTGAACAAACTACTCTCACCCTTGGAAGATTGCCCATGAGTTGTTGTGCTGGCTTTGCTTTTTGTTGTTTACACCAAGAACATGCATTTTCCCATTCACGAATTTCCTCCCTTGAGGATATTATCCAGAACTTGGAAGACAATGAAGCTAATGTGGTATTTGTTCCCATGTGGTGACACATTTCATGATGATGTTTAACTATCAACTTTGTCACTGGCCTTTTTCTGGGAAGAATAATAGGAAACCTTGCTTCCCAGGACAGGACTTCTGCAAACCTCAGTCTGCCATTTAATCTCATCACTCCTGTTTCATCCAGAAAAGGCTGTAATCCTATGAGTTTACTCTTAGGTGGTATTCTGCTGTCATGGTACAGTGCCCAATACTCTTTAGGAAATGCTTCCTTTTGATCTTCTGAAATTAGTTTTCTTTCAGCTCCTTCAATCTCTTCTAAGTCCAGTTCTTCTTTCCTTCTCATATCCTTTTGTGTCCGACAGTTACTGAGAAACCTGTAGACCCATGCAAAGACTCTGCACAGTCTTTTCCAGTCGGAAAACCTACATGGATCCAAACGCCATGTCTGATCAACATCTTGCACCATCATTGTCACTTTCATATTTGATCCAGTTTTCCTTTCCATCTCAACTTTCTGGAAAGCATGTATCTGTTTTGGCCATTGGCTTACATCAAGTTTTAAAAACTCAGGACCTTGTAGCCATGCTTTTGTACCTAGTGTTTCAGGTTTACAACCTTTTGTAAGTATGTCAGCTGTATTCAAATTAGTTGACACATGCATCCATTGGCTGGGTTTTGTCACTTCTTGTATAAAACCAACCCGATTGGCCACAAATGGCTTAAAGCTTCTACTGTGGCTTTTTATCCACCACAACACGTTCATGCTATCAGACCAGATCCTCGCATCATAAGGTGACATTTCAGGCCTTTTGCAATAGCAAGCAGAAGTTTCACCCCAAGAACCGCTGCCATCAACTCTAGTCGTGGGACACTGTGAGCCTTCAGTGAAGCAATATGACTTTTTGCAGCTACAAGTTGACTCGCTGTCCTGTGTTCATTAACACTCACCAGATAAATGACTGCACCAAAAGCATCTTGTGATGCATCTACAAACACATGTAGGCTTGGATTGGCTATTTCAGTTCTAAATTCAATCCATCTTGGGAAATATAAAGACTTCAAATCTGCCAATTCCCTATACCATTGCAAGACCTTTTCCTCTAAATCAGGATGCAGACTGTCATCCCAACCTACACCAGACACCCAAATGTGTTGCAATATTATCTTTGCCCGAATGGTGAATGGAGCTAACAGTCCCAAAGGATCAAATATCTTAGCAATCTCCCTCAAGAAAGCTCTTTTTGACATTTGAAAGTGATCATTTTTGATGTTGTAGCAGAATTGAAACCTATCACTCTCTGCATTCCAGAGCAAACCAAGAGCTTTCACTGATGGCAGTTCAGTCATCTGAATATTAATTTCAGATAGTCTATCTGCAACTGGAATACATTCAAGGACCTTCAATGAATTGGAGACCCACTTCCATTATTTTTGCATGCCTTAGCATGTTCCTGTGTAATATACTGTGCCAGAAATGAACAATTCATTCCGAAGACTACCCGTGAAAATTCATATACATGAGGTTCTTCATCCAGGTTCATTGATCTCCATAGAAATCTGAAGTACGATTGATCAGCTTCGGTAATCTTGATTTGCAAGTACATTTCTGCAATGTCGCATATGATTGCGATCGGATGTTTTCTAAATCTTAGCAATATTTCAACAAGATCATTTTGCAATTTCGGACCCTGATGAACAACATCATTTAAGGACACCCCATCACTTTTTGCTGATGCATCGAAAACCACCCTTACCTTCGTTGTATTTCGTTCAGGCCGGACCACTGGAAAATGAGGTAAGTACCAACATTTTTTGTTAACTTCTTTTTCAGGAACTTTTGTGATGTATCCTTTTTTCAGATACTGTGATATCACGTCCCCATATGCTGTCTGAGTTGTGACATCTTTGGATAACCTTTTCTCAATTTGTTTCAGACGTTTGAAAGCACTATCATAATTACTTTCAGGAAGCTTTGACTTGTCCTTCCATGGAACACCAACAGTGTACCTCTCTGAATCATAGGTAAGTGATTCTTTTACAGCATCCACAGCCAGTTCCTCATCTCGTGTCATAAAGGGCGTGTACCCTGAAATGGTTTCAACCTCCCAGAACCTATTTACTAATACTAATATTTACGTCCACCCCAATGGTGTTAGCCTTGCTATAGGATCACCAGGATGACCACAAACATCTTTGAGAGAACAATGAAGTTCCAAATAGTCCATTCCAATCAATTTGTCCACAATTGGTCTAGAACTCAATTTTGGAAACTCAATGTTACGCAAGTGACTCCAATCATTTGCATGTTTGTTCCAGTCAATCACTTTCATCATCCCTGTGACCTTTGTTGTAGTCAATGCTGATATGTTAATGTTCACTGATCCATCAACACTTTCTAATCCCACTTCAACAGCCATGCTATTAAAGGTTTCCTGCTTGCTGTTGAGCACATTCACTGATACGGTCTGTCTTTGACCATGCACACCTAACTCTGATGCTACGTCTTCATTGATATAGGTTTGTGTGCTGGCGTCATCCAGAAGAGCATTGACCTGTATTTTGCGAGTTCCATTTTTCAGTATAACAGGAATTGTCCTGAGCGAAGAAATGGATTTGAAACTAAAAGTGAAGTTGCCGTATGGTAACAATGTAAATGGGTAACTCTCTCAACTATTTCTATTCTAGTCTATTCTATTTCTGTAATATTCTAATTCACTATTTGCTAACTTAGAGAGAGATATTCATTTACTCCTTACCCATATGAATGCCAGAAGCCAACTGAAATAAACTGTTTCTAGAGCATGCGCATTTTGCGCTCATCCAGCAAGAAGCACGTGCTGCATGCCAACTTTAACGCTTTCCGCGAAGCTGTTGTGTACCAATGAGTCAACCACTGTGTCCAGGAACATGAGATTGTTCCCGGACACTTGTTCCCGGACAATTGTTCCCGGACGCTTCAGAACACACATCATGTTCTCACATTGATACCTGGAATTGGATACACACCTCACGTTCTGACATTGATACCTGGAACTCGGTACACACCTTACGTTGTCGCATTGATACCTGGAACTCGTTAACACATCACATTCTCGCATAGATACCTGGAATTGGATACACACCTCACGTTCTGACATTGATACCTAGAACTCGGTACACATCTCACGTTCTCGCATTGATACCTGGAACTCGTTAACACATCACATTCTCGCATAGATACCTGGAATTGGATACACACATCACGTTCTCACATTGATACCTGGATCTCGGTACACACCTCACACTGTCCCATTGATACCTGGAACTCGATACACACCTCACATTCTCGCATAGATACCTGGAACTCGGTACACACCTCACATTGTCACATTGATACCTGGAACTCGATACACACCCCACATTCTCACATTGATACCTGGAACTAGATACACACATCACGTTGTCACATTGATACCTGGAACTCGATACACACATCACGTTCTCACACTGATACCTGGAACTAGATACACTCATCACGTTGTCACATTGCTACCTGGAACTCGATACACACATCACGTTCTCACATTGATACCTGGAACTCGGTACACACCTCACATTGTCACATTGATACCTGGAACTCGATACACACCTCACATTCTCACATTGATACCTGGAACTCGGTACACACCTCACATTGTCTAATTGATACCTGGAACTCGATACACACCTCACATTCTCACATTGATACCTGGAACTAGATACACTCATCACGTTTTCACATTGATACCTGGAACTCGATACACACATCACGTTCTCACATTGATACCTGGAACTAGATACACTCATAACGTTGTCACATTGATACCTGGAACTCGATACACACATCACGTTCTCACATTCATACCTGGAAGTCGATACACACATCACGTTCTCACATTGATACCTGGAACTCGATACACACATCACGTTGTAACATTGATACATGGAACTCGATACACACATCACGTTCTCGCATAGATACCTGGAACTCGATACACACCTCACGTTCTCACATTGATACCTGGAACTGGATACACACATCACGTTCTCACATTGATACCTGGAACTCGATACACACATCAGGTTCTCACATTGATACCTGGAGCTCGATACACACATCACGTTTTCACATTGATACCTGGAACTAGATACACTCATCACGTTGTCACATTGATACCTGGAACTCGATACACACATCACGTTCTCACATTGATACCTGGAACTCGATACACACATCACGTTGTCACATTGATACCTGGAACTCGATACACACATCACGTTCTCGCATAGATACCTGGAACTCGATACACACCTCACATTGTCACATTGATACCTGGAACTCGGTACACACCTCACATTGTCACATTGATACCTGGAACTCGATACACACCTCACATTCTCACATTGATACCTGGAACTCGATACACACATCACGTTCGCACATTGATACCTGGAACTCGATACACACCTCACATTGTCACATTGATACCTGGAACTCGGTACACACCTCACATTGTCACATTGATACCTGGAACTCGATACACACCTCACATTCTCACATTGATACCTGGAACTCGATACACACATCACGTTCGCACATTGATACCTGGAACTGGATACACACATCACGTTATCACATTGATACCTGGAACTCGATACACACATCACGTTCTCGTATAGATACCTGGAATTGGATACACACCTCACGTTCTGACATTGATACCTAGAACTCGGTACACACCTCACGTTGTCGCATTGATACCTGGAACTCGGTAAACACATCACATTCTCGCATAGATACCTGGAATTGGATACACACCTCACGTTCTGACATTGATACCTAGAACTCGGTACACACCTCACGTTGTCGCATTGATACCTGGAACTCGGTATACACATCACGTTCTCGCATAGATACCTGGAACTCGATACACTCATCACGTTCTCACATTGATACCTGGAACTCGGTACACACCTCACGTTGTCGAATTGATAATTGGAACTCGGTACACACATCACGTTCTCGCATAGATACCTGGAACACGGTACACCTCACATTCTCGCATTGATACCTGGAACTCGGTACACACATCCGGTTCTCGCATAGATACCCTGAAGTCGATACACGCATCACGTTCTCACATTGATACCACGAACTAGGTACACACATCCCGTTCTCGCATAGATACCCTGACCTCGATACATGCATCACGTTCTAAAAATTGATACCATGAACCTGGTACACACCTCACGTTGTCGCATTGATACCTGGAACTCGATACACACCTCGCGTTGTCGCATTGATACCTGGATCTCAGTACACACCTCACGTTCTCGCATTGATACCTGGAATTTGGTACACACATCCCGTTCTCGCATAGATACCCTGAACTCGATACACGCATCACACTCTCACATTGATACCTGGAACTTGGTACACACCTCACGTTGTCGCATTGATACCTGGAACTCGATACACACCTCACATTGTCGCATTGATACCTGGAACTCGATACACACCTCACGTTGTCGCATTGATACCTGGAACTCGATACACACATCACGTTGTCGCATTGATACCTGGAACTCAATACACACATCACGTTGTCGCATTGATACCTGGAACTCGGTACACATATCACGTTCTCACATGGATACCAGCTCGAACTCGATACACACATTACGTTCTCACATTGATACCTGGAACTCGGCACACACCTCACGTTCTCCCATTGATACCAAGAACTCGATACACACATCAAGTTGTCGCATTGATACCTGGAACTTGGTACACAAATCACGTTCTCGCATTGATACCTGGAACTCGATACACACCTCACGTTCTCACATAGATACCTGGAACTCGATACACACATCACGTTGTCATATTGATGCCTTGAATAGACAGCTTTGGAAAACTCTTAATTAGACAATAAATGCCCGAATAGGTTAAACTGTTGACATGCGGGCGTGTTGATGACTAGTTCTTCCCTTTCTATCTGACGGTTTCCGCTGATATACCCGGGGATGTGGAAACTATATCTATTGATTTCGGCTATTTTCCCCCAATAGTTCTTTGAAGCGTTCGTAAAATAATAAGTTAAGCTCCGTCTTATTATCGATACATCTGTTTGTGGGTCACGGTCAGGGGTGAAGTTTCCGCCACTGCGTAGATATGCTGACAAGCCCTGATATCTGAACTGGACATCATATTGTCATTAGCAGAACAATAACACGATTACTTGCAGTGATAGAACATTGTTACAGTGAGGGATAACGCTTGTCGAAACAGGCGACTAACGGGATCGGGTGGTCTGGCTCTCTGACGTTGTTGATCATCGTGTCCCAATTGCGTAGATTGATGCTCACGATGTCAATCACTGTATTGTCTGGTCTAGACTAAATTATCTACTGGCGGCCGTCAAATTAAGGGATAGAGCATAGTTACTTTAAGGGATAGAGTGAGTGAGTGAGTGAGTTGAGTTTAACGCCCCTTTCACAGCATTCCAGTTGTATCACGGCGTGTCAGCTTTATGTTGGAGGAAAGACCGAAGTGATGCAGGTCTCATACGTTTACCACTTCGGTGAAACCCACGAGCACGGGTATGGTGCTGACAAACCTAGAAACATAATCAGGGCGAACCCACAATCATAGGTTTCTGGCGTGCCCAAGGGACGCAACTCTGTTCAGCGAATCGCGGAGCCTTAGACGAATGGGCCACCCGTGTCCCGCATAGAACGGATGGAACCTTGTAACATATAGGGGATATCACACGTGGATACTTCTCCTTAATCTCACGTGTTCTTCATAATTCCATGTGTTCTAGCTAACCCCACGTGTTCTACTTAATCCCACTTGTTCTACTTAATCCCACGTGTTCTACTTAATTCCACGTGTTCTACTTAACCCCACGTGTTTTACTTAATCCCACGTGTTCTACTTAACCCCACGTGTTCTACTTAATCCCACGTGTTCTACTTAACCCCACGTGTTCTACTTAATCCCACTTGTTCTACTTAACCCCACGTGTTCTACTTAATCCCACTTGTTCTACTTAATCCCACGTTTTCTACTTAATTCCACGTGTTCTACTTAACCCCACGTGTTCTACTTAACCCCACGTGTTCTACTTAATCCCACGTGTTCTACTTAACCCCACGTGTTCTACCTAACCCCACGTGTTCTACTTAATCCCACGTGTTCTACTTAACCCCACGTGTTCTACTTAACCCCACGTGTTCTACTTAATTCCACGTGGTCTACTTAAGCCCACGTGTTCTACTTAACCCCACGTGTTCTACTTAATTCCACGTGTTCTACTTAACCCCACGTGTTCTACTTAACCCCACGTGTTCTACTTAATTCCACGTGGTCTACTTAAGCCCACGTGTTCTACTTAACCCCACGTGTTCTACTTAACCCCACGTGTTCTACTTAATCCCACGTGTTCTACTTAACCTGACGTGTTCTACTTAATCCCAAGTTTTCTACTTAATCCCACGTGTTCTACTTAATCCCACGTGTTCTACTTAATCCCACTTGGTCTACTTAACCCCACGTGTTCTACTTAATCCCACTTGTTCTACTTAACCCCACGTGTTCTACTTAATCCCACTTGTTCTACTTAACCCCACGTGTTCTACTTAATCCCACTTGGTCTACTTAACCCCACGTGTTCTACTTAATCCCACTTGTTCTACTTAACCCCACGTGTTCTACTTAATCCCACTTGTTCTACTTAACCCCACGTGTTCTACTTAACCCCACTTGTTCTACTTAATCCCACGTGTTCTACTTAATCCCACTTGTTCTACCTAATCCCACGTGTTCTACTTAACCCCACGTGTTCTACTTAATCCCACTTGTTCTACCTAATCCCACTTGTTCTACTTAACCCCACGTGTTCTACTTAATCCCACTTGTTCTACTTAACCCCACGTGTTCTACTTAACCCCACTTGTTCTACTTAATCCCACTTGTTCTACTAAATCCCACTTATTCTACTTTATCCCACGTGTTCTACTTAATCAAAATATCATCAGCTGCTACACCAAACAACGCCAGCAGAAGAAAGCAGTTTGCTTGAAACGGTGTGAATATTGTTTTACGTCGCAGCCAATCACAGCGTCTTATAAAGAAATGAGTCTGGACTAGGCCGCGATGGTGTTGACAGCGAGTGGACAACGGCCTCGTCATCAGGTTTGCCCAAATCGATTCATCCAACACTATCAAAACCCGAAAAGGTATAATAAATTGTTATCAAATACCAAACGGCGCAAAGAGCTGATATTTCGACACAAAGCTATCTGGATGAAACTAGACATCATTGTACGTGTAGCACAATACGTAAATAAGGGTATTTGATTCGTGAAAATAGGTAGAATAGGTCTTAGCTGCCATTTTGTTTGACTTATTATTTATTTGGTTGTTGTTTACCGCCGCACTCAGCAATATTCCAGCTTTATGACGCGGTCTGTAAATAATCGACTCTATACCAGACAATCCTGTGATTGACATCATGAGCATCCTTCTCCTCTCCGGGATGACACTCTTCCCACCAGACCACGGACATTCTGCTCTCCGGGCAGACGCTCTATCCACTAGACCACCCACCTTCAGCTCTCCGGGCAGACGCTCTACCCACCAGACCACGGACATTCTGCTCTCCGGGCAGACGCTCTATCCACTAGACCACCCACCTTCAGCTCTCCGGGCAGACGCTCTATCCACTAGACCACCGACCTTCTGCTCTCCGGGCAGACGCTCTATCCACCAGACCACCGACCTTCTGCTCTCCGGGCAGACGCTCTATCCACTAGACCACCGACCTTCTGCTCTCCGGGCAGACGCTCTATCCACTAGATCACCGACCTTCTGCTCTCCGGGCAGACGCTCTATCCACTAGACCTAGGGTCTCGTTGCACATTATTGCCCGCAAACTGGTTACTTTGTCCAGATTCGAATTTTTCACAGATTGCCGCGATGACTGATGTGTTACCGACTGCGGTGTAAAACAATATCCAATCGGCACATCACGTGTTGGTCATTTCGCCTACGCTAAAAGAGCACATCTCTTTACGTACAGCGGCTGTAGTGTTTACCAAATGGATCAAAAACGGTGAAATAAAACGGACATGCAGTTTATTAACAGTATGTATACTTAATCTAAAGGACATAAACTGATGCCATAAGTGTGTATTTGCACGGACCAATCATACAGCACGTGCGTTTGAGCACGGGATCAAACTGACGAGCAATAACACCACATGAGGAGCAGACGACAAACGGAGCCGACAGATCTAGACGATTCGTCAATGTTTATTTTGGAACGAGGTCACTAAACGGAGATTTGATGTTATTTGAAGGCGTAACACAACCCAAAAAACGGATGTGAAGAATCCTGTTTGATATATTGTGATAGGATTGATCAGCTGCCTTCTAATCACGTGCAATACGTGCTCGCGGATCAAAATGTTTATACATAATTACTGTCGACACTTCCGGTTTGTTCAGCGACTGCGGGAATAGTTTGAAGTTTCAGTACAAAGGAAATCAAATCAAAACTCGTCTGTGGAAATTGATTCCAACTCCCACAACGCCAACGATGGAGACGTGATGGTTGTGTACACGATGTTACTCTAAAGTGTTTCCATTTCAGTAAAAGCAGGAATTTCATTCCAAGTGTTTATTGCTAATAGTTTTGTGTAGACACAAAGACATGTTTTTTCAGTAGATTTGATTTTCTAACAGTAAGTATCTTATATCAGATTAAATATTGAACGTCAAGGTAATAAATAAGTAATGATCTACATCAGACATAAGAGATTGGATAACACAATTCTGCTGCAGATCTACGGACGGTGGGTAGACGAGTGATTGAGGGTAGACGGGTGACGGAGGGTAGTCGAGTGATGGAGGGTAGTCGAGTGATGGAGTGTAGGCGAGTGATGGTGGGTAGACGAGTGATGGTGGGTAGACGAGTGATGGAGGGTAGACGAGTGACGGCGGGTAGGTGTGTTACGGTGGGTAGCCGAGTGACGGTGGGTAGACGAGTGATGGAGGGTAGGCGAGTGATGGAGAGTAGGCGAGTGATGGAGAGTAGGCGAGTGATGGAGAGTAGGCGAGTGATGTAGGGTAGACGAGTGACGGTGGATAAACGAGTGACGGTGGGTAGACGAGTGATGGAGGGTAGACGAGTGATGGAGGGTAGACGAGTGATGGAGAGTAGGCGAGTGATGGAGGGTACACGAGTGATGGAGAGTAGGCGAGTGATGGTGGGTAGACGAGTGATGGAGAGTAGACGGGTGATGGAGGGTAGATGAGTGATGGAGGGTAGACGGGTGATGGAGGGTAGACGAGTGATGGAGGGTAGACGGGTGATGGAGGGTAGACGAGTGATGTAGGGTAGACGGGTGATGTAGGGTAGACGGGTGATGTAGGGTAGACGGGTGATGTAGGGAAGGCGAGTGATGGAGAGTAGGCGAGTGATGGAGAGTAGGCGAGTGATGGAGGGTACACGAGTGATGGAGAGTAGGCGAGTGATGGAGGGTAGGTGAGTGATGGAGGGTAGACGAGTGATGGAGGGTAGACGAGTGATGGAGAGTAGGCGAGTGATGGAGGGTAGACGAGTGATGGAGGGTAGGCGAGTGATGGAGGGTAGACGAGTGATGGAGAGTAGGCGAGTGATGGAGGGTAGTCGAGTGATGGAGGGTAGTCGAGTGATGGAGGGTAGACGAGTGATGGAGGGTAGACGAGTGATGGAGGGTAGATGGGTGATGGAGGGTAGACGAGTGATGGAGGGTAGACGAGTGATGGAGGGTAGACGGGTGACGGTGGGTAGACGGGTGATGGAGGGTAGGCGAGTGATGGAGGGTAGACGAGTGATTGAGAGTAGGCGAGTGATGGAGGGTAGACGAGTGATGGAGGGTAGTCGAGTGACGGTGGGTAGACGAGTGATGGAGGGTAGGCGAGTGATGGAGGGTAGACGAGTGATGGAGGGTAGACGAGTGATGGAGGGTAGATGGGTGATGGAGGGTAGACGAGTGATGGAGGGTAGACGAGTGATGGAGGGTAGACGGGTGACGGTGGGTAGACGGGTGATGGAGGGTAGGCGAGTGATGGAGGGTAGACGAGTGATTGAGAGTAGGCGAGTGATGGAGGGTAGTCGAGTGACGGTGGGTAGACGAGTGATGGAGGGTAGGCGAGTGATGGAGGGTAGACGAGTGATGGAGGGTAGGCGAGTGATGGAGGGTAGACGAGTGACGGTGGGTAGACGAGTGACGGTGGGTAGACGAGTGATGGAGGGTAGACGAGTGATGGAGGGTAGGCGAGTGATGGAGGGTAGGCGAGTGATGGAGAGTAGGCGAGTGATGGAGGGTAGGCGAGTGATGGAGGGTAGACGAGTGATGGAGGGTAGACGAGTGATGGAGAGTAGGCGAGTGATGGAGGGTAGGCGAGTGATGGAGGGTAGACGAGTGATGGAGGGTAGATGGGTGATGGAGGGTAGACGAGTGATGGAGGGTAGACGAGTGATGGGGGTAGACGGGTAATGGAGGGTAGACGGGTGATGGAGGGTAGGCGAGTGAAGGAGGGTAGACGAGTGACGGTGGATAGACGAGTGATGGAGGGTAGACGAGTGACGGTGGGTAGGTGTGTTACGGTGGGTAGACGAGTGATGGAGGGTAGACGGGTAATGGAGGGTAGACGGGTTATGGAGGGTAGGCGAGTGATGGAGGGTAGACGAGTGACGTTGGGTAGGTGTGTTACGGTGGGTAGACGAGTGATGGAGGGTAGACGGGTAATGGAGGGTAGACGGGTTATGGAGGGTAGACGGGTGACGGTGGGTAGACGGGTGATGGAGGGTAGGCGAGTGATGGAGGGTAGACGAGTGATTGAGAGTAGGCGAGTGATGGAGGGTAGACGAGTGATGGAGGGTAGTCGAGTGACGGTGGGTAGACGAGTGATGGAGGGTAGGCGAGTGATGGAGGGTAGACGAGTGATGGAGGGTAGACGAGTGATGGAGGGTAGATGGGTGATGGAGGGTAGACGAGTGATGGAGGGTAGACGAGTGATGGAGGGTAGACGGGTGACGGTGGGTAGACGGGTGATGGAGGGTAGGCGAGTGATGGAGGGTAGACGAGTGATTGAGAGTAGGCGAGTGATGGAGGGTAGACGAGTGATGGAGGGTAGTCGAGTGACGGTGGGTAGACGAGTGATGGAGGGTAGGCGAGTGATGGAGGGTAGACGAGTGATGGAGGGTAGGCGAGTGATGGAGGGTAGACGAGTGACGGTGGGTAGACGAGTGACGGTGGGTAGACGAGTGATGGAGGGTAGACGAGTGATGGAGGGTAGGCGAGTGATGGAGGGTAGGCGAGTGATGGAGAGTAGGCGAGTGATGGAGGGTAGGCGAGTGATGGAGGGTAGACGAGTGATGGAGGGTAGACGAGTGATGGAGAGTAGGCGAGTGATGGAGGGTAGATGGGTGATGGAGGGTAGACGAGTGATGGAGGGTAGACGAGTGATGGAGGGTAGATGGGTGATGGAGGGTAGGCGAGTGATGGAGGGTAGACGAGTGATGGAGGGTAGATGGGTGATGGAGGGTAGACGAGTGATGGAGGGTAGACGAGTGATGGAGGGTAGACGGGTAATGGAGGGTAGACGGGTGATGGAGGGTAGGCGAGTGAAGGAGGGTAGACGAGTGACGGTGGATAGACGAGTGATGGAGGGTAGACGAGTGACGGTGGGTAGGTGTGTTACGGTGGGTAGACGAGTGATGGAGGGTAGACGGGTAATGGAGGGTAGACGGGTTATGGAGGGTAGGCGAGTGATGGAGGGTAGACGAGTGACGTTGGGTAGGTGTGTTACGGTGGGTAGACGAGTGATGGAGGGTAGACGGGTAATGGAGGGTAGACGGGTTATGGAGGGTAGACGGGTGATGGAGGGTAGACGAGTGACGGTGGATAGACGAGTGACGGTGGATAGGCGAGTGACGGTACGTAGGCGAGTTACGGTGGATAGACGAGTGACGGTGGGTAGCCGAGAGACGGTGGATAGACGAGTGACGGTGGGTAGCCGAGTGACGGTGGATAGGCGAGTCACGGTGGGTAACGAGTGACGCTGGATAGACGAGTGACGGTGGGTAGCCGAGTGACGGTGGATAGGCGAGTCACGGTGGGTAGCCGAGTGACGCTGGATAGACGAGTGACGGTGGGTAGCCGAGTGACGCTGGATAGACGAGTGACGGTGGGTAGCCGAGTGACGGTGGATAGACGAGTGACGGTGGGTAGCCGAGTGACGGTGGATAGACGAGTGACGGTGGGTAGCCGAGTGACGGTGGATAGACGAGTGACGGTGGGTAGCCGAGTGACGGTGGGTAGCCGAGTGACGGTGGATAGACGAGTGACGGTGGGTAGCCGAGTGACGGTGGATAGACGAGTGACGGTGGGTAGCCGAGTGACGGTGGATAGACGAGTGACGGTGGGTAGCCGAGTGACGGTGGATAGACGAGTGACGGTGGGTAGCCGAGTGACGGCGGATAGACGAGTGATGGAGGGTAGACGAGTGATGGTATACAATCAACAATCGTATTATAAAAGGAACTAGGTTTCCACATCAATACAAAATACTGCACAGCAATTCCAATGGCAGTATTCAACGTAGTTGCAGTAAACAATTCAATGGCAGTGAAAATTGTAATAGCACTGGTGATAGAAAAACGTCAGTGATATCAATATTCACCTAGCAGTAACAGTGGTCAAGATTCAAAAATAGGCCTAGACTGGATATCCAGGGTGAAAAATGACCTTCCACCAGACCCTGGTCTTGATGTAATGTGAGATGAAAGAGGCCCATCCTAGCCCCCTTACATAGTCTACATCAATTCTAGAAAATCCCATCATAAGCTGTATAAATCCAGCTGTAGAACATTTCAGATTAAACGTGACTCTAAAAGCATCAAAATATAGCAAATTCCACACAACAGCTTACATTAAATAGCACATTCCTGACAACTAACCAATATTAACAACAATATTTTATACATTATTTATGAACTTCTACTGAATCTAAACAGAAACAATGTTATACAATTACAACATTGTTTAACATTGTTTTGCAGAGACATGTACACACGGAGAGACAGGCACACAGAGAGACAGGCATACAGACAGACACACACACACACAGAGAGACAGACACACACAGAGACAGACACAGAGACACACAGAGAGACAGGCACACATAGATCCATGACACAAAGTGGAGTTTAAGCCCCAAAACAATATGGAGAGACGCGTCTTGCTCTTCTTGCAAGACTTACACTATCAACAGGATCAATACGTCGCACAACATCTTTAAACATAATGTCATACATATACAAGATATTGCTATTTTGATTTGACATGACACCAATCCTTACAAGGACTGGCATTCCTAAGCGATTCAATATGCGATGTTCATGCACTGTTGCGATTTTATTTATTTGTAGACAACACGTCAACGCCAGGATACAACCAGCCCCGACCATCTGCCGAAACAGATTCCACTGGTGTAAAAGGTTAAATAACGGTGAAACTCATATGAATGCATCACTGGAAATCAGTAATGACACCAGGTGTTCGCGAAAAGGATCAGCATATCTTGCCATTCCGGTAGCACCAGGGAGAGGCCATTTCAATATTCTTAACTCATTTAGAAAGTAAAGTGAACGTATTTATTTTTCTTCTTTTTTTGTTGGATTTTTTTCAAATTTCAAATAAAATAGTAAAGTCCAACCAAATCAAACAAAATACACATGTAATTATTGGCTTTGCAGTAAATCAACCCTACTATTTATCTATAAGGGTTATGAAAAATTGGAACGAGGTATTCTTGTCAACGTACGGTATTTATAGACTATATCACGTCTCCTGCCGCTATAATTCACTTCCAGTGGGCCACCCTCGGGAAATAATACGGTCAATAGCCACTACACAGGAAAATTACATCAGTTGAAGTAGGTTAGTGGTTGCGAAGATATCCACTAGGTATGTGTATACACAATCATGTCAGGGTGCGTTATTGCATTTATTATTTACCAAGGTAAACGAGTTAATAGAAAGCTGCACGAACCATACATGTGATACTGATGGCACGTGTTGTGCAGCATCGCTGATGTCATGGAAACAATGGTGGCACAATACATACCAAGCTCCATCCCAGGGCAACACCTTCGTCACACTCCCGTATACTCCCTCCCATCACATTCGTCATCACTCGCATCTTTCCGTAACCTGCAAGAAGACTCGTCCCCATTCGTCACCACTCGCCTCTTTCCGTAACCTGCAAGAAGACTCGTCCACAGTCGTCGCCACTCGCCCCTTTCCGTAACCTGCAAGAAGACTCGTCCACAGTCGTCGCCACTCGCCCCTTTCCGTAACCTGCAAGAAGGCTCGTCCCCATATGTCACCACTCGCCTCTTTCCGTAACCTGCAAGAAGACTCGTCCCCATTCGTCACCACTCGCCTCTTTCCGTAACCTGCAAGAAGACTCGTCCCAATTCGTCACCACTTGCCCCTTTCCGTAACCTGCAAGAAGACTCGTCCCCTGCGAAAATACAAGCCAGTCAGAATGAGCGTATGATTTCAAGTTCTTTGTCAAAGAATCCCACAGAAACAATTTTTGATTTTACATATGTCTTACATGAAAAATATACCCAAGACACAGTTAAATGTTTTCAGTCATACTGTTTGATATTGTAAGTTCCGGTGTGTTTTTAATAGCATCTGGAATATATATGATATATGGGGGAATATACGTGAATCATAACGCAACGGCCCCGTGAAGATTCCGGGGTAGAATAGGTCTTCAGCAACTCATGCTTGCCGTAAAAGGTGACTATGCTTGTCGTAAAAGGCGACTAACGGGATCGGGTGGTCAGGCTCGCAGACTTGGTTGATGCATGTCATTGATCCCAATTGCGTGGATCGGTGCTCATGATATCAATCACTGGATTGTCTGGTCCAGACTCGATTATTTACAGACAGCCGTCATATAGCTGGAATATTGCTGAGCGCGGCGTTAAACAACAAACCAACCAACCAACCATAACGCAACGTGCTGACAATTCTTTTAGCTGTGCCCATTTGCGCTTAGATGCCAAAATGGCCACGAGAGGGACACGAGTCGCTGTAGTCACGAGTGTCTGTCTCAGTGTGGACGCGGCCATTAAAATTATTTTGAAATTCGCCCTCTAACCAAAATGGAGCGATATTTATATTTAAGTGAATACATGTCTTTGAGAATGCCATCATAGTTAATTTTACCAATTACATGATATTTGAAATGAAATTTGAATTCACAAACAAAGACAATTACTTAGTTGAGGGAGGGTATTCGGCGTCCTGACAGTCATCACGTGTTTGTAGACACAAGGTAGTCTCTCATACAGACCCTGAAACAAATATATCAAATGCAGCCCATGCAAGTCTATAATGTTTGGCAACTCTAGTTTACTGTAGTATCTGAAAATGAACTTAACAACTGTTTTTTCTGTAAAATATGTTCATTTCAGAGACCAGATGTTAGTCTAGACACAAGGGTCAGTCGGTTGTGAGTGTAACTCCAAACATGGTTGTATCCGCCCGTCACTGTAGGGAGCTTTGACTGATGGCAGTGTAGCAGGCTCCGCGAAAGGGCTTTCGCTGTGAGGAGCTTGTGGCGTGATGTGTAATGACGTCACAATATATGAGGTTTCAGCGTATTTAATTCTACATGTAAAGTGCGGTTTTCAGAGTCAATTATCTTTACTGCAGTTGGCCCTGAAACGTGGATAATGCAACACTGGTTCTAGGATTCTAGATTTTATTGAAACTACATATCGAATTGATAAAATATATCAGCATTAGTCGACTAAACTAGGAGTTACTTTCATCAAATCATGTTACTATTGTAAATAACAACGAGTGGGAGTTGTTTGTCGTACAATAAAACACTGCAAGGAGAATAAACCACGAGGGGCGCAGCAGTGTTTTATTGTATGATAAACAACGACCACCAGTCGTTCATGTCTGATGATCAACATGATGCACAGCCTCTTTAGGGTGTTGATCAAATGTAGAAACTTTTAAATCATTTACCCCAAACTTTAATAATGAAGACTCCCTGAATAGAAACCTCGGAAATGTCGGACAAGTCCATTTTCCGAACAGGTGTGTTAAATATGTTTTTTCCCGGATATTCTCACAATCCTCACGTCGATTGTACCTTTTCTCCCAATAACGATTGTCATGTCTCGCCCACTTTTGGATACGATTGTTCCTCCACTGCGTTTATCTGCGTAGCCATGCTACATCTATGGGGAACAATTACCAGACACTTCCCTCTCAAAAATAAAATCGTCCAATATATGACGTCATCAAGATGTGAGCACATAGTCGAATCTCAAGAAGTGACGCCATGATGGGAACAATGTTTTATCGTGAAATAAACCACGCTTCGTTCTTCATTGTCCTTTGCGAAATAAACCACGCTTCCTTCTTCATTGTCCTTTGCGATTTGCTATCTTATATATCGTGCTATCCTCTATTATAATTTGATTTAAAAACATTGTTAATGTGACAACAACAAAAAAAATTAATGTCACCATCTCTGTATTGAACGGAAAGTGTTGCAAATGGATTCAATGCAAAACGAGATATTTGGTTTCACGTCGCGTTCTTTTCGACGATAATGACGTTTGGAGAATAATGTCCCATGCTCTTACGTTCTATAAAGGGGGTTGGCTCTAATACACACAATATATCGGGTATTCGTTGACCACCTCAGCAGCATGTATACAACATCATCTACGATACCCAGCTGGGTAATCACCACGTCTACGTTACCCTGCTGTGCATACAACAACCTGTTTCAGTTAGGTAAGAATTCTTTGGCCTGCTTTGATGATGACCAGTTTTATTGACAATGACCCCTCGATTGCCTCCGACTGTGTTGATGGACACCATGTACCGCTGTGTCTGAGCTGGTTCCAACACGCGAGCGTTGTGCGAGATTTCCGTGCCCCTTTCCGATCTTTCCTGTTTTGTTTGTACAAAATGTATTGGCGTTAAGGAGGGTAGCGCCAACACTTTGTAAGTTGTCGTAAGACTCTGAAAACAAGTTGCTTATTTTCAAGTCATAATGATGAGCGTGTAAGTGTCGTTCTCCGTCGTGTTAATTACATCAAGGGACGTGAAGTTCCGGGTTACGATTGGTCTTCAGCAACCCATTCTTGTCGTAAGAGGCGACTAACGGGATTGGGTGGTCAGACTCGCTGACTTGGCTGATGCATATCATCATATACCAATTACGTAGATCGATGCGCATGGTGTCTATCAGTGGATTGTCTGGTCCAGACTCGATTATCTACAGACCGCCGTCACATAGGTGGAATATTGCAGACTGTGGCGTTAACAACAAACAAACAAACAAATATAATTAGATTAAGATAATACGTTTTACTCATTTGGAAATCCTGACTTTACAGACTTCGGAAAACGTGAACGAATACAGATCCATATTTAAGGCAAAGAATTAACATAGAACATACACCGACATAAGACAATACTGATAAACGAGGAAATTATTTAAATAAATTGTTTATAAAGCTTTTGGCGAGAGGAGTTTTACATGGTGATATACCAACTGGAACAAACGAGGCCTTTGACGTGTAAGATTTAACTGTTGAGACACCAAACAGGGAAACGTAGTGAAAAAATGAAGATGGATCGTCTAAACTTCGAGAGGAAAAAAAATAAAAACATTTGTTGAACATACCGTCAGGCACATATTTCCAGCCATATTTCCTCCTAACCTGGGGGCACGGGTGGCCCAGTCGTCTAAGGCGCCGCGATTCGCTGTGCAGAGTTGCGTCCCTTGGACACGCCAGAAACCTATGATTGTGGGTTCGAATCCCGGTTCGCCCCGATTATGTTTCTAGGTTTGTCAGCACCATACCCGTGCTCGTGGGTTTCACCGAAGTGGTAAACGTCTGAGACCTGCATCACTTCGGGCTTTCCTCCCATATTAAGCTGACACGCCGCGATATAACTGGAATAGTGTTAAAAGCGGCGTTAAACCCAACTCACCCACTCCTCCTGAACTTACTCTTTGTTTCAGATTTTTCGGGTGAGGAGGTCCAACGCCGGCATTGAATACAGGTTTTTGTGTAAGATACAATATATCAACTTCGGTGAATATTAAAATATTAGAGTTTTTGTTAAAAATCGAATAATTTATTAAAAGCGAGTGAGTGAGTGTTATCGCCCAAACCAGCAGTACCCCGTCCTGTCACGGTGTCTTGTACACAATCTCCTCTGGACCAGACAAACAAGTGACCGAAACCATTATCATCGAACCTCGTCATCAGGGGACGGTGGCATGTAATCTGTCAAGTCGCCAAGCCTCACCACCCCATTCAACTCTCACAAGCACAGGTTACTGGGAGGGAATTCTACCCCGAATTCACATTGTCGCTCTCGAAATCACTTCCCAATCGGGGCGGTAGGGTAGCCAAATTTACCGGTTATGGCGTTCGCTCGTTTCGCCGGAAACCCAGGTTGGATTCCTCACATGGCTTAATGTGTGGGGTACATTTTTGGTGTCCACGCCGTGATATTGCTGAAATATTGCCACAAGCGGCGTTAAACCATACTCACTCACTCACTCACGGCGACCTACACTTGGAGTCGTGTTTGGAGCAGACAAACCATTCGTCGAGACTTTGTGCTTCGACATGGGCGTTGTACATCCAAGACAACAACGATTCTGTTCAACAACCTCATGACGATTCTGATATTGAAAACCCAACAATTAGCAGTTTTACGGTAATACAAAAATACATTAATATTATTGGCTTCACTGGGTTAACAGCAAATGCACTTACCCTGATCCAAATATCGCCTCGGTATCAAAGCATTGTATGAGTTCCGCCAGATGGCGCGTGTTTGTTTATCTTACAACTTCTATTGCCAAAGTTTCCAAAATACGCAGTCCCAGGCAGATCAAAACGACTTAATCTATCACGGCCCCTGAAGTGAATTTCCGAGTTTTTTACGCAGTTAAATTGTTTTCTGGAATTATGACATATCATTACAAATATTTAACGGTTCAATATGCATATATGCAGCTCAGGTTATTGTTATATACAACAAACCGGTGTTGAGACGGACCCTTGTCTTCCCCGTCTGATCTGAGCGGCTGCAGGTGTTTGGCAAAGGGGAGTTCCTTGGCTTCATTTCCACAAATGAATCTTAACCTGGAGACTCGCGGAGTGGAAGATAGCTGTTCTACATCACTCCGTAATATATGCACAATCAGTGTCACATTTTCATAACTTGCATTTCGTTCTTTCATTGTGTTTCTAGGTGTCCCCGGCAATTATAAGGGTTGGAATAGTGATAAAACCAGTATGATGTAATATTGATAAAATGAGTTTGATGAAACATTGATAAAACCAGTTTGATGGAATATTGATAAAATCAGTTTAGTGGAATATTAATAAAAACAGTTTGGTGGAATACTGATAAAACCAGTTTGACGAAATGTTGATAAAACCAGTTTGATGGAATATTGATAAAATCAGTTTGATGGAATATTGATAAAACCAGTTTGATTGAATATTGATAAAAACAGTGGACGGAATATTGATAAAACCAGTTTGGTGGAATATTAATAAAAACAGTTTGGTGGAATACTGATAAAACCAGTTTGACGAAATGTTGATAAAACCAGTTTGATGGAATATTGATAAAATCAGTTTGATGGAATATTGATAAAACCAGTTTGATTGAATATTGATAAAAACAGTGGACGGAATATTGATAAAACCAGTTTGGTGGAATATTAATAAAAACAGTTTGGTGGAATACTGATAAAACCAGTTTAACGAAATGTTGATAAAACTAGTTTGACGGAATATTGATAAACCAATTTGATGGAATATTGATAAAACCAGTTTGACGGAATATTGATGAAACCATTTTGATGGAATAATGATAAAAGCCAGTTTGATGGAATATTGTTAAAACCAGTTTGACGGAATACTGATTAAATCTGCTTGACGGAATATTGATAAAACCAGTTTGATGGAATATTGATAAAACCAGCGTATTTCAAAATACAAGTTAGCGGTTTGTACCAGGTCAAGTTACATCTATCTTGTGAACAGTCCTATCCCGTTTAAACAGAGGTATACAGCGATTACCCAAATAATAAAAAAAAGTTAAAGTCTTCGTGAGTGAGTATCAATTTCCGCCGCTTTTAGCAGTATCCCTGCCATATCACGGCGGGTAACCATATTGAGACATTGTCCGCTTATTGTGAGTCGAACTCTGGTTCTCAGCGTGACAAGCGACCACGTAAACCACTAGGAGACCACACCAGCCCCTTGTGCTTCAGAGACCAATGCTGGCTGTTTATATACCTTGTAAATAAGATAACATTTGACCGTTTCATCACAAAGAGCATGGCAACCACGATACTCATACGAAGTCAATGTTGAAAAAAACTATTTATAGGGCGTTGTGTGTCTGTGAACTGTGGTCTTCATGCTGATGTTTACTTTGTCGAGAAGGTGAGGGTCGGAAGGGGAGATAACTCTAACTGGTACTATTTCCATACAACTTTTCAAAGTGGAACTGTGATCTTTAGCTCATCAGTCAACTTACTTTGAAGACCTATTGAAAAAACGTTTTTTGTTTTATTGACAATGCTTATTATTTAACACGAGGATATTGACAACAGTGATTATTTAACACGAGGATATTGACAACAGTGATTATTTAACACGAGGATATTGACAACAGTGATTATTTAACACGAGGATATTGACAATACTGAACACTCGCCACGAGTATATTGACAATACTGAATACTCGACACGGGGATATTGACAATACTGAATACCTAACACTATCCATAATATAACTATGCTAAGATTTGCGCAAGGATGTTGCCAATACATTTTCTTTGACGCGATGATACTGAAATAACACCTATTCTTTGACAACCAAATGCAGAGAATAGCGTAGTGTATATCACAAAGATTCCTATTCTCTGACACAACGGGGAAACGCCGACTGCACCTCCACCCCCGCGGACAATGAATAACACAATATCCTGCATTCCAAGGGGGTGTAGCTCCGGTCGGGCTCAACATACCCTGAAGAACAAACTAGATCCGTCGACCTGTTCAACTCATACATTTCCAATGGGACGTCCTCAATGGCGGAACCCGTGCCGTCATGTCTATAAGATCGAAATTTAAAACAAATCGCACACAGATATTTGTTACTGGTTTATGAATTTCGTAATCTTAAAAATGACATAAGTATGTTTTCTTCAACTTGTAATGCCCTATCAATATTTTGGGGGAAAATCTGAAAACAACGCAAATAGAGAAAGACGTTTCCACAGTGTTGTCCCGATTCCTTCTTGGTATGATCTATCCACAGACGCATGACACACGCGATGTGACAATGATAACGGCATGTCAGTGGGCGGTGATGGCGTTCTGTGTTTCGGTGTCGTGGTGTATTTCGGTAGCAGGAATCCTATATTTTGCACAGGCACACGTGGTGTTCATATTGTGGATCCACGTGACTTCCCATTATGATCCAGACTATATATAGCACGTTCCGGAAAACAACTGGTTGTATATGCTATGTTTAGGCGTATACCTTGACATGAATCACAGGATATTCAGTGGCGAATACAACCCAGCCTATATGAATGTCGCAGCACGATTTCACCGAGTTTCGAAAATAATAACACACTAACATGTAGATATTGTGAAGATTTCTTACAGATGCTTATAACCTACGTGGCTAAATATTTACAAACATAAATTATCAATATTTCTTTATAAAACACAAGTAATTAAATACAGGATCGTACCGAATGCCAGACATTGGAACAGTTCCTTAATGAAGTTACTGTACGTCGCATGTGAGGTATCCCGCGTCGACATAACGTGCGCCACCTGGTGTGCAATGTTCGTGACTGGGCGCAGTCTGTAGATAACCAACCATACACACACTAATGAAAGGTTAATAAGGATGGTTCTGTGAGGTGGCATTCTAGCCCACGCGACACGGAATATGGTGGGGGTTTATTTGATAGCGATACTGTGCAGAATGTCGATGTTGAAATCAACCCATAAGAAATAGTTTACTGTTTTTAAGAAAGTTTGGAGTAACTCAGCGGCTTCTACATCCGGGTTACCTTTAGAATATTTCAAACACGTCACAATACCCTATGACGTAATTTGTGAAATTGTGTTGCCAGATACACCGGCGAAAGAATGCCCAGTGACGTCAGGGGTCATCGAATGTGCACAAACTCCTCTCAGAGATCTAACATCTCTACACGCGATCTGATTGAATAAGCTCAGCGATGTTGAGAGTTTTCAATATGTGTTCACTCAATATAGCCTTCGGCGGCGCATTTTAAAAACAACCGCTAGATTATCAAAGCAGCTGTATTTTCAAAACATTTATTTTCGGTTTCAACTTAACGATGCGTGCAAGGTGAGGACAATTTATTACTCTTGGAGCCTCGACCAGATGTTAATTTCCCGCTACACATAAAGCATACAATATGACAACATATTTCGAAATGACCCTTTTGTCCATAGTATTAATAATACAAAAGATTTTAGCATCTCCGCAAATCTTTGTCAATATCCTCGTGTTAAATAATTAGTATTGTCAATATCCTCGTGTTAAATAATAAGTATTGTCAATATCCTCGTGTTAAATAATCAGTATTGTCAATATTATTGTGTTGGATAAGTAGTTTTATTAATATCCTTGTGTCAAGGACAAAGTAATTGTCAATAATCCTATGTTAAATACTGGTAATAAGGATTGTCAATAATAATGCTCACAATAAAATATCAGCTTTGTCAATATCCTAGTGTAAACTAATCAACATTGTCAATATTATGGTGCTTAATAATCAGCAGTGTCAGTATCATGGTGTTAAATAATCAGCAGTGTCAATATCATGGTGTTAAATAATAAGCTGTTTCAATATCATGGTGTTAAATAATCAGCTGCGTCGGTATCATGGTATAAAATAATCAGCAGTGTCAATATCATGGTGTTAAAAAATCAGCTATGTCCATATAATGGTGTTAAATAACAGCTGTGTCAATATCGTGGTGTTAAATAATCAACATTGTCAATATTATGGTGCTTAATAATCAGCAGTGTCAGTATCATGGTGTTAAATAATCAGCAGTGTCAATATCGTGGTGTTAAATAATCAGCATTGTCAATATCATGGTGTTAAATACTCAGCTGTATCAATATCATGGTGTTAAATAATCAGCTGTATCAATATCATGGTGTTAAATAATCAGCAGTGTCAACATCAGGGTTTTAAATAATCAGCTGTGTCAATATAATGGTGTTAAATAATCAGCTGTGTCAATATCAGGGTGTTAAATCATCAGCTGTGTCAATATCATGGTCTTGAATAACAGCTGTGTCAATATCGTGGTGTTAGATAATCAGCAGTGTCAATATCATGGTGTTTAATACTCAGCTGTATCAATATCATGGTGTTAAATAATCAGTCGGTCAATATCATGGTGTTAAATAATCAGCTGTATCAATATCATGGTGTTAAATAATCAGCAGTGTCAACATCAGGGTTTTAAATAATCAACTGTGTCAATATCATAGTGTTAAATAATCAGCTGTATCAATATCATGGTGTTGAATAATCAGCAGTGTCAATATCAGGGTCTTAAATAATCAGCTGTGTCAATACCATGGTGTTAAATAATAAGCTGTGTCAATATCATGGTGTTAAAAAATCAGCTGTATCAATATCATGGTGTTAAATAATCAGCTCTGTCAATATCGTGGTGTTAAATAATCAGCTGTTTCAGTATCATGGTGTTAAAAAATCAGCTGTGTCAATATCATGGTGTTAAATAATCAGCTGTGTCAATATCATGGTGTTAAATAATCAGCTGTGTCAATATCATGGTGTTAAATAATCAGCTGTGTCAATATCGTGGTGTTAGATAATCAGCAGTGTCAATATCATGGTCTTGAATAACAGCTGTGTCAATATCGTGGTGTTAGATAATCAGCAGTGTCAATATCATGGTGTTTAATACTCAGCTGTATCAACATCATGGTGTTAAATAATCAGTCGGTCAATATCATGGTGTTAAATAATCAGCTGTATCAATATCATGGTGTTAAATAATCAGCAGTGTCAACATCAGGGTTTTAAATAATCAACTGTGTCAATATCATAGTGTTAAATAATCAGCTGTATCAATATCATGGTGTTGAATAATCAGCAGTGTCAATACCAGGGTCTTAAATAATCAGCTGTGTCAATATCATGGTGTTAAATAATAAGCTGTGTCAATATCATGGTGTTAAAAAATCAGCTGTATCAATATCATGGTGTTAAATAATCAGCTCTGTCAATATCGTGGTGTTAAATAATCAGCTGTTTCAGTATCATGGTGTTAAAAAATCAGCTGTGTCAATATCATGGTGTTAAATAATCAGCTGTGTCAATATCATGGTGTTAAATAATCAGCTGTGTCAATATCATGGTGTTAAATAATCAGCTGTGTCAATATCGTGGTGTTAGATAATCAGCTGTGTCAATATCATGGTGTTAAATAATCAGCTGTGTCAATATCCTTGTGTTAAATAATCATCTGTGTCAATATCATAGTGTTAAATAATCAGCAGTGTCAATATCATGGTCTTAAATAATCAGCTGTGTCAATATCATGGTGTTAAATAATCAGCTGTGTCAATATCATGGTGTTAAATAATCAGTAATGTCAATATCCTCGTGTTACATAATCAGTATCGTCAATATCATGGTGTTAGATAATCAGTATCGTCAATATCCTCGCGTTACATAATCAGTATTGTCAATATCCTCGTGTTACATAATCAGTATTGTCAATATCCTCGTGTTAAATAATCCGTATAGTCAATATCCTCGTGTTACATAATCAGTGTTGTCAATATCCTCGTGTTACATAATCAGGATTGTCAATATCCTCGTGTTACATTATCAGTAATGTCAATATCCTCGTGTTACATAATCAGGATTGTCAATATCCTCGTGTTACATAATCAGGATTGTCAATATCCTCATGTTACATTATCAGTGTTGTCAATATCCTTCTGTTCAAGAAAACGTGCCTCATATAATATCTTCGTGTTAAACAGTGTTATCTGGATCTGCCGCAAATTCATTTATCAAGCTTTAAGCGACTTCCATTAAGAACGATGTCTCCGGAAATGAACGAACACATTTTGAGTATTTAGACAGAATTTAAATAAAACATAATTTACATATGTCAGTGATACCAACGTTTAAAAAAAATTAAGACAGTTGAGCTTTGTTCATAAAAGAGATTCTTAAGAAATATTCCTTTAGGAGAACCCCGAAGACACAAGTAGCAGTTAGGGCAGTTTGTATATCGTCAGTAATAACACAATTAATCATTAAAATGTTACAGTTTCTCCAAATGGTTAAAAACAAATACATAAATAATTGTAACAAAAGAGAAGTTCCCGATATAATTAGTTTTCTAAGAATATTTAAACTAATAATGTTAAACTCTATAATAACGACAGGGTCAATAACATCACATTGCCAACGTCTTGATGCATTGTGAACAGATTGTTGCTCCACCAGACAAAGCCACGCCCGGAAGTTGACGCACCTGGAAGTAAGCCAATTGCTTTGCATGGAGCAACAAAAAGTCTATTTTGTTAAAACCCAACTCGCATTAACCTCTTACCAAGGTATGGAAAATATTTATCACGTAATCCCTCTGTAAATGTTATTGGTGCACTTTAGTCCAACACAGCGGCCGCTTGCGCTGATTGCTTGAACACTTCCGGTTTGAGCGTGAGACCCTGTTCTCAGGTGACTTGTGACGTCATATGACGTCGCGGCCGATCTATGAGCCAATCAGAGAGAGTAGTATGTGTTTGGGGCAACCTGGCGACTGTTGTCACGTGATGTAATCACCTTGCCAACAGGTGGTTCCAATGCTTCCTGGTATTGTGAGTCAGCCACCAGAATATATGGCACCGGTGTTTGTCGCTTTCCTCACCCCACAGATGTAATACCCTGTGGGTCGGGACCTGGGTTGGGGTCAAGGCTGCGTGTTCATTGCGTGTTAGATGCATCTGGAAGTTAGGTAAGATTTACAGATCTAGGGACAAAATATCGGCAGTCACGCGGGAGAAGTTCTTGTGGGCAAGGAACATGAATATGTGTGAAATGTAACACGCACGCAAGCACGCAAGCACGCAAGCACGCACGCGCACTCACGCAAAGATAATTATAATGCACACAAACATACATACATATTCATAAAGATAGAAAAATGTATATTCTAAAACTGAATTGTTAATTTATTTTTTCCAACCATCCTATCTTCACCTTCCCACTTAAATCGCCTATCGATCCTTAATATTCTGTTCATTTGCAATGAATCAAACATCGTTGGTCTACTTCATCGATTCCTAGAAATATATCATTTACTGATCAATTCAATCCATAAACATACAAAGTCTTCATGAAACTATTCGTGATCATTACCGTGGACTGGAGGAGAGCGTCTGCCCGGAGACTGAAGGCCGGAGTTCGAACCCAGAATGACTATCAGCCCAAATAACATATCGCATTCACTGTTGGAATCCCTGCCCGCGTCATACCTAAAAACGCTAAAATATGGTACTTATTGTTACCCTGCCTGGTGTTCTGCATTGAGGGGCTAAAACAAGGACTGGTCGGCTCGGAGTCAGTATACTGTGTCAGAGTTGGGTATTCATGTTAAACTGTGGCATGGTATCTCAGTGGCGTAGTACTATACTATGTTAGACCGGACGATAGACTAACACTTGGTCTATGAAAGTATTTCTTCATAATAATTGTATTCCTTCCTTCAAAAGAACCTTTCCTCCTTTGCTGTTTTCATATGGAAACAGGGGCAGTCGGGTAGCCTAGTGGTTAAAGCGTTAGCTCGTCACGCCGAAGACCTGGATTCGATTCCCGACATGGATACAATGTGTGAAGCCCATTTCTGGTGTCCCCGACCGTGATATTGCGGGAATATTGCTAAAAGCGGCGTAAAACCATACTCACTCACTCACTCATGTGGAATCTCACACACACACACACACACACACACACACACACACACACACACACACACACACACACAAACATACATCGCCTCACCCCCTAATCACGGGCTATGTGTTCACATGTAGGTGACCATTCGACGTCATTCCGAGCACGTCAACCCAACCCTTTCAGACAGATTGACAGACAAACACTGCTCAGTTTTAACTAATGTTTGTTTGGTTTTATTTTTCAACCTTTTAAATTTAAGGTGCGTGGATGAAAATAGACCCTAAAGGCAGCAACCCACAAAATAGCTGTGCTAATTACGTGACCTTGAACACGAGCCATGTCTCACGTGACGCCGACCTCACGTGCGGCAGCGGGAGTTGTTGCCGTGTTTACACCCTCGCTGTCGACTGGGGGGATCTCAGAGCGGGTAACTCACCAGATTTACTCCATGTCCTAAACACAGACGATCTACGGGAAGAGCAGAGATGTAAAATACTCGGGGGAGCAGTCTGATTATAAACACGACAAACAGAATGTTCCCATGTGGGCGAAGAAAATTGCGTCTTTTTTTAGCTACATATCAGTGTGCTCAACCAAAGAGGGAGGCTACATCTTGATGTTTGGACTTCACCGTGGGGAAAGGGGGAACTGCACTTACAGGAATATAGTTTCCATTTTTCTCTGGCAAAACAGGGGCGGCGGGTTAGGTTTGTGATTGAAGCGTTGGCTCGTCACCCTAAGACCCGGGTTCTATTCCCAAAATGGTAGGGGGCGGTCAGGTAGCCCAGTGGTTAAACCGTTCGCTCGTCTCGCCGAAGAACCGGGTTCGATTCCCGACATGGGTACAATGTAATATTGCGGGAATATTGCTAAAAGCGGCGTAAAAGCATACTCACTCACTCCCAATATGGTAGGCGGGGCGGTCAGGTAGCCTAGTGGTTAAAGCGTTCTCTCGTCACGCCGAATACCCGGGTTTGATTCCCGACATGGATACGTGTGAAGCCCATTTCTGGCGATATTGCTGGGATATTGCTACAAGCGGCGTAAAACAATACTTACTCACTCTCCATATGGGACAAAGCTTATATCCGCCCCATGGCTGGGATTCCGGGTGAGAATACACGCCCCCAGCAACCAATGCTTGTTAGAGGCGACTGAATGGATCAGGTCAGGTGGTAAGCTCAGGTGATTTGATCGATGGCATACCATCGTATCGCAAATTCGATGCTCATGATGCCAATCACTGGTTTGTCTAGCCAAGACGACTATTTATGGGGCCGTTATATAGCTAGAGCGTTAAACAACAAACAAACAAAATTATTACTAAAATTGGCGTGAAACCCTACGCACTCACTCACTCATGGAAGGAGCCTTGTCTGTGATATCAAGACAGTTGTAAGTTGACATATAATCAAACTCTGCTTCCTGACATTGCTTTCGGAGATGTCTTCGAATTAAGGGAATACTAGCCGGACATTTGGTAATGAAGACTTTTAGACCGGGAATGGCAATAGGACAGGACAGCACCCATGCTAACCGTTCAAGGCGACCATGCTTGTCCTAAGAGGCGACTAACGGGATCGGGTGGTCAGGCTCCCTGACTTGGTTGATGCGTGTCATCGATCCCAATTGTGTGGATCGATGCTCATGATATCAAACACTGGATTGTCTGATCCAGACTCGATTATTTACAGACCGCCGTCATAGAGCTGGAATATTGCTGAGTGCGGCGTTAAACAACGAACAAACAAATCAACGAGAATGTGGAATGTAGGGATTTTATAAAACCAACACCAATCTAGATTATAAAACAGCAAGTTAAGCCGGTTAACTAAATCACCATCAGCAAAGTGAAGGAGACAAATGTATTGTGTAATAAATGATGTTATAGATTATATGTTAGTCTTGGCAAAAGTGGATTCTCTGTTATGCAACTGTTAAAGGACAGGTCTAGACAGAAGGGAAGGTGTGTTGGAGTGCATCGTGCTTGTGACCTTTAACTGGGAGCAGTGCTTCAACACTTTGTAAACAGGATCTGTCGTCAGCGAAACTGAGGGTAATTAACATTCGTCACCACTCGCCCCTTTCCGTAACCTGCTATTCGGCTTGTCCCGTAATAACACGAGTTGGTCACGAATGGAGACATTCGTCACCACTCGCCCCTTTCCGTAACCTGCAAGAAGACTCGTCCTCCTATCGATGAATGTTATGTGCGAAAATACGACAAACCAATCAGAATGCGCGTATGATTCTAAGTTCTTCGTCAAAGAATCCCTCAGAAATATTTTTTGATTTTACATATGTCTTGTATCTAAAATATACCCAAGACACAGTTAAATGTGTTCAATCATACTGTATAATTCCGCACGTCCCAATGTGCTTTAAATTGCATCTGAAATATATATAATACATGGGGAAATAATATGTGAACCATTACGCAACGAGTTGACAATTGTTTTGGGTATGCCCGTTTGCGCTAAGACGGAACCCGGTCGCAAAAATGGCCACGAGAGGGGCACGAGTCGCTATTCGGCTTGTCCCGGAATAACACGAGTTGGTCACGAATGGAATGGAGAGGGGCACGAGTCGCTATTCGGCTTGTTCCGGAATAACACGAGTTGGTCACGTATGGAGAGGGGCAGAATATTGATCAGTGCGGCGTAAAACAACCAACCAACCAACCTACCATTATAAAATAATATTAAAACAATGTAACTATTACCTTAAAAAGATAACTTATGAATAAATATTAATAACGTCACCACTGTAGATATTCAACATATTTCATGCCATTCCAGCAAGCCTTTGTGTCACTGCCATTATTGTTCGTTCAAGTCTAGACAATGAAAACGAAACATATGTTGCTAACATACGATGTGACAACAAAAATGTTTTCATGCTATTCTATTCAGTTAAAACTTTAAACATGTATTATGTACACCATTTCGATTGTGTCGACTTATCACTCCATGTTTCTTGAAAGCAAATGTGGTGGCACGGGTGGCCCAGTCGTCTAAGGCGCCGCGATTCGCTGTGCAGAGTTGCGTCCCTTGGGCACGCCAGAAATCTATGATTGTGGGTTCGAATCCCGGTTAGCCCCAAATATGTTTCTAGGTTTGTCAGCACAATACTGCCTTTTTCCAACATCATTTTGAAACATCTTCCATAAAAAGACAGATTTACATATGTTTTTCGAATTCAGCTTGTAAACGCATATCGCATCACCTATGATTGTGGGTTCGAATCCCGGTTCGCTCCGATTATGTTTCTTGGTTTGTTTGTAGTGGTAAACGTCTGAGACCTGCATCACTTCGGGCTTTCCTCCCACATTAAGCTGACACGCCGTGATATAACTGGAATAATGTTAAAAGCGGCGTTAAACCCAACTCACTCACTCAATAACAAATGTTTCAGGACGTCATTGTTATCAAAACATATTACTAGTTTTGTTTTCATGATATCTTTATTTTCTATTTTGATATTACATATGTATCTAGATTCAAATGTGTCATGTTCTCATTCCTGATACTGAAGATACCACATGCAAATTACAATTCGTTTCATCTTCTGGGATACACGTGTCTGTCTTATGACAATGTGAGTGAGTGAGTGAGTTGGGTTTAACGCCACTTTTAACAGTATTCCAGTTATATCGCGGAATGTCAGCTTAATGTGGGAGGAAAGCCTGAAGTGATGCAGGTCTTAGACGTTTACCACTTCGGTGAAACCCACGAGCACGGGTATGGTGCTGACAAACCTAGAAACATAATCGGGGCGAACCGGTATTCGAACCCACAATCATAGGTTTCTGGCGTGCCCACGGGACGCAACTCTGCACAGCGAATCGCGGCGCCTTAGACAACTGGGCCACCCGTGCCCCCTTTATGACAATGTAGGTACTTGCATCTATAGGTAGGTATGCTACATTTCTTCGCGCCGTGTTGATTCCCTGAATCTAAGTTATCTTTACATGTTCATATAAACGTTGTATTTCATCACTAAATACATAATACCCTGACATGCAGTCAGCCAAGTCACTCAGTCTGACCACGATCCAGAACCAGTCTCCTCTCACAAGCGACAGACGAGTTCCAGCAGACTTGATCCTGACCCCAGGCGTTTTTCAACTATAAAATACTTTAGTGGAGGTGTACCATTACCTGCTGAAACATATTGTATCCCGACCCACAAGTCCGAACGGTGTACAACATTCCGCCAATCACGACCAATCCGACATGAAGCGCGTCTTTGACTAATTCCAACGTAATAGAGCAACTAATGTTCACTTTCAACAGCGTCGAGATCTGGTGAAACACACGGTAATGCATATGTCCGTTACGACAGGGCGTTGTGCATTATAACTGACAAGTAAATAGAGGATTCTATTTATCATTTTCACATTTTTGCTTCCCAATTAAGGAATAATTGCATTAAACATTAACATCAGCAACTTGTCGAAATCTTACGTATAGATCGTGCGTAGTGATACATGTTTTCCATAGCCGTGTAAACCAAAATAAACAACCTCTTAACTCCTTTATGACATATTCCTTCGCTGAGAAAAAAAGTTCCTCGGATTATTTTAAACAAAATACTTGAACAGACTTTTGCAGAATAATTGAAATAATGTCTCCAACATCAAAGGTATCAATGTTGTTTGTAAACACCTACTCACATGCACCGGCGAAAAAAGTCCCACTTCCGGTTATCTAATTTGCATATCTAATTTGCATACTTATGTCATTGGGGTATGACATACATGTTTTTATGTCATAAGCTTATGTCATGGATAAATGCTTTAGTTAAATGATAAAGCCAGGTAGACCCCGCTAACATATTTAATTAGCTAATCCTTGTTAGTTTCGTTAAAATAAGATTGGTTGGTCTCTTGTTTAACGCCGCACTCAGCAATATTCCAGCTATATGACGGCGGTCTGTAAATAATCGAGTCTGGACCAGACAATCCAGTGATTGATATCATGATCATCAATCCATGCAATTTGGATACGATGACATGCATCAACCAAGTCAGCGAGCCTAACCACCCGATCCCGTTAGTCGCCTTTTACGACAAGCATAGTAAAAGTAAAATACTCGGGGGAGCAGTCTGATTATAAACACGACAAACAGAATGTTCCCATGTGGGCGAAGAAAATTGCGTCTTTTTTTAGCTACATATCAGTGTGCTCAACCAAAGAGGGAGGCTACATCTTGATGTTTGGACTTCACCGTAGGGAAAGGGGGAACTGCACTTACAGGAATATAGTTTCCATTTTTCTCTGGCAAAACAGGGGCGGCGGGTTAGGTTTGTGATTGAAGCGTTGGCTCGTCACCCTAAGACCCGGGTTCTATTCCCAAAATGGTAGGGGGCGGTCAGGTAGCCCAGTGGTTAAACCGTTCGCTCGTCTCGCCGAAGAACCGGGTTCGATTCCCGACATGGGTACAATGTAATATTGCGGGAATATTGCTAAAAGCGGCGTAAAAGCATACTCACTCACTCCCAATATGGTAGGCGGGGCGGTCAGGTAGCCTAGTGGTTAAAGCGTTCTCTCGTCACGCCGAATACCCGGGTTTGATTCCCGACATGGATACGTGTGAAGCCCATTTCTGGCGATATTGCTGGGATATTGCTACAAGCGGCGTAAAACAATACTTACTCACTCTCCATATGGGACAAAGCTTATATCCGCCCCATGGCTGGGATTCCGGGTGAGAATACACGCCCCCAGCAACTAATGCTTGTTAGAGGCGACTGAATGGATCAGGTCAGGTGGTAAGCTCAGGTGATTTGATCGATGGCATACCATCGTATCGCAAATTCGATGCTCATGATGCCAATCACTGGTTTGTCTAGCCAAGACGACTATTTATGGGGCCGTTATATAGCTAGAGCGTTAAACAACAAACAAACAAAATTATTACTAAAATTGGCGTGAAACCCTACGCACTCACTCACTCATGGAAGGAGCCTTGTCTGTGATATCAAGACAGTTGTAAGTTGACATATAATCAAACTCCGCTTCCTGACATTGCTTTCGGAGATGTCTTCGAATTAAGGGAATACTAGCCGGACATTTGGTAATGAAGACTTTTAGACCGGGAATGGCAATAGGACAGGACAGCACCCATGCTAACCGTTCAAGGCGACCATGCTTGTCCTAAGAGGCGACTAACGGGATCGGGTGGTCAGGCTCCCTGACTTGGTTGATGCGTGTCATCGATCCCAATTGTGTGGATCGATGCTCATGATATCAAACACTGGATTGTCTGATCCAGACTCGATTATTTACAGACCGCCGTCATAGAGCTGGAATATTGCTGAGTGCGGCGTTAAACAACAAACAAACAAATCAACGAGAATGTGGAATGTAGGGATTTTATAAAACCAACACCAATCTAGATTATAAAACAGCAAGTTAAGCCGGTTAACTAAATCACCATCAGCAAAGTGAAGGAGACAAATGTATTGTGTAATAAATGATGTTATAGATTATATGTTAGTCTTGGCAAAAGTGGATTCTCTGTTATGCAACTGTTAAAGGACAGGTCTAGACAGAAGGGAAGGTGTGTTGGAGTGCATCGTGCTTGTGACCTTTAACTGGGAGCAGTGCTTCAACACTTTGTAAACAGGATCTGTCGTCAGCGAAACTGAGGGTAATTAACATTCGTCACCACTCGCCCCTTTCCGTAACCTGCTATTCGGCTTGTCCCGTAATAACACGAGTTGGTCACGAATGGAGACATTCGTCACCACTCGCCCCTTTCCGTAACCTGCAAGAAGACTCGTCCTCCTATCGATGAATGTTATGTGCGAAAATACGACAAACCAATCAGAATGCGCGTATGATTCTAAGTTCTTCGTCAAAGAATCCCTCAGAAATATTTTTTGATTTTACATATGTCTTGTATCTAAAATATACCCAAGACACAGTTAAATGTGTTCAATCATACTGTATAATTCCGCACGTCCCAATGTGCTTTAAATTGCATCTGAAATATATATAATACATGGGGAAATAATATGTGAACCATTACGCAACGAGTTGACAATTGTTTTGGGTATGCCCGTTTGCGCTAAGACGGAACCCGGTCGCAAAAATGGCCACGAGAGGGGCACGAGTCGCTATTCGGCTTGTCCCGGAATAACACGAGTTGGTCACGAATGGAATGGAGAGGGGCACGAGTCGCTATTCGGCTTGTTCCGGAATAACACGAGTTGGTCACGTATGGAGAGGGGCAGAATATTGATCAGTGCGGCGTAAAACAACCAACCAACCAACCTACCATTATAAAATAATATTAAAACAATGTAACTATTACCTTAAAAAGATAACTTATGAATAAATATTAATAACGTCACCACTGTAGATATTCAACATATTTCATGCCATTCCAGCAAGCCTTTGTGTCACTGCCATTATTGTTCGTTCAAGTCTAGACAATGAAAACGAAACATATGTTGCTAACATACGATGTGACAACAAAAATGTTTTCATGCTATTCTATTCAGTTAAAACTTTAAACATGTATTATGTACACCATTTCGATTGTGTCGACTTATCACTCCATGTTTCTTGAAAGCAAATGTGGTGGCACGGGTGGCCCAGTCGTCTAAGGCGCCGCGATTCGCTGTGCAGAGTTGCGTCCCTTGGGCACGCCAGAAATCTATGATTGTGGGTTCGAATCCCGGTTAGCCCCAAATATGTTTCTAGGTTTGTCAGCACAATACTGCCTTTTTCCAACATCATTTTGAAACATCTTCCATAAAAAGACAGATTTACATATGTTTTTCGAATTCAGCTTGTAAACGCATATCGCATCACCTATGATTGTGGGTTCGAATCCCGGTTCGCTCCGATTATGTTTCTTGGTTTGTTTGTAGTGGTAAACGTCTGAGACCTGCATCACTTCGGGCTTTCCTCCCACATTAAGCTGACACGCCGTGATATAACTGGAATAATGTTAAAAGCGGCGTTAAACCCAACTCACTCACTCAATAACAAATGTTTCAGGACGTCATTGTTATCAAAACATATTACTAGTTTTGTTTTCATGATATCTTTATTTTCTATTTTGATATTACATATGTATCTAGATTCAAATGTGTCATGTTCTCATTCCTGATACTGAAGATACCACATGCAAATTACAATTCGTTTCATCTTCTGGGATACACGTGTCTGTCTTATGACAATGTGAGTGAGTGAGTGAGTTGGGTTTAACGCCACTTTTAACAGTATTCCAGTTATATCGCGGAATGTCAGCTTAATGTGGGAGGAAAGCCTGAAGTGATGCAGGTCTTAGACGTTTACCACTTCGGTGAAACCCACGAGCACGGGTATGGTGCTGACAAACCTGGAAACATAATTGGGGCGAACCGGTATTCGAACCCACAATCATAGGTTTCTGGCGTGCCCACGGGACGCAACTCTGCACAGCGAATCGCGGCGCCTTAGACAACTGGGCCACCCGTGCCCCCTTTATGACAATGTAGGTACTTGCATCTATAGGTAGGTATGCTACATTTCTTCGCGCCGTGTTGATTCCCTGAATCTAAGTTATCTTTACATGTTCATATAAACGTTGTATTTCATCACTAAATACATAATACCCTGACATGCAGTCAGCCAAGTCACTCAGTCTGACCACGATCCAGAACCAGTCTCCTCTCACAAGCGACAGACGAGTTCCAGCAGACTTGATCCTGACCCCAGGCGTTTTTCAACTATAAAATACTTTAGTGGAGGTGTACCATTACCTGCTGAAACATATTGTATCCCGACCCACAAGTCCGAACGGTGTACAACATTCCGCCAATCACGACCAATCCGACATGAAGCGCGTCTTTGACTAATTCCAACGTAATAGAGCAACTAATGTTCACTTTCAACAGCGTCGAGATCTGGTGAAACACACGGTAATGCATATGTCCGTTACGACAGGGCGTTGTGCATTATAACTGACAAGTAAATAGAGGATTCTATTTATCATTTTCACATTTTTGCTTCCCAATTAAGGAATAATTGCATTAAACATTAACATCAGCAACTTGTCGAAATCTTACGTATAGATCGTGCGTAGTGATACATGTTTTCCATAGCCGTGTAAACCAAAATAAACAACCTCTTAACTCCTTTATGACATATTCCTTCGCTGAGAAAAAAAGTTCCTCGGATTATTTTAAACAAAATACTTGAACAGACTTTTGCAGAATAATTGAAATAATGTCTCCAACATCTAAGGTATCAATGTTGTTTGTAAACACCTACTCACATGCACCGGCGAAAAAAGTCCCACTTCCGGTTATCTAATTTGCATATCTAATTTGCATACTTATGTCATTGGGGTATGACATACATGTTTTTATGTCATAAGCTTATGTCATGGATAAATGCTTTAGTTAAATGATAAAGCCAGGTAGACCCCGCTAACATATTTAATTAGCTAATCCTTGTTAGTTTCGTTAAAATAAGATTGGTTGGTCTCTTGTTTAACGCCGCACTCAGCAATATTCCAGCTATATGACGGCGGTCTGTAAATAACCGAGTCTGGACCAGACAATCCAGTGATTGATATCATGATCATCAATCCATGCAATTTGGATACGATGACATGCATCAACCAAGTCAGCGAGCCTAACCACCCGATCCCGTTAGTCGCCTTTTACGACAAGCATAGTAAAAGTAAAATACTCGGGGGAGCAGTCTGATTATAAACACGACAAACAGAATGTTCCCATGTGGGCGAAGAAAATTGCGTCTTTTTTTAGCTACATATCAGTGTGCTCAACCAAAGAGGGAGGCTACATCTTGATGTTTGGACTTCACCGTAGGGAAAGGGGGAACTGCACTTACAGGAATATAGTTTCCATTTTTCTCTGGCAAAACAGGGGCGGCGGGTTAGGTTTGTGATTGAAGCGTTGGCTCGTCACCCTAAGACCCGGGTTCTATTCCCAAAATGGTAGGGGGCGGTCAGGTAGCCCAGTGGTTAAACCGTTCGCTCGTCTCGCCGAAGAACCGGGTTCGATTCCCGACATGGGTACAATGTAATATTGCGGGAATATTGCTAAAAGCGGCGTAAAAGCATACTCACTCACTCCCAATATGGTAGGCGGGGCGGTCAGGTAGCCTAGTGGTTAAAGCGTTCTCTCGTCACGCCGAATACCCGGGTTTGATTCCCGACATGGATACGTGTGAAGCCCATTTCTGGCGATATTGCTGGGATATTGCTACAAGCGGCGTAAAACAATACTTACTCACTCTCCATATGGGACAAAGCTTATATCCGCCCCATGGCTGGGATTCCGGGTGAGAATACACGCCCCCAGCAACTAATGCTTGTTAGAGGCGACTGAATGGATCAGGTCAGGTGGTAAGCTCAGGTGATTTGATCGATGGCATACCATCGTATCGCAAATTCGATGCTCATGATGCCAATCACTGGTTTGTCTAGCCAAGACGACTATTTATGGGGCCGTTATATAGCTAGAGCGTTAAACAACAAACAAACAAAATTATTACTAAAATTGGCGTGAAACCCTACGCACTCACTCACTCATGGAAGGAGCCTTGTCTGTGATATCAAGACAGTTGTAAGTTGACATATAATCAAACTCCGCTTCCTGACATTGCTTTCGGAGATGTCTTCGAATTAAGGGAATACTAGCCGGACATTTGGTAATGAAGACTTTTAGACCGGGAATGGCAATAGGACAGGACAGCACCCATGCTAACCGTTCAAGGCGACCATGCTTGTCCTAAGAGGCGACTAACGGGATCGGGTGGTCAGGCTCCCTGACTTGGTTGATGCGTGTCATCGATCCCAATTGTGTGGATCGATGCTCATGATATCAAACACTGGATTGTCTGATCCAGACTCGATTATTTACAGACCGCCGTCATAGAGCTGGAATATTGCTGAGTGCGGCGTTAAACAACAAACAAACAAATCAACGAGAATGTGGAATGTAGGGATTTTATAAAACCAACACCAATCTAGATTATAAAACAGCAAGTTAAGCCGGTTAACTAAATCGCCATCAGCAAAGTGAAGGAGACAAATGTATTGTGTAATAAATGATGTTATAGATTATATGTTAGTCTTGGCAAAAGTGGATTCTCTGTTATGCAACTGTTAAAGGACAGGTCTAGACAGAAGGGAAGGTGTGTTGGAGTGCATCGTGCTTGTGACCTTTAACTGGGAGCAGTGCTTCAACACTTTGTAAACAGGATCTGTCGTCAGTGAAACTGAGGGTAATTAACATTCGTCACCACTCGCCCCTTTCCGTAACCTGCTATTCGGCTTGTCCCGTAATAACACGAGTTGGTCACGAATGGAGACATTCGTCACCACTCGCCCCTTTCCGTAACCTGCAAGAAGACTCGTCCTCCTATCGATGAATGTTATGTGCGAAAATACGACAAACCAATCAGAATGCGCGTATGATTCTAAGTTCTTCGTCAAAGAATCCCTCAGAAATATTTTTTGATTTTACATATGTCTTGTATCTAAAATATACCCAAGACACAGTTAAATGTGTTCAATCATACTGTATAATTCCGCACGTCCCAATGTGCTTTAAATTGCATCTGAAATATATATAATACATGGGGAAATAATATGTGAACCATTACGCAACGAGTTGACAATTGTTTTGGGTATGCCCGTTTGCGCTAAGACGGAACCCGGTCGCAAAAATGGCCACGAGAGGGGCACGAGTCGCTATTCGGCTTGTCCCGGAATAACACGAGTTGGTCACGAATGGAATGGAGAGGGGCACGAGTCGCTATTCGGCTTGTTCCGGAATAACACGAGTTGGTCACGTATGGAGAGGGGCAGAATATTGATCAGTGCGGCGTAAAACAACCAACCAACCAACCTACCATTATAAAATAATATTAAAACAATGTAACTATTACCTTAAAAAGATAACTTATGAATAAATATTAATAACGTCACCACTGTAGATATTCAACATATTTCATGCCATTCCAGCAAGCCTTTGTGTCACTGCCATTATTGTTCGTTCAAGTCTAGACAATGAAAACGAAACATATGTTGCTAACATACGATGTGACAACAAAAATGTTTTCATGCTATTCTATTCAGTTAAAACTTTAAACATGTATTATGTACACCATTTCGATTGTGTCGACTTATCACTCCATGTTTCTTGAAAGCAAATGTGGTGGCACGGGTGGCCCAGTCGTCTAAGGCGCCGCGATTCGCTGTGCAGAGTTGCGTCCCTTGGGCACGCCAGAAATCTATGATTGTGGGTTCGAATCCCGGTTAGCCCCAAATATGTTTCTAGGTTTGTCAGCACAATACTGCCTTTTTCCAACATCATTTTGAAACATCTTCCATAAAAAGACAGATTTACATATGTTTTTCGAATTCAGCTTGTAAACGCATATCGCATCACCTATGATTGTGGGTTCGAATCCCGGTTCGCTCCGATTATGTTTCTTGGTTTGTTTGTAGTGGTAAACGTCTGAGACCTGCATCACTTCGGGCTTTCCTCCCACATTAAGCTGACACGCCGTGATATAACTGGAATAATGTTAAAAGCGGCGTTAAACCCAACTCACTCACTCAATAACAAATGTTTCAGGACGTCATTGTTATCAAAACATATTACTAGTTTTGTTTTCATGATATCTTTATTTTCTATTTTGATATTACATATGTATCTAGATTCAAATGTGTCATGTTCTCATTCCTGATACTGAAGATACCACATGCAAATTACAATTCGTTTCATCTTCTGGGATACACGTGTCTGTCTTATGACAATGTGAGTGAGTGAGTGAGTTGGGTTTAACGCCACTTTTAACAGTATTCCAGTTATATCGCGGAATGTCAGCTTAATGTGGGAGGAAAGCCTGAAGTGATGCAGGTCTTAGACGTTTACCACTTCGGTGAAACCCACGAGCACGGGTATGGTGCTGACAAACCTAGAAACATAATTGGGGCGAACCGGTATTCGAACCCACAATCATAGGTTTCTGGCGTGCCCACGGGACGCAACTCTGCACAGCGAATCGCGGCGCCTTAGACAACTGGGCCACCCGTGCCCCCTTTATGACAATGTAGGTACTTGCATCTATAGGTAGGTATGCTACATTTCTTCGCGCCGTGTTGATTCCCTGAATCTAAGTTATCTTTACATGTTCATATAAACGTTGTATTTCATCACTAAAAACATAATACCCTGACATGCAGTCAGCCAAGTCACTGAGTCTGACCACGATCCAGAACCAGTCTCCTCTCACAAGCGACAGACGAGTTCCAGCAGACTTGATCCTGACCCCAGGCGTTTTTCAACTATAAAATACTTTAGTGGAGGTGTACCATTACCTGCTGAAACATATTGTATCCCGACCCACAAGTCCGAACGGTGTACAACATTCCGCCAATCACGACCAATCCGACATGAAGCGCGTCTTTGACTAATTCCAACGTAATAGAGCAACTAATGTTCACTTTCAACAGCGTCGAGATCTGGTGAAACACACGGTAATGCATATGTCCGTTACGACAGGGCGTTGTGCATTATAACTGACAAGTAAATAGAGGATTCTATTTATCATTTTCACATTTTTGCTTCCCAATTAAGGAATAATTGCATTAAACATTAACATCAGCAACTTGTCGAAATCTTACGTATAGATCGTGCGTAGTGATACATGTTTTCCATAGCCGTGTAAACCAAAATAAACAACCTCTTAACTCCTTTATGACATATTCCTTCGCTGAGAAAAAAAGTTCCTCGGATTATTTTAAACAAAATACTTGAACAGACTTTTGCAGAATAATTGAAATAATGTCTCCAACATCAAAGGTATCAATGTTGTTTGTAAACACCTACTCACATGCACCGGCGAAAAAAGTCCCACTTCCGGTTATCTAATTTGCATATCTAATTTGCATACTTATGTCATTGGGGTATGACATACATGTTTTTATGTCATAAGCTTATGTCATGGATAAATGCTTTAGTTAAATGATAAAGCCAGGTAGACCCCGCTAACATATTTAATTAGCTAATCCTTGTTAGTTTCGTTAAAATAAGATTGGTTGGTCTCTTGTTTAACGCCGCACTCAGCAATATTCCAGCTATATGACGGCGGTCTGTAAATAATCGAGTCTGGACCAGACAATCCAGTGATTGATATCATGATCATCAATCCATGCAATTTGGATACGATGACATGCATCAACCAAGTCAGCGAGCCTAACCACCCGATCCCGTTAGTCGCCTTTTACGACAAGCATAGTCACCTTTTACGGCAAACATGGGTTGCTGAAGACCTATTCTACCACGGAATCTTCACGGGTCGTTAAACTAAGAACAGCCTTGCGGCACAAAACCACCCCATGTATATTGTATGAGATGCGGGTTGGGTGGGAAATAGCCGTCTCGTCAATAGCAGTGTGTAATACAAGTTGTTGAACCAAACTCAGAAAGCATGTCCTGTGTGAACAAAACAGTCTTCTTCCCTTTCGCAGCAAACCTAAAAGACATTAACACAACATGTATGTGAAGATCCGGGATACGAATATGTCATCACCAACCTATGCTGGTCGTAAAAGGCGACTATGCTTGTCGTAAAAGGCGACTATGCTTGTCGTAAAAGGCGACTGTGCTTGTCGTAAAAGGCGGCTAACGGGATCGGGTGGTTAGGCTCGCTGACTTGGTTGATGCATGTCATCGACCCCAATTGCGTAGATGGATGCTCATGATGTCAATCACTGGATTGTCTGGTCCAGACTCGATTACTTACAGACCGCCGTCATATAGCTGGAATATTGCTGAGTGCGGCGTTAAAAAATAAAGGAAACAAACAAACAAAACCTATTGTATGTGTTCATGCATTGTCATGGAGTGTGATGCGTATGAGGGGTCATAAGGGGCCAGCACAGGTTGCTGGAGACCTATACTTTCCCGGATTCCCACGGAGAGACCAACATAGGTTACTGGGGACCTATACTTTCCCGGATTCCCACGGAGAGACCAACATAGGTTGATGGGGACCTCTTCAAACCGGAATCTCCACGGGGAGACGAACATCGGTTGCTGGGGACCTATTCTAACCCGGAATCCCCACGGGGACACGCGCAAAGGTTGCTGGGGGCCTATTCTAACTCGGAATCCCGTCGGGGAGACAAGCATGGGTTGCTGGGGGCCTATTCGAACCCGGAATCCCGTCGTTGAGACAAGCACGGGTTGCTGGTGGCCTATTCTAACCCAGAATCCCGCCGTGGGATGGAATAATGCAAAATCAGCGGAATACCATGCTCTCTATTCTGGGTCAAACATTGAGCCAGTAGAAACCACTCTTGCTTCTCACGACTTTTATTAAACGTGACTGGATAAGAAATGGTGATTTTTCAATGTTGTCTCTTGTCTATAACAGTAAACGTGATGCTTATGTACCACGTGACCACCTTTGGCCACGCCCCCTGCGGTTCGAAGGATGAAGAGACCACGGCCAGATATCGAACGTAGCGGAAATATCGCAAATTTCAATTGAAAACGTTTCTTAACATGACTTGAAAATAGCCTTAATGGGGGGAAGTGAGTGAGTATGGTTTTACGCCGCATTTAGCAATATTCCATCAATATCACGGCAGGGGACACCAGAAATAGGCTTCACACATTGTACCCATGTGGGGAATAGAACCCGGATCTGCCGTGTGACGGGTGAACGCTTTCACCACTGCCCCACCGTCCCTTACTTGAGGGAAGGCCATGAAAAACATAATGCACTTTAAAAAGTCGTATTGCAATTTAAGGGCAAATTGAACTCAGAATTGAAGAATATTTCAATTAAACCTACTGTATTTATTGCATATGAAATAGATTCTAGGAATGTATCTATCAGATCGGTGTTAAAAGTCTTCCATATGGATTTGGTACCTCAACGCTCGGATGGTAAGACTGACAATAACACAGGCTCGGCCAATCACCGAATAAACAAAGGTTGGCATCAGCTGTGATGCTGTCACTGTCGGTGCCGAACAAACATGTACACAGATTCTGTCAATCACAAACCGCAGTGTTGACGTTGCTTGTCTTCTTCATTGCCGAACTGTGAGAGCTCCCACGACCACCTGCCAATCATAAAAGAACCAAGCGAGATATTCGTGCAATCCGTGTCTTCCTTGACACCGAACCCGGCAAGCACGTGCACCAGCTGCCAGCCACTGATTGAATAACAGACCTAAACCGTTGATACCACGATGATTGTTGCCGAACTTTGACACCGGCGCGACAACACCGATTTTGCCGAATTGTACAATACGGGCGTTGCCGAACTACGGGCAGATGTCAGGTCATTTGTCCCATGGTGTATATTGGAGTGAGTGAGTATGGTTTTACGCCGCTTTTAGCAATATTCCAGCAATATCACGGCAGGGGACACCAGAAATGGGCTTCACACATTGTACCCATGTCGGGAATCGAACCCGGGTCTTTGGCGTGACGAGCGAAAGCTTTAACCACTAGGCTACCCGACCGCCCGGTGTATATTGGACATTGAGGCAGTGGAAAGTGTTTGGCTACACAGTACCAGCACTCTAAGTGCAAATTCGTTATTTTAAAGGATCACCACCTCGTGAATGTCTGCCCATTTGATATAACCGCATCGCTGTGCAGATTTGCGTCCCCTGGGCACGCCAGAAACCTATGATTGTGGGTTCGAATCCCGGTTCGCCCCGATTATGTTTCTAGGTTTGTCAGCACCATACCCGTGCTCGTGGGTTTCACCGAAGTGATAAACGTCTGAGACCGGCATCATTTCGGGCTTTCCTCCCACATTAAGCTGACACGCCGTGATGTAACTGGAATACTATTAAAAGCGGCGTGAAACCCAACTAACTCACTCACTCTAGGGGTAGAGTGTTTGCAGGAGAGCAAAAGTCGGTGTTCCCGTGGCCGCGTCATACCAAAAGACGTTCAAATAGGGTGCTTGTTGTTACCGAGCCTATCGCTCAGTATTATGGGCATAAAACAAGGACTGGTCGGCTCGGAGTCAGTATACTAGGTATTCATGTTAAACTGCGTCATGGTGTCTCAGTCGGCTAGCACTATAAAACCCGTTCGCTCGTCACGCCAAAGACCCGGGTTCGATTCCTGACATGGGTACAATGTATGAAGCCCATTTCTGGTGTCCCCCGCCGTGATATTGCTGGATTATTGCTAAAAGCGGCTTAAAACCATACTCACTCACTATAAAACCGGCATAAGTCCGGACTAGACGCAGCCATACACAAGCATGCACGTCACTGTGTCAGTGAAATACATTTTGAGGAGACGTTAAACCCCATTTTTTTTTTTTTTTTTTTTTTTTTAGGGATAAACCCCATTTCATCATCACAACCACAGTTACGTCCCTTTGAGGCTCCCGAACTCGCACTGGCGGTGATCGCAGTGATCCACCCCGCAGGACTAACGACCCCAGGAATATGTCGACTGCATTTATATGGAATAAGAAAATCAACATCATATGCTCGAAAGCATTTTGCGCATAAATGGTCATACTGCATGTCGATTATGTATTCGCTTGCTGGCGTCTTGAAAATGCTTCATGGACAAATGTAACCAACAATATACGAGTCTATCCATTAGGAGACTGGTGTAAGTCTAGACTGAATGTTGCGTTATTGACGCGCATGCCTCATCACCTATAATTCATCTGGATGCAGAACGAGCATCCGGAATGCATTAATGGTTTTCGCATTGCTGCACGGGTTTTTCGTGTTTTGTGCACTGGGTGCCCGATGGGATTCTCCGTGGCGTTATAACAGACGGGGCAAGGATGAGGTGTGTGAGATATGTTCAGTTATTTTCTCTCGTCAAGCATAATTACCATGAACTGTAATCCTACAATGAACACAGTAGATTGTGATTGCCTCTGTAGTTGAGATCCGGCTCTGTTCAATAAAGGTGAGTGGGACTCTTGATATATACTCAACAACAAAAGTTCCTGTGACACCAATATTTTATTGCATTTTTCAAACAAATATCGTTCAACATGCGATAATGAATCACCGATACATTGGTCCAGTGGTTAAAGTGTTCGCTCATCACGCCGAAGGGCCGGGTTCGAATCTCCTTATGAGTACAATGGGTGAAACACATTCTGGTGTCTCCGCCGTGATATCAATCACTCACCACCCTCACTCTTTGTGAATATCTGTTTATGATATATACTCAACAACAAAAGTTCCTGTGACACAAATATTTTAGTGTATTTTTCAAACAAGTAAAGTTTAATTTTTAATATTGTAGTACATGTATGGAATCAAGTCCATGCAAAAGTTTACTTTTATGCAAGCCCCATGCATTTCACTTCCCAAGAATGGGTATAAAAACATGACGGGATTCCATATGCATTGTGTAGCATCGTGCTGACAACAACCACTCAGAAAAACAACAAAATTACGCAATTATACAACATTATGAAATGCCATGCCTGTCCGAAAATGAGCGTCTGCGAGCAATTGGTATGCTTGAAGCCGGATCGAGTCAACGTGATTTTGCAAGACAATTTAACGTCCACAGAAACAACATTTGGTGTTTATGGCAACGTTGGCAACAGACGAATGCTGTCAGACAACTTGATTCGAACAACACACCTACGAAATCGATTCCAGCCAGCAACAGTGACTGCAAGAAGCATCCCTGGCCTTCGACGAATATCTTCACAAATCGTACGTCGTCGCCTCAGATGTGCAGGGATTGTCGCCAGAAGACCCGCCAGACGTCCCACTTTGACAGGAAACCACCGTCAAGCACGTCTACAGTGGGGCAGACAGCGTCTACGCTGGACGGTCATGCAGCGGGGACAAGTTCTATTCACTGACGAGTCTCGTTTTCACCTCAGCCACAGCGATGGACGGATTCGAGTGTACCGACGTCGAGGTAAACGTTACGTCAATCATTGTGTCATGGAAGAAGACCGGTTCGGGGACGGCAGCGTTATTGTATGGGGTGGGATTACAGCAAGACAGAGGATCCGTTTGATAGTGGTAGAGGGAAATTTCAATGGACAGCGCTACCGCGACGAGATCTTCGGCCTTCTTATTCTACCGTTTTTGCGTCGTCATGGCCGAGGCATTACCTTTCAACATGACAACGCCCGGCCTCATATTGCTCGACTTGTTCAAGATTCTCTTCAACAAAACAACGTGACTGTCATCCCCTGGCCGGCTCGCTCCCCTGATCTCTCACCAATCGAGCACATATGGGATGAGATTGGTCGGCGCCTTCGACGTCAACCACGTGTTCCACAGACACTCCAGGAACTTCGAAACATGCTCCAGCAGATTTGGACAGATATCCCACATGACTTTGTGCGACGCCTGGTCCATTCCATGAGACGAAGATGTGTTGCTTGCATGGTAACCAGAGGTGGACACACACGCTATTGATTTGTAAATTAACATTTTGGCATGTTCATGGGTTTTTTTTATGAAATCACGCATTTTCTGAAGTCAGTATGGCAAATTAAACCATTTGAAAACTTAAGGAGTCTTTTATCTGTTGCAAACCGAAATTGTTTCAGATTTTGTAAAAAACATAACTTTGCATTAAATCTTATTCAATGTCACAGGAACTTTTTTTGTTCAGTATATTCATTGTAGCTTTTGTGAAATAAAAGCGAGTCGTCAGCATGACGGGGTTTCATCACCGGAAGATAGGGCGGGCGTAGGAATACGAAATGTAGCGCTTCCAGCTCTAATGTTTCAGTTTTTCTTGTTGAAAGCAACGCGCTAATGTGTTTACGTGAGTTGCGTGTTTACATGTTTACATATGCGCAACAATAAAACCTTTTTCTACTGCAACAAAACTGGATGTACCTTTCTTCTGGCTCCGTGCCACACGTTCGTTTCATCTCTGTGTCGCTGCATCGACGTGCGTCCCATAATGCGTCGCGCGTGACAGCAGATGTGAAGATTCCGGTGCCAGGGAGTGCAGGCGGTTCTCGACCAGGAGTTGAGTCGCCCTCCAAAGCAATTAAAGCACCTATGTTTACATCTGCCAGTACCAATGCCGTCAATGGTAATAAAGTCGCGCTATATTGTGTCGGCGGAGGAATATTAGAAGGCGTTATAAGTGCCTTGCGTTGATTGTTTGTGGGAATGTCGTCTGAAGCGTGTTCCGATTGCGGTAACGGTAAATACACAATGGTTATGATTGAGTGAGTGGGAGTGCGTTTGTTTGTTTGTTTGTTTGTTTCTTTGTTTCTTGTTTTTTAACGCCTCTCTCAGCAATATTCCAGCTATGTGAAGGCGATTTGTAAATATTCGTGTCTGGACCAGTCAATCCGGGAATTGATGTCATGAGCATCGATCCACGCCATTGGGATGCGACGACATGCATCAACCAAGTCAGCGAGCTACCAGCCTATCCCGTTAGTCGCCTCATACGACAAGCATTGGTTGCTGAAGACCTATTCTACCCCGGATCTTCACGGATAGAGCTGGCTTTAACGCAGCTTTGAATGATATCACAGTCATATCACGACGTGTCAGCTTGATTTGGGAGGAAACCCGAAGTGATGCAGGTGAAACCCATGGTGCTGACAAACCTAGAAACATAATCGGGGCGAACCGTGATTCGAACCCACAATCATTGATTTCCAGCGTTCCCAAGGGACGCAACTCTTCACAGTGGTAATGAACTTGTGCATTTACTTGAGCAAGTGGTGGTCAGCGGACTTGGGTATTGCCTGGGTGATTGATGGGGTGCTGCACTTATGTATTGGTGTATGTTTAGAGAGGAGTAGGCAATCCTCTGTCAAGCTTTGATCAATGTCGTTAAGATCACATATCAGGTGAGCTACAGCGTCACGTGTCTATCTTTATGGACACTTTTATGTCGTTGTACGCGGCGTAATCCTTCATTGGCCACGTTGTCTTATATTGAAACATTTAAATCATTTGAGAGAAAGATACAAATTCAATAACTTTCTTGGCGCCAAGCAAATTGTGACTGAGCTACGTTTATCCATTTCAGCCGAGTGACAAGGGCCTCCACATATCAAAGAACGTGTTTGATGAATGTCCTGTCTTCCAAGGGAAACGGTGAGGCAGTGTATTCCAGGACGGCCAAAGAAACATCCAATTTGGGGCAGGAGGGGCGTTATAGATCACAGCTGATCACAAGTCACGGAACGGTTGCTATATCGGGGAGTGGGGTTGCTGTATCTGGGAGAACGGTTGCTATATCGGGGAGTGGGGTTGCTGTATCTGGGAGAACGGTTGCTTTATCGGGGAGGGCGGTTGCTATATCTGTGAGAACGGTTGCTATATCGGGGAGGGCGGTTGCTATATCTGTGAGAACGGTTGCTAAATCGGGGAGTGCGGTTGCTATATCTGTGAGAACGGTTGCTTTATCGGGGAGTGCGGTTGCTATATCTGCGAGAACGGTTGTTATATCAGGGAAAACGGTTGCTATATCGGGGAGAACGGTTGCTATATCAGGGAGAACGGTTGCTATATCTGCGAGAACGGTTGTTATATCAGGGAGAACGGATGCTATATCGGGGAGAACGGTTGTTATATCAGGGAGAACGGTTGCTATATCTGAAAGAACGGTTGCTATATCTGGGAGATCGGTTGCTATATCCGGGAGAACGGTTGCTATATCTGGAAGAACGGTTGCTATATCTGGGAGAACGGTTGCTATATCTGGGAGAACGGTTGTTATATCTGGGAGAACGGTGCTATATCGAGGAGAACGGTTGCTATATCGGGGAGGATAGTCATCAAGCATGGAATACCACGGGAATGGTGACTGAACCGGCAGGAGCAGTGTGGGCGTGGGAATACTTCTCAGTGTTGTGAGGGTAGACAATGTTTAAAAGCACCGGGTTCCTGGTAAAGCCGCACACACGTTGAGATTCCGACATACGGGTTCCCAGTTTAGAAAGGTGATGGCGTAATGAGAATGCTGTGTGGTGTAGAAAAACCATCCATCTTTTTTCTTTCGACAAGGCAATTAACCGATCGGCTGTATTGGATGTCGTTGTCGAGACGGTGTTGGGAGACGTCTCTAGCGACCGTCTTCTTTTCATTTTATTGTTTTCTTTTGTTAACCTTTTTTCCCTTTTTATTGTTGTTTTTTTTCACTGTTTTATCTTATTTTACTAAGTACGTATTTTGTTACGGGGGACGTAGAATGGTGCGTTGTGTTTTGTATGCTGATACTCTCGTGTAAAAAGAATAGGGTCATTTATATTTGAGTCTAAACATTGTAGTTAATGCCTAGCGTGATACGTGACGTCATTTTTGTTCAGTGAGGTGACCCCCATGACTCTCATGACATATACTTACCAATCAGTAATCATTTGGCACAAATGGTACTTTTGTTACCCTGCCTGGCGCTCGGCATTAAGGGGCAAACACAAGGACTGGTCGGGTCTCACTCACTCACTCACTCACTCACTCACTCACTCACTCACTCACTCACTCACACACTCACTCACTCACTCACTCACTCACTCACTCACTCACTCCGACCGACACTGCTTGCCTTGGCGGGTAGTGTACATGAAAGTGCTAAGTGAGGTTGGGGGGAATTTCGGTTACTTGTTTGTGATTTCATTCTGACAATGACGATAACACTCTAAACAACAAGCAGAATGTTTTATGAAACCAGTTGTCTAGTCTAATTTAGAAATATTCCTGCAAAATCACGACGGAGGACACCAAAAAATGGGTCCACACATCGTTCTCGTGTAGGGATTCGGGATTATGGTAGCAGGCTTCATGCCAAGTTTAATCAGTTTTCTTAAGACTTCTTTAAATGCGGCACCTCAAAGACGAACAGAAACAATATTCAAGGCAGCGTTAATCCGTACTCACTCACTATTTATAATGTTGTATAAAAGATAATATTTCACAATAGATTCAAAATATTTAATTCCATAAAAATAATTTGGGTCACTCTGACGAGAGGCCGTTTCCTAGGTATTAACTGTCGTATAAACTTTGATAATACATGTTTTGTAAGGACATCATATAGATGCCCATACAATTTGTTCCAAAGTGTGCTTGAGTACTGTATTGCGAGACTCAATGCCGTACACTCCGCCGGAATAGTGTTGTCTGTGGCATAAAAACACATTCATTCACCCATTCCGCTTTGGCGCGCGTGGCGCAGTCGTCAATCCCAGACACTGACGTCACAAATCACGCCGTATTTCCACCGATGACTGCGCAACACACATTTCACCGTCACGGACGTTGCCGTCGAGAGCGACGAGCGCACGGACACGGGGAGCTATTATATGGTGATTTAACCCCAGGTCGGATAAAGACCCCCATAAACACTTCCTTGACAATAACTGAAATACACTCAGCAGCGTCTACATACTATATATAACTACTGACTAGACGTATAAATCAAAACACTGCTTCAGAAGAGGATCGGGATGTGCGTTTAATACAAGAACGCGTCTTTCCGCTCGCACTTCTTCATAAACGCCAAGGTAATGGGTATCAGATCATTAGCCAGCTATCTGCCCCGTCCCATTGTTTTTTGTTGAACAGCTAACCACTCATCTTCACCATCAAGTGATGACTTGTTCTATGAGTGAGTGAGTTGGGTTTAACGCCGCCGCGAACAGTTTCAATTGTTACGCCGCGAGTTCGCTTCCCGCCCTCAAATCCCCCACCTCTTCTCTATCTAGTTGGTAGCCTTGTGGTTAATGTTTGGCAAGTCTAGATTACTGCAGTACCCGAAGATGAAGAGAGTCTCCTTTAAATTATATTTTTAAAACTATTATTTAACAACTTTTTATCTGCAAAATATGTTCTTTTCAACATTTCAGAGACTAGATGTTAGCCTAGGTATTTAGTGACTATTCATTTATTATAGGGCGTGGTGAGATTGGTATCAGCTCTCTCTCTCTCTCTCTCTCTCTCTCTCTCTCTCTCTCTCTCTCTCTCTCTCTCTCTCTCTCTCTTTCTCTCTCTCTCTCTCTCTCTCTCTCTCTCTCTCTCTCTCTCTCTCTCTCTCTCAGAGCGGCGTTACAAGAACAAACATTGAATTTGCGTCATTCTGTGCTTTGTTTTAGTAAATCAGAACACCACTTGACGTTGTAAAGTTTACCTTATATAGAAACTAATTATCAAAGTATAATGAAGATATTTTGGGTTTGTAAACTTTTTCCTACATGTACAAGAACGTAAGTATACATTACACGACGTCAACTCGTTCAGGACGTCGATACAAAAATAGTTCACGACCTCTATAAATAGGGAAACATTTTACATTTAATATCAAACAGCTATAAAGAGTATTTAATAATCCTCGGTTATCTTCATGAACTTAACTTAAGATAACTACTGACGTCAATCGAGATTATCATCGATAATCAACACATAACTTTGATACGCCAATCAGCCCGTAGGCGATGTCGTTAAACACGCGTCTCAATCGATTATGTGGTATGTTGCCTTGAAGATCTCCAATTGTGTCATGTTGGATAAACTTGTGGTGTGATAATAGTATTATAACGCCACGTGTAATAGTTTCTTGTCGGATGGCTTCCTTATGGCGTTGACGTAAACTGATCAGATGTTGTTCGTAAGAAAGCCAAAGTAATTTTAATTCGGACTTTAAGAATTCTTGAACGAGAAATATGTTTAAGGAAATAACAACACGAAATAACTATTTGATTTGGTTTGCAAGATTTAAATAGGAATTTGACAAATATTTCCTGTTTTCTGTGGTACTCGTGATTAATAAAGTGTGTATATGGCTAGCATATTGCTAAAACGGCGTAAAACGATACCCACTTAATCATTACAACGTATTAACTGTGATATTTTATGTTGTGATTTGACTAATTTGCTTGATATAAAATTACTTTTTTAGCTGGTAAGCACTAACTCGCTCACTCACCCAATCACTCACTCGCTCACTCACCAAATCAATCACTCACTCACTCACTCAATCAATCACTCACTCACCCAATCACTCAATCACCCAATCACTCGCTCACTCAAAGCCCCCCCGCCCTGATATTACAAGTCAAAGAAATAATATAAAACAACAAAAAGTAGATCAGTTTTTCGATGAAAGTACGGCACTGACGTGTTACGTCGGCCATTTTGTCCACACGCTAACGTCACGATACCTTGAACTCAGCTAAAGTTTCTCCGATTTTACAATGAAGCCATGGCAGAAAGGAACATGTCAACACTGAATCAGTTATATTCAATGTGCGCACATCATATGTATAATGCGTAAGTCATGACACAATAGTCACATTACGAGGATAATAAAATATTATATATCCGAAATTACATGTACGTGTACGTCATTAGCTCATTTGAATGGTTGAATAATTCACAAGTGAAATCACGCCTCATTTAACCTTCAGCCTTACACAAAGCTTTGACGCAAACCCGCTGTCGTCACAGGAATATCCCCTCACTTGTCAAGCTCATACAAATAGGTCTGGCATTAATTTCAACATACAAGCACCTGCCCTCAGTACAACATGTCCAGTATACACACGCCTGAAGGGTATGACGTAAAGGAATGTGGCTGACTTGTAGGTTACTCTCTTTACTTGCTTCACTGTAAGAGGTGAGGTGAAGTAGGGTTTAGCGCAGCGTTCACGATCATGCCACGTACATGGCGACGTGCATACATATTGAAATATGTTCATTTAAAATATTATGATTCATTTTGTAAAAAATGTTTAAAATGTCTGAAAGTAGTGTTCATGTAGCCATGGTAACCCATGAGAAAAGTAAATGTAGTATTTTCTTTGAATTATATTGCATTATATGCGATTCAGTGCGTGTTGTGTCTGGTGTTGGTTTTGTCCGATCTTTGGGGACGACGGGTTTTTTCTTTCTTTTAAATTTCAACTCTTTAAGGAAATGTCAAATATCTGCAATCTGTACAATTATATCAATTTCCAAGACTATATTTAACAGAACTATTACAGTGAGATAACTTGAAGTGTTGTCAATATTGCTCATTGTTACTAGAATCTTGGCAAAGAGACTTGTCAACATGGAGAAATCTGTGGCTGAACTCGTGCAACATGTTCATAAATGTCTTAACGAAAACCCAAACCCCAAATTCATTTTAATATATATTTTTTAAGTTGCAAATGAAATGCCATGATTACGAGGAACTACAGTCGTGTTGTGTAATGATGGGCTGAGGCAAGGGGAGCATGTCACCCCGCTACTGTTACCGATACACTTCTATCCAGTCAGATGACTATGCTTGTCGTAAGAGGCGACTAACGGGATCGGATGGTCAGGCTCACTGACTTGGTTGATGCACGTCATTGAATCCAAAATGCGTGGATCGATGCTCATATCAGTGATTGGATTTTCTGGTCCAGACTCGATTATACACAGACCGCCTTCATATAGCTGTAATATTGCTGAGTGCTGCGTTAAACAACAGACAAACAAAAATATACGCTGTCATACCCAGCATTGTCAAATAGAAACTGTTTTGTCTTTTACCTCAACACCACAACGGCTCGTTGTTACGAAAGGTGACGGGTTGTGCAAGGAAGTGCGGCCTAGCGTGTGCGAAGCGGTACTGTGGCGGTTGCCTTACGCAACGCGAGTGTCTACCCAGCATGACGGAAGCGACCGATGGCTATGTAATAGCGTGGTATAACACCGACTTGGTAACGTCAATCACTGGTGTATTATACCCTGCTGACGTAGATCGGAGTCGCTGAACCCAACACTGTGGGTCAGATACTGGGCCTTCATACATGGCTTCTGTCATATGTATGTTTGTGAAACGGTTCTCATCTGCCTTGAATTAATTACACTTTTTGAAGCCACTTCTACTTTTTTGTGTGCCGAACCCACCTCACCCATCACGACAAACATAAAACATTGTTGATAAATAGCGACGATGAAAAGCGACTATGCTTGTCGTAAAACAGTTTACATTGTTTTTACTGTCAAACAGTATTCATTGAATATAATGTCAAACAGTTTACATTGTTTTTAATGTCAAACAGTATTCATTGAATATAATGTCAAACGGTTTACATTGTTTATAATGTCAAACAGTATTCATTGAATATAATGTCAAACAGTTTACATTGTTTTTAATGTCAAACAGTATTCATTGAATATAATGTCAAACGGTTTACATTGTTTATAATGCTAAAGAAAATATAATATCAAACAATATTTAATCTGCATGTGTCAAACAGTATACAATGTTTATATGTCAAACAGTATACATTGTTTTTAATGTCAAAAAGTATGCATTGTTTATAATGTCAAACAGTATACATTGTTTTTAATGTCAAACCCTATACATTGTATATAATATCAAATAGTATACATTGTTTATATGTCAAACAGTATATATTGTATATGATATCAAACAGTATACATTGTTTATATGTCAAACAGTATACATTGTATATAATATCAAACAGTATACATTAATTATATGTCAAACCGTATACATTGTATATAATATCAAACAGTATACATTGTTTATAATGTCAAACGGTATACATTGTATATAATGTCAAACAGTTTACATTGTTTATAATGTCAAACGGTATACATTGTATATATCGTCAAACAGTATGCATTGTTTATAATGTCAAACGGTATACATTGTACGTAATGTCAAACAGTATTTATTGTTTATTTTGTCAAAACGTACATCTTATATATCACACTAAACAGTAGATCCAAAATATCATGCAAAATTGTTTATGATACATTACCGCATATCCTTTACACAATGTCAAACAGTATAGCCTGTATATCATGCAAACGATATATTCTGTATATCATGTCAAACAGTATATCCTTTGGTATCATGGCCAACAGTATATCGTGTATAGCATGCCAGGTACCCGATGCATACCGTCAATGTTTCCAGAGCGGGTGTACAATTACCTCGTATCTGTCTGGAATTCCTCTCGTTTAAACACTTTAATTGTACCGAACTGGTGATATCGGCCATTAGCGCTCCGGTGCCGACGGGGCCAAATGATATACCAGCTTTTGGTCTCAGACAAGTGGTGACGGCTCCGTGGTCTAGTGGTAGAGCGTCCGCCCGGAGAGCGGAACGTCCGGGGTTCGATCACCGACCGCGTCATACCAAAAGACGTTAAAAGATTGTACTTGTTGTTACCCTGTCTGGCGCTCGGCATTAAGGGGCTAAAACAAGGACAGGTCGGCTCGGAGTCAGTATACTGTGTCTGAGTGGGGTATTCATGTTAAACTGCGGCATGGTATCTCAGTGAGCTAGCACTATAAATCGGCTTCAGTCCGGACTAGTACAAGCAGCCACACAAACACACACACGTGCATGCACGTCGCTATATAAGTGCAATAATCTTGGACGCGACGTTAAACCCCATTTCACCTCACCTCAGACAAGTGATGAGTCAGACAGGGTTGTGCAACATGGACGGGTTTACACAGTGCACGTCGTTTGTTACGTTCACGTCTCAATCAACGCTACACACGCAAAAGACAGTGAAGTCTTTTTTTATAAGAAAAACTACCTTCAATGTGGAAGAAGTTCGGATCTCGGTTTCTACCCACAGTGTAAGAGGCATATGCTGAGGTGATGTGAGGTGAAATTGGGTTTAAGGTCGCGTCCAAGATTATTGCACTTATATAGCGACGTGCATGTACGTGTATATGTGTGTGTGGCTGCTTGTACTAGTCCGGACTGATGCCGATTTATAGTGCTAGCTCACTGAGATACCATGTCGCAGTTTAACATGAATACCCCACTCAGACACAGTATACAGACACCGAGCCGACCAGTCCTTATTTTAGCCCCTTAATGCCGAGCGCCAGACAGGGTAACAACAAGTACCATCTTTTAACGTCTTTTGGTATGACGCGGCCGGGGATCGAACCCCGGACCTTCCGCTCTCCGGGTGGACGCTCTACCACAAGACCACGGACGCGGTTCAAGAGGCAAATGGAACAGAGAAATCATGCCACACATCCCTGATACATCAATCAACGCCCATACAGATTATGATCCTTGATCTGATGACGTCAGCTTACACAACAAGCAGACGTAATGGGGAGATTTATTGCTGTCGTACTGGTCAGTATCGTGACCGGGTTTGCACGACACGTCTACTATTGAGATGGTTGGTTTGTTGTTTAACGCCGCACTCAGCAATATTCGAGCTATATGGCGGAGGTCTGTAAATAATAGAGTCTAGACCAGACAATCCAGTGACCAATATCATGAGCATCGATCCACGCAATTCGGATCGATGACATGCATCAACCAAGTCAGCAAGCCTGACCACCCGATCCCGTTAGTCACCTTTTACGGCAAGTATGGGTTGCTGAAGACCTAGTCTACCCCGGATCTTCACGGGTCTTATAAGGATGGTAATAGTGTCTCCTATTGAGCCTTACATTTTTAGATTTCTCCTTGGGACACGGATATAGGTGAATTGACTTCAAAATGTTTTTGTGTCTATGGAAGCATACACTAAAACCTGGTGTTTGGCTTGTTCGTTTCCATTGTTCCATTGGTCTCATCATTTGCGAATAGGCACATGATAGCCACGTGATGAAGGTGACGCCTTTAGTGACGTCATAACGATTTTATGTGACGTCGTTCCAACAATAGATTGCATGAGTTGCTGGTCGCACTTGAGATCAGGAAACCCCTATTTTTCTTCATTTTTCAGAAAAAATGATCGAATAACCTACTCAGAATTACAGATTCATTCGGAGATCACTCGGATTTACTCGAATGTTAATCGGAATTACTCGGATGTTACTCGGAATAACGGATTCACTCGGAGTTCACTCGGATTTACTCGGATGTCGGTACTAGCATCGACACACACGCACGCGCGAACGCAAGCACGCACGCATGCATGCACGTCGTTATATAAGTGCAATAATCTTGAACGCGATGTTACCTCATTTCTGCTCACCCAACCTAATTATATCTCTACTCCTAGGTGGAACGATTCGGAGCAGTGACGTCACAATATAATGCAGCCACGTCTTCAAGTCCGTGAGAAAATATTTAACTTTCATAACTAAGTATCATGAACAACCTTCGTTTAGCTTATTGCTGTGATTATAGTAAGATATTTCAGTGCGAGCTAATATTTCATCATATTCAACTTCGACCTCATATACAAAACTAAATAAAGCATAATTTTCACATTTTATGCAAAACGTCTTTTAATAGCCTCAAGGACGCAGTTGTCAAATATTCCGCCCTATGTCGTTAGTGAATGTCAACATTTGGACAGGTGCGTGTTCTCTCACTACCCTCGCGATGTATTGCATCTAGTTTGCAGGGGACCCGCGCTAACGTTCCCACCCTGGTCAATAGGATATACACAAACTACAGAGAACATCTCCAGTCTATTATACTGAGGATCGGTCGCTCAGTGAAAAGCGTCCTGTTTGGCCACAAAATGATGCGAGCGAATATAAGTGATCTGTGACGAAATATAGAATCCTGTTTCACCATGTCTCAGTTAGCACAATTTCTCACATGGGTGAGTGTTGTGTAAAACCGCAGTCAGCAATATTTCAATTTTACGCGGTGGCCTGTCAGTAGTCGACTTGTCCAGCCGAACGGGACAACCGCCCCTATCACGAGGGCGAGAAAAAACGCCTTCAGAGCCGAGTCCCCCTTTCCGCCTCTTTCGACCAGCGACCCGTGAAGATCCGGGTTAGAATAGGTCTCCAGCAAACCCTGCTTGTTGTAAGAGGCGACTAATGGGATCGGGTGGTCAGGCTTGGTTGATGCATGTCATCGTATTCCAATTGCGAATATCGATGTTCATTGTGTCAATCACTGGATTTTCTGGTTTAGACTTGATTATTTACAAACCGCCGTCATATAGTTGGAATATTGCTTAGAGCGGCGTAAAACAACAAACAAACTTTCGCCCTGCAGTAGGACGTGTTTCTGTCCTTACCCGGGTCCCGCACGGCGCTATAAAACATGAGGGTCAGAATTCTCAGCTTGATTTATTTGGTCATAACATATTTTTGCAAGTAATGGTCTGAATTTAAATGCATATTTTAAAAATAAATTCCAGAAAAAATGGAAGAAGAAATTATGCCTGAGTTTCTACCAAAATATAGTTGAAGCTAACCTTAGGTTTTTGACGTATCATTGAAGGGCCGAATTCTGGACGTAACGCCGGATGCCTTTGAGAAAAAAGCATAAGTTACGATCATCTAGATTGTATTTTGTATGCGGCGCTAGATATTAAAGGTTAATACCATAGTGTATAAATATGTCAACTCACAACAAGATCACAATCATTTGTATTCCAGATAATAACCATTAAAGATGAACTATTTTCGGAATGACAAACCCTTGCTTCCGGCGGATCACGATTTGACCTGATGTTCGCTTGACCTGGATGACCCCGCTGAGAGAGGCTATTTCGTGGTATCACACAGTTATAAAATAACGGTAGACCTCCAGGTCATTATTAGTTTATTGAATATTTTTTAAATATATAATTGCACTTGGGCATAATTTAAATATCATCTTTAAGTGACATTTTAGAAGCTGTTGACCCCACCCCTATACCAGGCGACTATGCTTGTCGTGAGAGGCGACTAACGGGATCGGGGGATCAGGCTCGCTGACTTGGTAGATGCATGTCATCGTATCCACAATTGCATGGATTGGTGCTCATGATGTCAATCACTGGATTTTCTGGTCCAGACTCGATCATTTACATAAATATTGCTAAGTGCGGCGTTAAACAAACAAACAATCGGCACCAGCCGCAATCAGATCTACCCATGCCCCAACCTTCACTTATACTGATACTTATACTTATTACTGACTCGATGATCACCCCCAGTGATAATACCTCTTCACAGTACATTATATCATCAGCACAGTGAAAGTAACAGAAAAATACAACAGTTTCCGTGTGCAGTCGGACCGCGGTATCTCGAACTTAGCGGGACCATGTTGTGCTTCGAGATATCAGGACATTCGAGACAGCGAGTCATGGACAGACAGACAGCAGAACACGCTTAAGCGATGACAAATTGAAATGTATTTCTCTGGCAATGATCACAATTGTGACAAATTATGTAAATGTACTAAAAGTAGGAATGACAAAACAACGTCTGCATTTACCTTATAGCGACAACAACTGGGTGAGAGGCACGTGATCTTGGTATTTACAAAAACTTGAATTATACTTTTTACGAAAAAAAGACAGCGAACGATGTTTGTACTTAATGCCCCCGGCTTCTGTGGATGACGCTAGGTTAGACAATGTTGCAGGTGATTCATCCGGGTTCCATAGCTTGTGTCGCGTCGTACGATTAGCCAAAAAACTCCAAATTCCATTCCATTAAAAAATCCGTTAATGTGTGACGTGAAGGCCCAGGGCAGTCTGACCGGCGTCCTATCATGATTTACCTGAGGCAGGTGAGGACAGGTGTTAATCACTGATCAACAGGTTGACAAAGGTGAATTTCAACATGATTGTCTAGACAAGATCATATCGCTATCAGAACGAGGCTCTTCGATCATATCGCTATCAGAACGAGGCTATCAGGGCAGGGACACGTGTCATATTGGGACAAGCCGAATGGCGAGATGTGGAAAGGAGTGAGCTGAAACAGCATTGAGATAATGAATTGATTTTGCTATTTGATTTTTCCTTAAAATGTTGATTAATGTAACAAAACAATTAAATTATTAAAATAAATAAAGATGGTGATTTTTCTAAAGGGACCAACATGATCAAACGTGGAATATGAATATATCCTTCCCTCTCTAGATTGATATAATTCCACATCGATATGATTTTAATTTAAATGTTTTTTACATTTACTACTTCGGGCGGTTGGGTGCGCGTAGCCTAGCGGTTAAAGCGTTCGCTCGTCTAGCCGGAATCCCGGGTTCGACTCCTCACGTGTGTGAAGCGCATGCCTGGTGTCGCCTGCCGTGATATTGCTGGGATATTGCTAAAAGCGGCGTAAATCCATACTCACTCATTTCAATTTTTATCCGTGATATTTTTAGTTGTGATTTGACTGAATTTTAATTTTAATGAATAATGGTGTTAAAGCCAGGGCTCCGGATAATATTTTGAGCCATTCGGTATTTAGTAGTCTGTCTTACAGACCCTGAAACAAATGTCAAATACAGCCCATGCAAGTCTATAATGTTTCGCAAATCTAGATTCCTGCAGTACCCGAATATGAAGAAGGTCTCTGGGCTCCTTTTCATTATATTTTTAAAACTATGATTTAACAACTTTTTATCTGTAAAATATGTTCATTTCAGAGACTAGATGTTAGTCTAGGTATTTAGTTACTAGTCATTTATTATAGGGCGTGGTGAGATTGGTATTAGCTTCCGGCTTGTCTACGAGTCTGGACCACAAAAAAACAATGGTTGATGTCATGAGAGTTGCCCCCACGCCAAGTCCTCGAGTGTGTCCATCCGATCCTCTTCAGTGGCCACTCGACACGCATGGCTTGGGGTCAGTTACCTCCCCTGGTTCCTTGAACTTGAGAAAAGAGAGCAACGATGTTGTGTGCGTGCGTGCGTGCGTGCGTGTGTGTGTGTGTGTGTGCGTGCGTCGGTGTGTGTGTATGTGTGTGTGTGTACACGTGTGATAAGCTTTCTCGTAAAAGAAGAGTTAATAAATTTGAGTTCATTCTTCCAGAGTTTTCACGTAATTTACATTCCCAGACAGTGCACGATTCTGTCTAAGGGATGGCGCCGAAACGAAATTATAATCAATAAATATTTCATATTTCATACATAACAACCTCAGCTCATAGTGTAAACACAAAACCATCCAGCAGAGCCATAACCATCTCAGAGATCGGCAAACAACGCCTGAAAGAGGACAATAGCCCCCCCCCCCCCCCCCCCCCCCCAACGGTAATATCCCCATTTTGTGTGTTCTAAGACATACATCTCTGTCCCTGAAATGAACATTTACTAAAGAAAAGATTACGACAGAGTGCATATCACTGTGTACTGCCCTGATAATCTACACATGTTAATTTAAAGTTGATATCATTGGGCCATAAGTCATATATGTATTATATATATATATTTTGAAATTAGAGGTCACATCAGATACAATTGTACCACAAACCTGCAACGAACGTTCAAATACAAGAATTGAGACCCGTGAAGATTCCAGGGTAGATTAGGTCTTCAGCAACCCTTGCTTGCAGTAAAAGGTGACTATGCTTGTCGTAAAAGGCGACTAACGGGATCGGGTGGTCCGGCTCGCTGACTTGGTTGATACATGTCATCGATCCCAATTGCGTGGATCGATGCTCATGATGTAAATCACTGGATTGTCTGGTCCAGACTCGATTATTTTACAGACCGCAGTCATATAGCTGGAATATTGCTGAGTGCGGCGTTAAACAACAGACAAACAAAAACACCAAAAAAAAGAATTGACATTTGTGACGTCACCAATCTCCGCCGCCCGGGTGGGAATTACCAACAATGACACTATCACCAAACTCACATTTCTTCACGCGTGATTGTATTCACCCAGCACAGAATAGTGCACTCTCTTTCTTCAAGAACCGGTTTCCGAGCATGTGCTTAAATATCTTATTATTCACAATCTATATAATCTAATACCCAACTAAACTACTTTAAAAAATACATCTCAGACTTAACAAAAGTGTGTTTTTAATTCCTCTAGTTTAATTAGTGTAACCTTTCTGACCCTGCCTGTCAGTTCAGAGCAATCAGCTGACACACGTACATTGCACTACCCTTGCCCCCTTAGGTGTAACGCCCTAGATTACTGGCCGTAAACAACAGGGGGGAGGGGAGGGGAGGGGAGGGGAGGGGAGGGGGAGGGGGGGGGGGGGGGGGGGGGGAGATCTCACAACAACAACAAGGGGTGCTATATATAGCAGGGGAATAAGGTCAGGGAAGGTCACTGTACTTTACCGGGGACAAATGTCAGCGCACCTGCTGAGCGATGGGCGCTGTACACAACACAATGTCTGATACAGAGATAGTGAAACAGAGGAAACAGTTTTTGCAAGTTGTGAAATATTTAACGACGCCACAGCTGGAATAGTATTAGTTTTTTCAGGATTTATGATTCATAATTTGCAAATTTTACACATTTCAAACATATTTCGTTACATGACAGTCTTCCATATTGAATATTAAAGTTTGGTATTGTATCAAGATGCCCTTTTATGTTTGACAAAACCATCATTTACCTTTTTTTTTAAAAATGCATTTTTTATTCAGGGTAGAAAAGAATGCAGATTTGTCCGCGATGCTGTAGAACTCGGAGATCAGGATCAAGTGAATCCAATGTAATGCTGTTTTGATGACACCGTCAACTACGCTTATAACGAACTTTAGTTTGTTTGTTTGTTTGTTTGTTGTTAAACGCCACACTAAGCAGTTTTCCACCTACATGCCGGTTGTCTGTAAATAATCGCGTCTGGACCAGACAATCCAGTGATTGATATCATGATCATTGATCTACACAACTGGGATACGATCACATGAATCAACCAAGTCAGCGAGCATGACCACCCGATCCCGTTAGTGGCCTCTTACGACAAGCATAGTCGCCTTTAACGGCAAGCTTGGGTTGCTGTAGACCTATTCTACCCCGGATATTCACGGGTCTTATAACGAACTTACGGATATAACGAACTGTTTTTTCCCCTGCCATTTACAGTATTTATGCTTATAACGAACTACGGTTACAACGAACTAAATAGTGGTTCCTTTACGTTTGTTATAGCCGTAGCTAGACTAACATCTAGTCTCTGAAATGAACATATCGTACATAAAAAAACAGTTGTTCAGTTATCTTAATAAAAATATCATAAAAAGGAGCCCAGTGACTCTCTTCATTTTCAGATACTGCAGTGATCTAGACTTGCCAAACATTATAGACTTGCATGGGCTGTATTTGATATGTATTTGTATAAGGGTCTGTAAGACAGGCTATAGCCGTAGCCTGCTTTACTTTCTTGGTAAGCACGCTCATCTACGCCACATTGACGAATCAGATAGCGCTAATTGCATGTAACAGCGAAATGACTTTCTCCAGAAAGTAAACAGATAATGCGTCCGGCACGCCTTTAATGCCAAAAATAATCTATTCAAAACATTCTTAAAGGCCTTCGACACTGTGGAATTGTATACAACTCAATTGTACAGCTCTCAGTGGACCGTGTTTTGGTGTATATGTGTGCGGCGGGTTTGTTTGAGTAGCCGGTCACGTGTCATGGCGCCCAGAAACCGAGGGCAAAGTGACATCACTCACTGCAGAGAGGCGAGGTGAGGTGAAATAGGGTTTAATGTCGCGTCTAAGATTACGTAGCGACGTGCATGCGCGCGCGTGCGTGCGTGTGTGTGTGTGTGTGTGTGTAACTGCTTGTACTAGTCCGGACTGATGCGGATTTATAGTGCTAGCTCACTGAGATACCATGCCGCAGTTTAACACGAATACCCCACTCAGACACAGTATACTGACTCCGAGCCGACCAGTCCTTGCTTTAACCCCTTAATGCTGAGCGCCAGACTGGGTAACAACAAGTACCATCTTTTAACGTCTTTTGGTATGACGCGGCCGGGGATCGAACCCCGGACCTTCCGCTCTCCGGGCGGACGGTCTACCACTAGACCACGGAGCCGGTCTCACTGCAGAGAAATATCAACGAGTTGTTAATTTGACTTATACTGAAAATGATAGAACTTGTGTACAAACTGCTAACCTCAATACTAGTACACTAACATCGTTATCTCCAGAGAGTTAGTGAGAATGGTTTTACGTCGCTTTTGACAATATTCCAGCAATGTCACGGCGGGGGACACCAGAAATTGGCTCTTCACACACTGTACCCATGTCGGAATCGAACCCGCGTCTTCGGCGTGACGAGCGACTGCTTTACCACTAGACTTACCCACCGTTGTTTGTTTGTTTGTTGTTTAATGCCGCACTCAGCAATATCCCAGCTATATGACGGCGGTCGGTAAATAATCGAGTCTGGACCAGACAGTCCAGTGAATCACATCATGAGCATCGATCTTCGTAATTGGGATACGATGACATGCATCAACCAAGTCAGCGAGCCTGACCACCCGACCCCGTTAGTCGCTTTATACGAAGCATAGTCACCTTTCTACGGCCATGCCAGCATGGGTTGATGAAGACCCATCCTACCCAGGATCTTCATTGGAAGGTGAAGTTCTTGGAAGAACACAGTATCAAAGAAATGTATTTGCTTCCCAATTTGGCTTGAAATGTTTCGGGGTGAGTGAGTTTGGGGGATAACATCCGAGTTCGATTCCTACAATGGTTCAAATTAGGCCTCACTCATTCAACGTGTTCGTGGGTTTCACCAAAATGGTAAACGTCTGAGACCTGCATCACTTCGGGTTTCCCTCTCACATTTAGCTGACACGCCGTGATTTAACTGGAATGTTGTGAAAAAGCGGCGTTAAAATAAACTCACTCACTCACTCACTGTTTGGGGTCATGTGCATGCTAATTAATTCTAGCGAGACTAGGGGGCACGGGTTGCCCAGTCGTCTAAGGCGCCGCAATTCGCTGTGCAGAGTTGCGTCCCTTGGGCACGCCAGAAACCTATGATTGTGGGTTCGAATCCCGGTTCGCCCCGATTATGTTTCTAAGTTTGTCAGCACCATACCCGTGGTCGTGGGTTTCACCGAAGTGGTAAAGTCTACATCACTTCGGGCTTTTCTCCCACACTAAGCTGACACGCCGTGATATGACAGGAATACTGTTAAAAGCGACGTTGAACCCAACTCACTCACTCACTCACTTACGAGACTAGATTGAACATCGCTGCGGCTACACATAGCTCTCTTAGCCAGTACTTTCATTCGTTTATCCACTCACTCACTCACTCAATCACTCACTCAACAGAGGTACGGCCGCCGTTGCGCTAAGATTGCAAGAAAAACGCTAGGACTTAAGTAAATCGTATTAAAGTTCACATCTATCGCATCCTCTCCCTTAGCAACAATGACACTAACGCCAAACAGATTTCTTCACGCGTGATTGTATTCATCCAGCTCAAATAGTGCACTCTCCATTTTCAAGAAACTCTTTCAGGCCGGTCATTAAATATTTTCCTGTTCACAATCTGAAATATCAAATACCCCACTAAACTATTTAAAAAGCATATCAGGCTCTGCAAATGTGTGTTTTTAATTCCTCCCGTTTAATTAGATGACCCTGGCCGACCCTGTGGAGTCAGCTGACACAGGTAGATTGCATTAACACCCCCCCCCCCCCCCCCCCCCCCCCACCCTCCTCTCAGGTGTAACGCCCTAGATTACTGGCCGTAAACAACAGGGGGGAGGGGAGGGGAGGGGGGATCTCACAACAACAACAAGGGGTGCTATATATAGCAGGGGAATAAGGTCAGGGAAGGTCACTGTACTTTACCGGGGACAAATGTCAGCGCACCTGCTGAGCGATGGGCGCTGTACACAACACAATGTCTGATACAGAGATAGTGAAACAGAGGAAACAGTTTTTGCAACGTGTGTATTATTTAACGACGCCACAGCTGGAATAGTATCATTTTTTCAGGATTTATGATTCATAATTTACAAACTTTACACATTTCAAATATATTCCGTTACATGGCAGTCTTCGATATTGCAAAGAAAAGTTTGGAATTGTATTAAGATGCACGTTGAAGTTTGACGAAAACATGATTAACCTTTTTCTTAAAAATGCATTTTTTTATTAATGATGGGTCAAAATGCATATTTGTTAGCGACACTGCAGAACTCGAAGATCAGGACCAAGTGATTCTTCTCCATGCTGTGCTGCCTTAATGATACCGTAAACTACGCTTATAACGAACTGACGGATATAACGAACTGACGGATATAACGAACTGACGGATATAACGAACTGTCGGATATAACGAACTGTCAGATATAACGAACTGACGTATATAACGAACTGACGGATATAACGAACTGACGGATATAACGAACTGTCGGATATAACGAACTGTCAGATATAACGAACTGACGGATATAACGAACTGTCGGATATAACGAACTGACGGATATAACGAACTGGTTTTTTATCTCGGTCATTTGCTGTATATATGCCAACAACGAACTACGGTTATAACGAACTAAAATAAGCGGTCCCTTTGGGCTCGGTTTAGCCGTAGTTTACTGTAGTTGTTTTGTATAGACTCACTTACGCCACATTGAAGAATCAACTTTTAGAGTTAATTGTACGTAACAACGACATGACTTTCTGCAAAATGTATGTATATAATGGGTACGGCACGCCTTTAATGTTATGAATAATCTATTCAAAACATTCTTACAGACCTTCGACACTGGGGAATTGTATAAAGCTCAACTGTGTAAGATTTATTCAGTGGAACGTGTTTTGGCGTTTGTGTGCGGCGGGTTATGTGTAAGTAGTTCGTCACGTGTCATGGCGACCAGCAACCGAGACCGAAGTGACATCACTCACTGAGGAGAAATATCAACGTGTTGACATTCTTAACAATTTCTACCTCAATACCAACACACTAATATCGTTACTCGAGAGATTGAATTAGTATGGTAAAAGTTTACACCGCTTTTAAAAATATTCCAGCATTATCACGGTGATGATCACCAGAAATGGGGCTTCACACATCGTACCCATGTCGGGAATGGAACCCGGGTCTTCGGCGTGACAAACGAACGCTCTAACCAGTAGGTTACCCCCGCCGTCCCTCTTCAACTCGAAGTACCTGGGTTCAACAAAATACAGTGAGTTCTCGTAGTTGGACACATCCACATCAATGAGTTCGGCACAACGCCGCTACGAACAGTATTTCGGTATATTATACGTCAGCTCGATGAGGAGGAAAGCTCGAAGTGATGCTTTCAGTGAAGTGATGCAGGTCTCAGACGTTTACCACCTTGGTGACACACACGAGCACGGGCATGGTGCTGACAACCTACAAACATAATCACGGCCAATCTGGGATTCGAACACACGATCATAGGTTTCTGGCACGCCTTAGGGAGTCAACTCTCAAGTAATTGGTCGGTTGGTTTGTTTGTTGTTTACTGCCGCCACTCAGCAATATTCCAGCTATATGACGGCGGTCTGTAAATAATCGAGTCTGGACCAGACAATCCAGTGATTAATATCATGAGCGTCGATGCATCAACCAAGTCAGCGAGCCTGACCACCCGATCCCGTTAGTCGCCTTTTACGACAAGCATATAGTCACCTTTTACGGCAAGCATGGGTTGCTGAAGACCTATTCTACCCCGGAATCTTCACGGGTCTTCAATTAATTGACCTAAACCAGTTCGTCTTAACTACTTATCGAGTTAATTGGTATGTTCGAGCTGACGAGCGTTCATTGTTCTAAACAGGCGTTGATAAATTCTTCTTGTCGTACTGTAAAACATATCTACCGTGAAGTTCTGGAATGACCTGGCGTTTTTCTTGTATATATAGTTTTATTCGTTCCGGACTGTGAAAAAGAGTTATAAGGAACCGGAAGTCCCGTGAAACTGTATACTTAATCCTTTTCGCAGTCGAAACATCCGCATCCGCAAGTGAATCTTATCTGTTGTTGATCAAGCCAAGGGTACAGCGAGCTACGCGAACACGCTCTGATACGACGCCTGAAACAGTCATCATATTACATCCCTTATCATTAAGCTTCACATGTGAAGATCAGGTATTTGTTTTTGTGTAACAGCATCATGACATACGTCTTTAGACTTCCTCCACCTCTTGTGCCGATTCCTATTCCAGTAACAACACTGTTTGGAGTTTGTACATGACCCGTCACAAGTAATCATAGATTGAGCTCAAGTATCTACGTGTTATAGGGCGGGTGTTTTGTTCGTTCGTTGTTTAACGCCGTATTCAGCAGTATTCCAGCCATATAACGGCGGCCTGTAAAATAATCGAGTCTGGACCAGACAATCTAGTGATTGATGTCATGATCATCGATCAACGCATCTGGGATACGATGACATGCATCAACCAAGTCAGCGAGCCTGACCACCCGGTCAACCAGCTATAGACTCGATTATAGCTCACGTTTTTACAGACCGCCTTCATATAGCTGGAATATTGCTGAGTGCGGCGTTACACAACAAACAAACAAACAAACACACATAAATATAAAAACCAAAGTGCTGATGAAACGGTCCCTTCGAATAGCGTTTAATGTCATCGCCCTCACTGGCCGTTCGGAAGATTGATGGGGTCCGACGGTGGTCAGGAGGAAAACACAAATAGACCGTGGACACCATATACATCTGGTCGGTTGGGAAATATCGAAGTGACATTGTGGGGAAGTATTTCTTTATTTTTCTAACACCAGGAGACCTTGGCTCAGTTCACTAACTACCCCAACTACCGCGACATTAATCATATCTATAAACACCTCGCTATAACGCACCCGATTCCCAATACCGTAAACTGACATGTGCAACTGCATGACGGATATGCGTAAGAGATTATTATAAGATATATGTCGTCGCTGGATATATGCAAATCCACAGTGATGCAAGCATGTATGCAAAATGCGTTATAACGAGAGAACGATAGCCGTTCTCTTTGCAAGGAACATGTGTGTTTTGAGGGGAATGACCGATTTTGGTCTGTTTATAGCTCGGTCGTAAATACAAGGTAAAGTTCCCAGTATTGGGTTGGGAGTTTGGGGGAGGGGAGGTGTTGGGTTGGGGAGGCTTGTGGGCCAAGGTTGGACATAGACCGGTAGCTGAAAAGGCAAAAACCTTGGGTTGATCACAATTTTGATATGCAACAGACCTGTTATCCATAACTACATCCCACCTGTGCCTACATGGCTATTAATATTAATATTCAGCACAGTTCGATAATGCAGTGTCGAGCAATATGAGATCGAACTTCATTGTGCATCAATAATGATCGTTATACTAAAACAGAAATTCAAAAATCAGAATGGTTTAGAGATACATGTAGACCTAAAGCCAGGCTAACTTGACACACTAAATGGATGAACACAATATCAGCATTCTTTCGGTGCAGTTTGTTTTTCAAAGCCTTTGTGAAAAACTGTTTCTAACTTTCAAGGTTGTCGGAAGAGGTTTGATAAATGGATCGTTTATCCAAGGTCAAGGGCACTTGAAAAGATAGATCTCACCGACAAAAACAAAGCGGCATGAGGCAGATACCAAACATTGGGCCAAATGTCGCGTGCTTCACGGGCTGCTCGTGGGGTAAAAGGGATGCACGTGCAGCACGGGATCTTCGCTTGTGTACTGTCGGCAGTACTTTTGTCGAGATGTGTACTTACGTCACGTGATCAATCGACGTCTCTCATTGAATTTTTTTAGCTGTTTGTAACGTCTATCAGACCACATGAATCTGTGGGTCTTATTAAAATGATGTAAGTGTATGCATCAGCGCGTCTTGAATTTCCTTACAAGACTGTAGCAGTCACGGAAAACATATTTTGCTATTTATAAAGACATACAGGTGTGGCGTATGTTAAAGAAGCGATTGCAAAGTCAAATTTATACTGAGATCTGTGACGTATAATTGACGAAAGAGTGAAAAAAATATACAGAAAACATGGTTTCCGAAACACACTCACTTACATCATCACAAAATAGAAACAGGTCACACCACACCCATTAGGGGGCGGTCAGGTAGCCAAGTGGTTAAAGCGTTCACTCGTCACGCGAAAAGCCCGGGTTCGATTCCCCACATGGATACACTGTGTGAAGTCCATTTCAGGTGTCGTCTGCTGTGATATAGTTGGAATATTTCTAGAAGCGTTCTTGATACACACAATTGTTATGAAACTATAGATGTAAGCCAGCTTTTCTAGACCCGTGAAGATCCGGGTTAGAATTGGTCTTCAGCAACCTATGCTTGTAAGAGGCGACTAACGGGATTGGGTGGTCAGACTCGCTGACTTGGTTGATGCATGTTCTCGATCCGAATTGTGTGGATCGATGTTCATGATGTCAATCAACGGATTAGCTATAACTAAATGTCTCAAGGTGAATGTTTCTACACTACATCAGGGCCCTATGTACGTTTAGAGAAAGCTGGCTGACATCTGTTGTTTCATGTCAATATTGTGTGTATCAAGAACGCAGATTCGTCGGGGTTAGGTCTCTAATGACAATCATAAATACAAAATGTTAATGCTTAAAATGACTTAACGACATGAAACTGGGAAGGAAAACCTTACCAACATAAAATTCGATGAAATATTAAAGTTTATGAACGAGGTGAGGTGAGGTGAAATGGGGGTTAACATTGCGTCCAAGATGCACTTATACAGCGACGTGCATGCACGTGTATGTGTGGCTGCTTGTACTAGTCCGGACTGATGCCGATTTATAGTGCTAGCTCATTGAGATACCATGCCGCAGTTTAACATGAATACCCTACTCAGACACAGTATACTGACTCCGAGCCGACCAGTCCTTGTTTTAGCCCCTTAATGCCGAGCGCCAGACAGGGTAACAACAAGTACCATCTTTTAATGTCTTTTGGTATGACGCGGCCGGGGATCGAACCCCAGACCTTCCGCTCTCCGAGGGGAGGCTTTACCATTAGAACATGAAGGCGGTCGTGTTTATGAAAGAAAAAAGACATAAAAATATTATCACCTTAATAAGAAAGTATATTTCGATTTCTTCCACAAAAGTCACGCAGAACAATCTGTAGGCGATATAGCTCGACTTACATTGACTTAAAGACACTGGATATTAGAGATCTAAAGATTCGGAATAGTTAGATATTTCTTTATTTTAAACATATCAGGTAATAGAATTTGAAACATGAAGATTTTCAATTAAATGTTAGTGATTTGGAAATGGTGTATATTTTCTCTGATATTTCAGCTTCTAAAGCTACTGTATATTCAAAGTGTGTGTTTATAATGTCACGTGTGTGTATGCTTACAATTTAACTATTTTGTAATAAAATATTATTAAAAAACTATGAGTGTTATTTACAGTTTTCTTTCAAGACACCGACATATAATGTCAGTAGTTGGAGACCCGCTTGACCGCTCGTGTAATTCCGGACAAGGGTTAATTGGTGCCGATGTTGTGTTACGTGTACATCGTCTGGTCAGCGACCTCTGGTGGTCATCGCCTCTGTTGATGGTGAGGGCATATATATAGTCAGTGTAATGCATTGCTCACCATGGCAACATGCACCAGTTGACAACCTGGGAGGGAAACTGATACCACAAGTGTGGTTAAAACACATTATTAAACCAATAGACCAGGTAGACCTTGTGTTCATCCATGGCCAGATAGTTTTAAATAATTTCAAGAATAAGGAGGAGAAATATATATTTGTCAACTTTTATTTTATTTTGGGGAACACAACGTTTTGGAGTTTATACTTACTCTTTTATCAGGTTATACTTCTACAATGAAGAAGGAGTAAGTCTATACACAGAGAGACAGAGAGAGAGAGAGAGAGAGAGAGAGAGAGAGAGAGAGGGTCACGATTTGACCTGATTTTCGCTTGACCTGGATGACCCCGCCGAGAGAGGCTGTGGTATCACACAGTTATAAAATAACGATGTAGATTCAGATCATTATTATTTAATTTTTAATTTTTGAATATATAATTGCACTTAGGCATAATTTAAATACCATCTTTAAGTGGCATTTTAGAAGCTGTTGACCCCAGCACCATAAAAGCAATCAAGAGAGAGGGAGAGAGAGAGAGAAAGAGAGGGATTGACCTCAATAAATTTCTCTTCCTTGTGTGCATCAATTCTTAATGCCTTTCAAAGACTTAATTTCAAGTATGATGCTGAAATATGAACATTAATATAGAAACTTGTACTGAAATATTTCCTGATTTGAAGCCTATTCAAAGAAGTGAAACAATTGATATAAATATGTCTAAAAAAAAATAAATTTTATGGGTCGGAGAAGTAAAAGTGTGACACAGTGACCTTTGGTCTTAAATTTGATCATTTTGATTAAATAAACCCCTTCGTAAGGTCCCGCTAACACATTCTGTTTTGACGTGCGCTGTGACGTCAGAGGCAGGAGTGGATTTGATATTGCTGACAGGTCACAGAAAAGCCGGGGGACACATAATGGAATTGACCGACATACATACCTTGGGTCTTCCTCCTCCTCGGCGAACGTATCAGAGATGAAAGAGATATCACCCATCACACGCTGATTGCAGGTGTCCCGGATGTCGTGTCACCGATATCTGTTTTATTGGGATTATTGATGTAGGATATATTCATAAATTGGGCTATCCACTTGAATAATCTTGTGGGGGGGGGGGTAAGGGGGCGGTAGAGTCATGTTGGTTTTTTTCTTCATTTTCTTGTAGATATTTGTCTGCCGACAACGACACGCAAACAAACGAATACCAAAAGTGAGGCGGTATCACGTCTACATTGTTGCCTGTGGATAGGCTTAAGTAGCCTTGCTCCAAGACTATACTGAGCGAGAAGTCCATGGGTGTATAGTAATTCTATCCTTATAATAAGCAAGTCTAAATTACATAAATTACATTACATAACGCCAATCCTTAATAGAAACAACTTGTTATTGTTTATATGATATAGAAACCATATAACCTAACCAAATAATTATTGCCGTAGAGACTTGTGCAAGTCTAGTGCATGTGGTGTGGGGGCGGACTTATACAACAACGTCTGAAAAGTTAATAATTTAACTCATTAACCGACGTTTATTCACCCCACCGATCACATCGTGTCCAGGGAGTAAATTACCGTGGGCATTAGTGGCCGCTCCTGCTATTACGGACAAACTGATCACGAACAGGTGTGATTGGTGACGATATTGCAGTGTGTATATTGATTGTGTTGTGTGTATATCGGCCGGTCAGCGACCTCTGGCGGTCATCGTTACTGTTGATGGTCAGTATATATAGTAAGTGTGATACATAAAGCACCATGGCTACAAAGCACCATTTGACCTATATCTCATTCTTGCAATTTAATAACTGAACTCAATGACAGGGAAGTTATGAATCATGTGCATGATGAGAATTTATATTAATATAATTATCGTGTGATGTCCCGTAGTCTACATTGAAGACCCATGCTTGCTGTAAAACGCGACTATGCTTGTCGTAAGAGACGACTAACGGGATCTGGTGGTCAGGCTCGCTGACTTGGTTGATGCATGTCATCGGATCCCAACATCATGGATCGATGCCCATGATGTCAATCACTGGATTGTCTGGTCCAGACTCGATTTTTTACAGACCGCCGTCATAGAGCTGGAATACTGCTGAGTGCGGCTTTAAACAACAAACAAACAATATATTGAAAACTACCGTCAATTGTATATAACTGATAAAATTGATGGAATTGATTCTGTTTATTGGATAAGGCAGCTTATTGAAACAATTGAAACCGGAATGTCGCGGATTGGGGTCAAACTATGTGTCGTTAAAAATACAGGGAAGTTACCAACTACTTTCGTTGACAATATTATTCTGAGTATGATTCTTTTTAAATTGCACTTCTTTATATTTGAAGGGACAGAAGTTGTTAGGTTTTTTTACGTATCTTTTATTTAGCAAAGTACGAAATGAAGTCTTATATAGAACACGTGACTCGTCTTGTTATTAAATAATAAGTTTGTCCCATCTCCTGATGCACTCGGAGCAGCGATCCAGCCGTCGGGGCACGCGCTATGTCGGGGTACCCGCTATGTCGGGGCATGCGCTATGTCGGGGTACGTGCTATGTCTGCTTGAAAGAGGCGACTAACGGGATCGGGTGGTCAGGATGGTTGATTTGGTTGATGCATGTCATCGTATCCCAGTTGGTGCTTATGATATCAATCACTTGATTGTCTGGTACAACACCATCCCATATCAATGATCGTGAACTATCTTGCTTGAGTATATTCTGAAAACGGCATTAAATTTAACATTGCTGCTATCAGATAAGTCTGTCGCCCAGACCCCAGAGAATAAATTTATAAAGTCCAACTCAAGTGTAGAATGAATTGGCAACACTAGGAAATTAAGGATTGTTTTGGGCTCCATTTAAGTTTTTTTCTATTTTGTAGAATCTGATATAGTAAGATCGTTTTATTTCTGGAACTAAATATCTGGAGCGGCAATGTTCTGTATGACAAAGAACTGAGGTCAGGATGACCTCCTACATTTTCATGATCCAGTCGATACCAGTTATCCCCAGGAAGTACGCTATGCCGAGGTCTCAGTATTCACAATAATTCACAGCCTGTGAAATGCAAATAACACATGTGACATGTTGCCGTACTTCCTGAGCGCGTGCATCACGGGAAGTGCACTCATTAAGATAACACCTCGGTCCCCTGACAGTGATAGAGAACCCAAGATAGAGTTCCGCCCAAACAATCTTTGAGACGCATTTCATTGTGAATGGGTTCCTTGTTCTGTCGCCAGAACTCCGGTACACTTGTCTTCATGAAACCCAAGCGTCGACAAATCTCGCCAGACACCAACAACATGACAAGTTGTGAAAACGAGGTTAGTCTGGGTGCAGGTCAAAAGTTCGAGTGAAACGCCGAAGCCGTTAAATTTGAATCATGTTCCCCCTCCTCCCCCCCCCCCCCCCTCACACACATACACACACACATAAACACACACACACACAAAAACACAAACACACAACAACAAAAACACACACATATACACACACAAACACAAACAAACAAACACACACACACACAAACAAACACACAAACAAACAAACAAACAAACAAACACACACACAAACAAACACACACACACACCTCTCACACACACATACCTCTCTCTCTCTCTCTCACACACACACACATACACACACCCAAAAAAACAAGAACCAAAAAACATACACACAGGAACTTGTATCGTATTTGTACAAAGATATTATGCACAGAGTAACTCTCATTCAAAGTAAATATATCATAAACTGATATTCACAAATAGAGTGAGTGAGGGTGGTGAGTGATTGATATCACGGCGGAGACACCAGAATGTGTTTCACCCATTGTACTCAGGAGATTCGAACCCGGGCCTTCGGCGTGATGAGCGAACACTTTAACCACTGGGCAAATGTATCGGTGATTCATTATCGCATGTTGAACGTTGAACACAGCCCACGCCGGGAACAAAGAGATGCCGCTGTCACGTGACCATGTAGGAGTTCCGGGTTGAGTTGAGAGGGGATTCCCCCGCCCCGACTTCCGGGTGCGCCGCGTCTGTCGGGAGAAGCGACAAAGCGACGTCATACTTGAGTGAGATAGACGAGAATTAGTCCCTGATGTTGTGTGTAAGGTTAAATGATAATAATACACTGCTGGGCAAAAGAAAGTATACACCCTTGTTTGATGGGAGCTATAAATGACACGAACAAGAAATGGTTATTCGAAGGTGATGTATCTATACGTGTATCAGAGATGTGTGTTGGGCCGTATTAAAGTGTACAGTGCTTCAATGGATGTTTTCAGACGAGTAACGTTTTGATGACGTTTGTAACTTTTGGGTCAATTCCAATTTTCATTGTATCGTTTTTTCTTCAGCCCGGCTGTTTACTCTGAGAGAACTCACAAGCCTCCGGAGATGAGAATGGGATGAGTGAGTGAGTATGGTTTTACGCCGCTTTGAGCAATATTCCAGCAATATCACAGCGGGGACACCAGAAATGGGCGTCACACATTGTACCCATGTGGGGAATCGAACCCGGGCCTTCAGTGTGACGAGTGAACGCTTCAACCACTAGCATCCCCCCTCCCCCCCCCCCCCCCCCCCCGAGAATGAGATGAGGATGAGCATATATGCTGACACTATCAATCACTGGTTTGCTTGTACCAGACTCGAACAAACCTTTTATACGCTGACACATTTACATAGCCTTTCCGTAATTAAAATTTCATAATTGTTCATAAACCCAACAAATAAGGGGATTTCTAACGACTTTATTATTGAGAAAATATACGTGCGAATGTGTTGGTGGGTGATTGAAAGATTGTTGTTTATTGACGCACATAACGGCGGTTTGTAAATAGTCGCGTCAGAACCAGACAAACCAGTTAGTGAGTGAAATATATATATAAATAAATAATATATGCACGTGCTTTATTCATATTTGGCCAAGAATTGAACCTTTGAATATTTTACTGAATATTCTGACCGGTAAAGCATGCAATATATATATATCAACTGTTTAACAATGTTCATGAAGTGGACAGCAAGTTTCGCAGTTTCAAGTCTGAGTCAATAATGGCCCTTATGCCTTTCCAAGGAATACGCCTACTCGAATAAAAAAACGAAAATAGCTTAATACCTACTTGTTATTAAAATCCCCAAGTGGAAATAAATAGAAATATATGCTCCACGTTGTTGAGTGGAACCCTTCCCTGAAGGTTAAAATTCAAAATGTGGCCCAACCCTCTTTAAAAAAAAAGTCCTAGATTCGTCTGTGCAGAGAACAAACAAACCACACCTTGATTACAGGTAGCCCAGGTGTTATAATCTACCTGTGTCAGGTAAACGGCAGGACAGATAGGTCAAGGTCGTGGACCGACCGATAACAGCCACTTGATCGAGTTTAAGTCTTTACCCCTTCAGTTTCCTATATTCTCTGGAAGTCGGGATAATGTTTTGACGGTTTGAAATATAGTATAGTAGATCCAATCTCCCCGTCACGGGAATAGAAGCACTGGTTTGGGTATTGTTGTTGTTGTTGTTGTTGTTGTTGACGTATGTTGGGTCTCTATCACTGTCCTTTGTGGATAAACAAACATCATTCTACCATGGACGACCTTCTCTAACCACAGACGCCGAGTACTTTCAAACTAACTTCTAAGGTCTCTCTGAAGACTGTGAGGACGTAAATTAATTAACATTATATTATAACAACACTTTGAGTCGTATTCAACCAGATCCCCCAGAAACTCTTACAAGGTATATGTTGAGAAATACGTATTTTATATTGTATTTACGTAAACAATTATTTGCACTTAGTGAATGAATGAGTATGGTTTTACGCCGCTTTTAGCAATATTCCAGCAATATCACGGCGGGGGACACCAGAAATGGGCGCCACACATTGTACCCATGTCAGGAATCGAACCCGGGTCTTCGGCGTGACGAGCGAACGCTTTAACCACGAGGCTACCCGACCGCCCCTGCACTTAGTGAATCATTCGTGACCAACTCGTGTTAAGCCGAATAGCAGATTACGGAAAGGGGCGGTTGGTGACGAATGTTAGTGAATATCTAGGTCCACGCATGCGCAGACTTGTGACGTCATGACCCAGTGCACTTGGCACCGTTCATGGTATCGACATGATAAACCCACATGCTACACTTGACAGATAACACTGCCGACACACATACATGTAAGATTATGTCTGTAGATAAACTGTTACCAACATGAGTGTTCTACATATAACGTGGTCATGTTGTAAATAATAAAACGTAACTTAAGTTTGGTGCTTGTCAAGTTTAACGCCGCTGTGAGAGGTGGACGTGTATGCACGTGTGAAGTTCTCCCAGTGTGTAAGTTGGTGAAACCCTGGCCGTTACAACATGTATGAGATATACTTACGGGATCCCGGGCGGTCGGGTAGCCTAGTGGTTAAAGCGTTCGCTCGTCACGCCAAAGACCCGGGTTCGAATCCCGACATGGGTACAATGTGTGAAGCCCATTTCTGATGTCCCCCGCCGTGATATTGCTGGAATATTGCTAAAAGCGGCGTATTAACATACTCACTTACTCACTCACTTACGGGATCTCAGAATACAACCAGTCCTTATTTAGATATATGACACAGTACATATATACTTACAATAACGCCACAGACGCTACAAAACAGCTGACACGCCCGTAAAGCCGTACACAATCTAACAAGATCATCGGTGCTACTCAATAAGAATCTTTGAAGAATTTATCACGAACGACCTAATTATTAATAATTTGAAGAAAGGAGAGCTAACATTGTTTGTTGTTTGAGCCGCACACAGCAATATTCCAGCTATATGACGGCGGTCTGTAAATAATCAAGTCTGGACCAGACAATCCAGTGATTGACATCTTGAGCATCGATCTACACAATTGGGATACGATGACATGCATCAACCAAGTCAGCGAGCCTGACACCCAATTCCGTTAGTGGCCTCTTACAACAAGTATAGTCGCCTTTCAGGGCAAGCATGGGTTTCTGAAGACCTATTCTACCCCGGATCTTAACGGGGGGAGACAAGCATGGGTTGCTGAAGACCTATTCTACCCCGGATCTTCACGGGTACCGTGATACGATGTAAGTATTGTCTCCTTAAACAAGCATCCAACATGGAAGTTGCGTGAAACAGAATGTGTCTTCAAACAAGCCAATCGTTGACAATTATTCATTTAATATCATTCAAGGGCCCGCCTTTAGAATTCAGGCGTCCGTCCCACAAAGTTCTCGTAGCGCTAAGGTTATCGTAAAGCCCCTATCTCTCATTCAGGAATCTAAACACAAATGAACACGATTTAACGTTTTTCCTTAAATCGTGTTAGAACGTATGAAGGTCGCACACTCATTCGTGTTCATTCGTGGTCGGTCGCGTGCGGTTGTATGGGCGTCGCAGCTCGGCTTAAATGGTGTTATAAATTTAACACCGAGCTGGAAAGTCGTGTTCAGTCGTATGAAAGTCGTATGAAGGTCGTATGACAGTTGTGTTCAGTCGTATGAAGATCGTGTTCAGTCGTATGAAGATCGTGTTCAGTCGCGTTCAGTCGTGTTGGGGAGCGTGGGAAGAAACTCATTCGACCTTCATACGTTTTAACACGATTCAACACGACTTTCATACGCCTTTCATACGACTCCCATACGCCTGAACACGAAATCCATACGTTTGTCATACGACCGGAAGAGCCCATCACGTGACTGAGTGAGAACGTGGGAAACCCCCTGAAAGTGAAGGTCATTCTACAGCCATGCCAAACATCAGGCGGCCGAAACGGAAGCTCCTCCCAGCAAAACCTTCGAAAGGGAAACATCCTTCACCACCAACCATGGATGAACATCCACCCGGTACCCAGGGACAAGATGAGCCAGCTGAAACCTCTGAACCACCACCAAAATCGCCAACAACAACAAAAACAACTTCTGAAACTGACATCCTCCTCCAAATTAAAGTGCTTCTTGTGGGTCTTGTTCCTTGTTGAACATGGTGAAAACTGACACAGAAATGCTGTTGCAATGCAGCTTATATACTACATGACCCACGTGACCAAAATAAACAAAAATATGTGGTATGACGGTCTTCCTCAGTCGTATGGAGATCGTGTTTATTTTTGTAGTCGTATGGACATCGTAATGATTCGGGTTTAATCGTATGGCGGTCATGTTGATTCGTGTTAAGTCATATGGGCGTCGTATGACAGTCGTGTTTGGTGGTATGACAGTCGTATTGGGGTCGTGTTAAATGAGGTTAAATGGTGTTGTATCGTATGAATATCTTATGGCGGTCGTGTTCAGTCGTATGAAGGTCGTATAAGGGTCGTTTTTTGGTCGTATGAGGGTCGTGTTTGGTTAAGAAATGTGCATAAACCACAAGGTCGAACACGATTTCTCAACTTTTCTTAAATCGTGTTCGCAATTTCTTAAATCATGTACATGTATGTGAAATAGGGGCTTAACTCACATACTTTAACAGAAATTCACTCCTGTCGTTGCGCTACAGTACGATCGCCTTGTAGACCGTGGCCCTGTGCAACAAAGTTTACAATCACGTCACAATACTCCATGACGTGATTTGTGGATTTTTATCGCAAGATCCACCGGCGAAACAATGCCATGTGACGTCAGCCTAGCAACGGGGTTGCTGGTGTCATTGAGTGTGCATAAGCTCCTCTCAATGATCTATCATCTCCTCACGCAATGTCGTTGAATAAGCCAAGTGATGTTGAGAGCTTTCAATGTTTGTTAGTGTACCTTGTTCCCGCAGTACATTAGCACGCACTTTGGTATTACACAATCTGTAATACAGCTGTATGTTTATTAAACAGGTGATATCTTCACGGGCATGTAATAAATATTGATATGTTTGGGAACTGTTCCACGGCAAGGATTCTACATATAGAGTTGACCACCCTCTCACTTGTTTCGGGGCGGTCGGGTAGCCTAGTGGTTAAAGCGTTAGCTCGTCACGCCGAAGACCCGGGTTCGATTCCCGACATGGGTACAATGAGTGAAGCCCATTTCTGGTGTCCCCCGCTGTGATATTGCTGGAATATTGCCAAAAGCGGCGTAAAACCGAACTCACCCATTCACTCTCAGTTGTTTCGTCTGCTTCAACCAGAGTAAAACAAGGCTCAGTTTATGTGACCTGGTCTGTTGATCGTAACTCCCATTCTTTGACACTGACTTACGACAATCGTAGCGCTAAGAACGCTTTGTGGAACTGGGCCCTGGTCTGTCATACAGACCCTTAAACAAATATACTGATGACAACAAATAAGGGAACAATGAAAAATATTGGGAAATAAGTTTTTTTCAGTACATTTGAAATAACACACAGATAAATTCTACCCACATTAGAATCAAATGTTGAGATATGTTTGTGTACATTGTTTCCATCCCGTATTTGATAGACATGGCTGGAAATCCATGAAAGCATTTCATTTTACTGTGTCTAAAACTGAGTGTTACCTTATTCATTTCCGTCAGTATATATCCAATAAAAGGCGACTTTGCTTGTCGTAAGAGGCGACTAACGGGATCGGGTGGTCAGGCTCGACTTGGTTGATGCATGTCATCGATCCCAATTGCGTGGATCGCTGCTCATGACGTCAATCACTTGATTGTCTGGTCCAGACTCGATTATTACAAACCACCGTCATATAGCTGGAATATTGCTGAGTGCGGCGTTAAACAACAAACAAACAAATATTCAATTCAGCCCTTGCAAGTCTGTATTATTTGACAAGCCTAGACTACTTGTCAGGAAAATGAAACTAATCTCTGGTCTCCTTTTTAAAATATTTAATTAAGACAATTTTTTCTTTGTAAAATATGTTCATTTCAGAGACTAGATGTTAGTTTGATCGCGACCATCTGGATAACTATATATCGACCATGTACCAACATGTCAGCGGCTGTCGGTGGCATCTGAGATATTTGTCATAAGGCATCAATGTCACATGTTTATATTTCCAAAAGGAAGGTGGAAGATCGGGATATGGAAATGCAGAAAGAGGACGCGTGATTTTTTTTTCTAGTTGTATATGAGAAGAAACCACTGCTCCCCTGGCGAGAAACTTTCCCGTGCAGTTCATTCCGTCACGTGACTGTCACGTGCTAGTCAGCGATCACTAAAGTGAGCACTGTAAACCTCGGCATGCACCTGTGTCTACAACCAATCTCATATCAATCAGATCTTTCTCTCCGATGCCAACTTGTCTCCGACAAAATCCTCGAATCGTTATCTCCACACACACCTTCTCACATGTATTATTTGTGTTTGGTTTTATCCGAAGAAGTGATGACCATATATGGTCATCACCATATATGGTCATCACGCGACAGGTGTAGCTGTTTATCCAATTAAAAAGTCAAACAAATCAATAATTGCGCAATTGGTCGCCATTCAGTGTCAGGGCGTATGTTTTGATCAACAATGCAACGATCGTGGGATATCATACAGTCCAATATAAATTGTCAATGCAGGAGAATAATCAGGCCAGATTCCACTTGGCGTTAAGGTGAGGTGAGGTGAGGTGAGGTGAGGTGAGATGGGGTTTAACGTCGCGTCCAAGATTATTGCACTTATATAGCGACGTGCATGTACGTGTGTGTGTTTGTGTGGCTGCTTGTACTAGTCCGGACTGATGCCGATTTATAGTGCTAGCACACTGAGATACCATGCCGCAGTTTAACATGAATACCTCACTCAGACACAGTATACTGACTCCGAGCCGACCAGTCCTTGTTTTAGCCCCTGAATGCCGAGCGCCAGACAGGGTAACAACAAGTATCATCTTTTCACGTCTTTTGGTATGACGTGGCCGGGGATCGAACCCCGGACCTTCCGCTCTCCGGGCGGACGCTCTACCATTAGACCACGGAGGCGGTCACTTGGCGTTAAGAGCACATAGCTGTGGAAGTTATATGAATGAACAAATGAAAATCAGCGATGGCGCGAGGTAAAATGGGTGAAAAACGAATTTGGTCTAACCTTTGTTGTTAAGTGTAAATGTACACAATCCTTTTGTGTGATTAGAGTACATTAATAATATTCAAACTGAATTCTTGTCTCTATTGTCAGTTATGGAAGGGTGGCGTTACCGCGAGAGTGGTGCGTTCGCTCGTTACGCTGTATGCCCAGGTTCGATTCCCACAAGGGTGCAAATATTATGTATCACAGTCCCTGAACCATATTATTTACCCTTCCTTCCTTACTGTTATGCTATTGCCCTAAATGAAGCAAGTCTAGATTTTCCATTTCGCTATGGCTCCTTTTCAGTTTAAATGCAATTGTTTATTTTGATCAAAATTGTATATTTCTAGAGACTCAGCTAACTTTAGTTAGGGATGCAGAGTGCGTCAACCTGGATGCTCAATGCCGGTGTAGCAGACTCAAATCAACCCCTAAATAATTCACTTAATAATTTGAGCTCGGGTTACGCCCCTCTTCATGACCCAAACCACTCATTCAAGGATCAGGTCACTCCCCTCTACTAGGCCCAAACCACTCACCCATGGCTCAGGTCACTCCCCTCTACTAGGCCCAAACCACTCACTCAAGGATCAGGTCACTCCCCTCTACTAGGCCCAAACCACACACTCATGGCTCCGGTCACTCCCCTCTACTAGGCCCAAACCACTCACCCATGGCTCAGGTCACTCCCCTCTACTAGGCCCAAACCACTCACTCAAGGATCAGGTCACTCCCCTCTACTAGGCCCAAACCACACACTCATGGCTCAGGTCACTCCCCTCTACTAGGCCCAAACCACACACCCATGGCTCAGGTCACTCCCCTCTACTAGGCCCAAACCACTCACCCATGGCTCAGGTCACTCCCCTCTACTAGGCCCAAACCACTCACTCATGGCTCAGGTCACACCCCTCTACTGGGCCCAAACCACTCACTCAAGGATCAGGTCACTCCCCTCTACTAGGCCCAAACCACTCACTCATGGCTCAGGTCACTCCCCTCTACTGGGCCCAAAACCAATCACTCAAGGATCAGGTCACTCCCCTCTACTAGGCCCAAACCACTCACTCATGGCTCAGGTCACTCCCCTCTACTGGGCCCCAAACCAATCACTCATGGCTCAGGTCACTCCCCTCTTGTCACTCCCCTCCACCCATGGCCCAGGTCACTCCCCTCGGGTTCTACAGTTCTGTTAGATTAACACGTTACACCAATCGCCCGTTACAGTTCTTAAAGAATGACTTACTCTAAGAAGTGTCAAATCTCTCAAATAGTTTAGGTTAAAGCTCACTTTCATTCCACATATCTTTTAATCATAATAATCATATCAGGTTAAACTTCGACGTATGACAATAATAAGATGCGTATTTAAAACTGGGTATACCCACATGGAATATATGTAAGTTATATCTCTCCTGGTCCTTCCTTTGAGAACATATTATTTGATTTGGATTTAATTAAACTTAAAAATCAGAAAATATCATAAAAGAACATCGTATGCTCGTTACATAACATTTACAGGTGTAAAATCACAACACCTGTGTCGTGTTCACCCATCACCTGGTATCACCTGTTGTTTAATCTTCTGCTGATCCCCGTCTCACTTATTTTCAACACAGTCTTACAGTTAGAAATGTCGTCTATCTATACATGTTGCAAAGAAAATAATCCATATACAAACAGTTTCTTTTGAAGTGATAAGTATGTCTTGTTGTGTCAGTTGACTGATTTTCCACATGGATATTTAAAGATCAAATAATATGAAATATACTACATCTTGTGCAGCTGAAGGTGTGTGCATGTGTAACAACTAAACTGACGGCCAAAAGAAACTTGGCCACTTTAAAAATAAAATTGCACAAATTAAAAAAAACACAAGTTCAAACTAAATCAATGCAAAACACATCGTCCACACACAAGAATGTGATACACGTCCACGGCACGTTTTTGTGTAGAAAATGCGTCAAGTGAAAAACACGTGAAGCTTGGGCAGCCGAAACTCCATGAGCAATAAGGGTATGTAAATCATACGAACGGCATGTCAGACACTCACACTGATAGAAAAAAAACACCACAGAAATGTCACGACTGACACTCAAACAACGCGAGCCAGCACTGGGTATGATACAGATTGGAGCCACTCATGGCCACATTGTTAGAACTTTTGATTGCTCCCGTGTGGATGTAACTAACCTGATGCAACGTTACAGGCAACGTCACATCAGACAGGCAAAGAACAGTCAGATCCAGGGTAACTACGCCCAATGAAGACCGGTACTTGCGCACTTTGCACAGACAGTGGCCAGGCGATTCAGGGCTGAAGGAATTAGGGTTTACAGTTATTGACAGTGCAACATCGTCGTCAGAGACTGAGATGGTCCAGGACTGCACGTCGTTGGCAGCGACGTGACAGGCAGAGGATCGTCTTCGCTGATGAAAGCCAGTTCTGTCTGTTCATAGTTAATGGAGGACAACGCGTTTATCGCCGAAGGGTAGAAAGAACGGTGGCCTGTTGCGTTCAGGAGGTCGTGCTGTATGGTGGATCCGGAGGAGGTGTTATAGTGTAGGGAGGAATTTGAAAGCAGAAGAGAACACCACTGGTCATCGTTAACAGACATTTGATAGCTCAGCGTTATATTGATGACATTCTTTGTCCGATTATCCTACCATTTCGTTAACATCTTTAACATCTACTACGTTATACTACGTGCTGTCCTTTATCAGCACGACAATTCCAGACCCCCGAATACAGCCCGAATCGTACAGAACTTCCTTGCAGCCAACAACGTCAACGTCTTGCCCTGGTCTGCACGCCCCCCAGACATGTCGCCAATAGACACCTCTGGGACGTCACGGATCGTCGTGTTTGACAGCGACCACGTCCTCCTGCCAACCAACAAAAACTGATCCAGGCCCTACAAGAAGAATAGGGACGTATCCCACGTGACGTCATCAGGCGACTTTCTCTTTCTGTGCGCAGGAGAGTTGTTGCGTGTCTTGTAGCAGGAGGTGGCCATACATGCTATTAATGTGTCGTGATATTAAACGTGAGCGAAATGTGTGTTCCCTTTTACCATTACGTTGAAAGCTTGTTTTTGCTGCCCCACCTCAATTCGGGCGACTGTCATGCCAATATCGGCTGCTGTATGGCAGTCATTTAAAATATTGATTTCGTTCAGCTTTTGATCTTTTCAATACATTTTACTTCATGCATCTATCTCTTGTGGTTGTTAAACTAGAGTGATTTACAACCATGGCAAAGTGTCTTTTTGCCGTCGGTTTTTTTTTTCTTTTTCTTTTTTTACTTTTTTTTCGGTTTATGTTTTGTATTTAACTAAAGAAGAACGTCATCACCTTATATATATAATTGCATAGTGTTTTTTAACACGTTAATCATTTCAATATAGTATTCAATTCCACACAGTACTGTACACAACATTTATCTATTTTTCATGTATACGGAGGCTTCATTGGCTAATTAAAAACAATTAGCGTCTGGCTTGACGCCAAGTATAACTGTAAACATAAACGTTTGTTTCTTCAGCATGCTGGCGTATTAAAACACGTGTTATTTTGTTTCCTGAATATAATATTGCTGAAACCAAACATCAATATCATACATATGTTTTGTAACACCAGATGTTATCGATCAATAATCATGTCACAAACAACCATTGTTGTAGAAATATAAAACGACACTGCTAGAGAACAAATACCCTCAATTCTCTAAATGCAAATTAACGGGAAAACCGTAAGTTCTTTGAGTTCTTGTCTGCACGTTGTGACCTTGTCAGTATCTCGTGTGAAATGTATGTGTTATTGATCATGGGTATTGATATGTGGAACGGTTTCTGCACACGAAGTTGTATCATTTTATAAAGTTCGCCTGTGTTTGTTTGAAGGGAACATGAACTTTCACCGACTATTATAAACTCAACATATGCCAACGTGCTAGGGACCCGTGAAGATCCGGGGTAGAATAGGTCTTCAGAAACCCATGCTTGCCGTAAAAGGCGACTATGCTTGTCGTAAAAGGCGACTAACGGGATTGGGTGGTCAGGCTCGCTGACTTGGTTGATGCATGTCATCGTATCCCAATTGTGTGGATCGATGCTCATGATATCAATCACGTGATTGTCTGGTCCAGACTCGATTATTTACAGACCGCCGTCATATAGCTGGAATAATGCTGAGTGCGGCGTCAAACAAGAAGCAAACAAACAAACGTGCCATGTATAATAAAAAAACATTTCCATGTAGGAATAAAATATAAATTTCTTGACTAAAAACGACAAAACCTTTTTCATAAACAAAAGAAATCTCTGCTACAAGCAGAGTCCATTGTTCAAATCCTTGTATCGTAAGCATGACTCACCATCAAATATCAGTCCAAATGGAGATATTTCTAATTTAAAACTATTCGTTTTTTCCTAAGGCTCGTGACGTGGTTGACGCGTGTCATCGTATCCTAATAACATGGATCTGTTATTGTCTGGTCATGACGCGATTATTTGCAGACCTCTGTGATTTCGCTGGAATATTGCTGAGTGCGACGTTAATCAAAAACAGACAAAGAAACAAAATCTTACACACACATACACATACACAAACACACACACGCACACGCACACGCACACGCACACACACACAAACGCACACACAAAAACACATACACATACACACACATACAAAAACACACACACACATACACACACGTACACGCACGCACGCCACACATACACAACCACACACAGGCACTCCCTCACACGCAGGCGCGCACGCACACGCACACACACACACACACACAGAGGCACACACACACACACACACACACACACACACACACACACACACCGCCTACATACTCTAAGAGCTTCACATCAACTGCATGTTTAAGCTGCTGGTATATATACTGGTGGCTTGTTTACTGACGGAGCTAATACATACAGGTTGTACACTGATAAAAGACGGCCGCCGTACGCACTAGGCACCCAGCCCGGCGGGCGATACATCACGCCACAGAAGTATCGACTGGTCGTGAGTCAGCAGAACGCGAACGTTCCTCGAGATTACCTCTCCCGAGGAAGAGCTTGAGTAATACACTATATATATACATATATATTCATTCATCCCGTAACGGGCTTCTCGCACGACACCATACAACATACCTTGTATTACAAGAGAATGTGTGCTTAGACTTTATGCAAGACGCAGTTAACTCATGCATGAAGAGTCACACATTCCACATATTCAAACGGGGTAGAGTAGGTCTTCAGAAACCCATGCTTGCCGTAAAGGGCGACGTTGCTTGTCGTAAGAGGCGACTAACGGGATAGGGTGGTCAGACTCGCTGACTTGGTTGATGCATGTCGTATCCCAATTGAGTGGATCGATGCTTCTGATGTCAATAACTGGATTGTCTGGTCCAGACTCGATTGTTTACAGACCGCCGTCATATAGCTGGAATATTGCTGCGTTCGGCGTTAAACAACAAACAAACATCATGTTCAAACTTACACACGCGGAGAACATGTATGACAATACTTTAACGCATTGGCTTTTTAACACGGATGTAGTTGTATGATGTTCTTTTACCGTAGGTTGGTGAGATTTGAGGGTCATAGTTCATCTTGAAATGAAGAGTTTGTCGCATTGCTTGACCACGTTCTTAAAAAACACAGAAAACATACAATTGATCCATTCTATGCCAGGTCAAGTACGGGTTAGTGAGTGAGATGGGTTTATCGCCGCTTTGAACAGTGTTCTAGTTAATCACGGAGTGTCAGCTTGATGTGATGATGCAGGTCTTAGAGAACCATTGTCAGTGTAAATCTGGCATTTTAACGTCGCGTCCAAGATCATTGCACTTATATAGCGACGTGCATGCACGTGTGTGTGTGTGTGTGTGTGTGTGTGTGTGTGTGTGTGTGTGTGTGTGTGTGTGTGTGTGTGTGTGTGTGTGTGTGTGTGTGTGTGTGGTGTGTGTGTGGTGTGTGTGTGTGTGTGTGTGTGTGTGTGTGTGTGTGTGTGTGTGTGTGTGTGTGTGTGTGTGTGTGTGTGTGTGTGTGTGTGTGGCTGCTTGTACTAGTCCAGACTGATGCTGATTTATAGTGCTAGCTCATTGAGATACCATGCCGCAGTTTAACATGAATACCCCACTCAGACACAGCATACTGACTCCGAGGCGACCAGTCCTTGTTTTAGCCCCTTAATGCCGAGCGCCAGACAGGGTAACAACAAGTACCATCTTTAAACGTCTTTTGGTATGACGCGGCGGACGCTCTACCACTAGACCACGGAGGCGTCGAACTCGGTATGTGTCTCGGCTCAAGGAGGGAAACTGATTGGGTCGTGCATTGCGTTAAGATATTCATGGCGTGATATAATAGTCCAAGCAGAATCGGTCCAGTATTAAATTCATGAAGTGTAGGTTGTCGTGGGTAGTCCAGAGGTTAAAGCGTTCGCTCGTCGCGCCTAAGGCCCGGGTTCGATTTCCCACATAGGTGCAATGTGTGAAGCCCATTTCTGGTGTCCCCCGCCGTGATGTTGCGGGAATGTTGCTAAAAGCGGCGTAAAACCATAGTCATTCACTCAGCCACGAACAGAGGGTTTAAGTGTAAATGTGGAATATATGTACATTTCAAGTTATGATACACAATACAAACTAATACAAAAAATATATTCATACCGATGGCGTGTTTCTGGATACAACAGATGCTATTTGGGCACACCCTGAACTCGGCAAGAGAAACATGTCTGCTTGTTCCACTTGGCGAAAACTACCCTAAATAAACCTTTTTATCAAATGGTGTCACTCGGGGCAAAGGTCAGGTTCTGTTTATTGTAAATAATGACGGTCTGGCGTAGTGTTGTGCTATTCCTGATTGTTTTGCTTGTCGGCTATGAACACATGTAAGTTGTATTTGGGCGAACACTCAAAAACATTAACTGTGTTGACGACCTTTCTGTGTCCTTTAATGAAACATTAACTATATCACCGCCATGTTCACCCTGTCGTTACACGTTTAATATCATCTATGATTCTGTACCAGGTGTCGTTGTATCGTACACGTAGACGCTGTGGTTCCGTGGTGAAGTTGAATATCTTGGACAATCCTTGAAACAAACAAACAGAACTATGGCATGAAACATATAGCCAAAACACAACCATCCAACCACCTGTCTTTAAAGGTGACGGGCCAATCAGCTCCAGCCCCAGGACTGGGCTATATATAGTAACACGGTGTGAATATTGTGGGTGGAGGGTAACGAGTTGATTACAGAGAACTGAGTCAACCAAGCAGCACATAACTCGCATCTCAAACGCAACAAGAAACATTCCAGGGTGACGATATAGAAAAACCTGGATGCTATCAATAGCTGTTAAATATATAATTAATTTCGTCGAAAACATATTTTACTGCAATGTGTATGATCAGAACAGGATATGCTGTTCATGTCCTATCCTTGAGGGATGTAGCGATGTGATCTAATTGTTGTTTTGAAAATACAGATAAATCTTGTAGACGCATGTTCATATTAATACTGACACGACAGCAACAACATTCGAAGATAACAATGAAAGATTATTTAGGCGAAAGAAGTATATCTTGTGTTGATGAGGGAGCACTAGCAAGTCTATAATGTTTGGCAAGTCTAGATTACTGCAGTATCTGAAAATGAATGAAGTCTCTTGGCTCCTTTTTATTATATTTTATAACTATAACTTAAAAACTTTTTTTCTGTAAAATATGTTCATTTCAGAGACTAGATGTAAGTCTAAGGAAGTCTAATTAGAGCATGCGCACTTGTTGCTATAATTGGACAAAACTTGACATACATTCTCTTTGTAGATTTCAATCGTATTTTCTGTACGAAATGTATTGCCACACATCCTTTGAATTTTCTAGTAACCGCAACTTTGCATTTTGTTGCCTGTAATTGTACACATAATTATTTTATTACGCCTACCGACAATGACTGTAAAAGAAGAACTATTCTAAACATATAAGCTTCCGCGGTGATGCGCCCCTCAAATCGGCTGTTCAATCAGAGGGGGGTTTATTGTGATTTGATACCTCTGATTAACCAATCAAAATCGATTTTTTTCCAAATTCATGGTAGCATTACGTATGGCGTGTCAAAGACGAAAACATAGGCGTGATATAATGTACCTTCTTAGGACGACCTAAAATAAACATGCTATAGAACTTCAAATAGTTTCATGCCAGGACAAACTGCTCCTGAGCTTTCTATGTAGGCCGCCATAAGTCCACTCCTCGCCCGTGTTTAGTCTCAGATAAGAACATAAGCAGATAAGGCGTGTTGTTTAGAAAAGCCTGTTTATTTATTTATATTTCATATAGATTCCTCTATTAACATCTATTCTTGGAGAAATCAGACAATAACATTTATCGCTTTGTTTGTTATCGTGACATTCATAACCCTCAATATGATTTAAAGATTTATTTCTGGAGTTTATACTTGATCTATGACATGATATGACAGTCAAGCGCTAAACAGGGGGAATTAGGTGAGGTTTTAAAAGAAATATACAATATATATTCATGGCTTTTCAAACGGATGAGTCATCCATTACGGAGTGACGTGGTAGGAGGTATATACCGTAGGGCTGATGTTAGACTAACATCTAGTCTCTAAAATGAATATATTTTGCAGCCAAAACAGTTGTTAAATATAGTTATAAAATATAATGAAAAGGAGCCAAGAGACTTTCTTCATTTTCAGCCTGATACTGCAGTAATCTAGACTTGCCAAACAGCATAGACTTGCATGGGCTGTATTGGATATATTTGTTTCAGGGTCTGTATGACACGCTAGGTTGATGCCTGTTGATATATTAGAACTGACTTCAATAGTTTTATGGAGGTATTAATGTAAACCTTGGTGTTTACACTGCGTGAACCCATCTGTGTCAGACAGTTTACAAAGTGGAGACGTTCTTCCGGCTCAAGCCATATTTCGCCATCTCCCAGTTTCCATAGTTAGCTTATGGTTACAAATGCTTAACTTAAGTGAGACTCGCCAAACGTTTTCCTCAAGTACGTTCAAGTAATGTTTAAAATTTAGACAATCCTTTTTTTATGATTCTATACGTTGTGCCTTTTGAAGACGTATCTCGTACACTTATCCAACACTGTAGGTTAATGTCATTTAATGTTTCGTGACGAAATGTTAGATAAGTAGGGGTTGTGGAATTTGGTGATAGACAGATGCAACTATAAGCCCATGGTCGTCAAAAGTTCGTTTGATGTGTGCAATCCATTTATGTTGACACTTTTCAAATAGGTCATAATTAAACAAGATCTTATATACTGGGAAAAATACGAAATCAGTGACATCAATTTAGCAACACAAGCCCCGCCCATTCTATTATCAGCCAATCAGGAACAGTAGTCCGCCGGAATGCCAGGGAATCACTTGCTATTTACTCGAGTCCTATGATAGCATTCGTGACCAACTCGTGTTATTCCGGGACAAGCCGAAAAACGACTCGTGCCCCTCTCATGGCCATTTTTGCGACCGGGTTCCGTCTTAGCGTAAACGGGCATACCTAAAACAATTGTCAACTCGTTGCGTAATGGTTCACATATATTTCCCCATGTATTATATATATTTCAGATGCAATTTAAAGCACATTGGGACGTGCGGAATTATACAGTATGATTTGAACACATTTAACTGTGTCTTGGGTATATTTTAAGATGTAGTGACACCTCAGTGTGCACCTGGCCCGGTTAATTCTTAAATGAATAAAAAATATTCTGGTGTTATGTAAGTGATGTAAAGGAACAACGACAGTAACGGAATTTAGCTTGAATTTTGACAGTAAATAAGTCATAAATTATATCTGGTAATAACGACATGACTTATTATGGGTCGAGATGAAGGTGCGCCGACTGTCATAGTAACGAGACCTCTTCAGTCAGCACAATGTTTTCATTCATTAATTCATTCATTATCTTACCACCTGCTTCCTTGAGATCGTTCCCATAGCTACATAATACCTTATATGGAAATAGAAAGCAGAATGGACTTTCAGAAAGTAGGTAGAGGAAAACTGGTTCACTCGGTCTAATCTTTGTGCACACTATGTCAACAATGGATAACGGATATTTGTATTAACAGGTTTCCTTATTAACGAATGTTTGGACTAACAGATGCTGGCTAAATGGATGTCAGTATTGAAGGAGTAGGACATAAACGGTGTCTGTTTTAATCAGTATCGGGCCAACGGATGTCAGTATAAAAGGACGTACAGATTAAAGGGGGTCCGTTTTAACCAGTGTCGGCTAAACGGAGTCCGTATCAGCGGTCTGTCGAAATAATGGGTATACGTTTAAACTTGTGTCGGCTCAACAGATGTCCGTATTAATGGCCCACCGTAATAATGGTTGCCCGTTTCAACTCATTTCGGATAAACGGAGATCAGTAATAACGAGGACCCGGAATAATGGGTGTCCGCTTTAGCGGATACCAAATTAAAGAGGATGTTCAAATGTTGAGTGTCCGTATTAACCAATATCCCTTTCACAATAGTTCGAACTAGCTGGTGTCCGTAGTCAGGACCAACAAACCTTGTAACAAAACAGTTTACCTGTAATCTACCTGTAATCTACCTGTAATTTTACCTGCCTTTCTCACGGCCCTTTGATCTCGCTGTGTCAACACAACACAACATCATGGGAATGCGGTAATGTGGGTGTTGGGGCTGACGCTGTTCAGCCGTATGAATAACCACTCAAACGATATAATATTCAATTTCTGCATTTATTGATAAAACTGCACCGACAACAGCGCCAATACAATGTTACATATAGTCAGTCGTATACAACCATGAGAAGTAGCGTCTGTCGCGTATTTCCAGGTAAGCACCTGTGTGTATATGGGAGTGTATATGTATGTAACACGCTGAATCCTCACTATAACAAGCGTGATTCCACTCATGGCTCTGCATTGTTTGATTAGTCAACATGCCAGTGTTAAAATATTCGTATTTTAAACCCAACCCAATCATGATAAACATTATAAATTTAAATGTATTAAAAATATACCCTGACTAAATCTGCTTTAATTCATATCATTAATCCACCTGAATATTGATTTTTAATGTAAATATGTAAAGAAAAGCTTCTATATACTTTGTAACTTTATGGTAAGTTCCACTTATCACACACTTAGGAAATATCAATATTAATCAATTTCCCTCGCTATAACCAACATGCAGTATCAATCATTATGTCGCCTATCGGATAGAAGTCAGGTATCGATTTATCGATATGTCACAACTGTAAGCTGATCGGGTTATGTAAAACCATTACGCGACAGGAACGCGATGGGGGGGGGGGGGGGGGGGGGGGTTGATCGGGTTGCTAGGTAGCTGGTTCGAGACTCATTGACGGCATCCACTACGGCGGTATTGACCAGCCGTCAGATTTGTTTCATGGGACTATATAAATAAATTAGCGGGTGTTTTCTTTCCAGATTAGAACGATTTTAATTATTGACTCGACTGTCTGGTCGTGTTGCGTCACACAAGTCGTAATAGACCTACCTGTCTGGGCGATTGCTTGGAGTCAATGGGAGCCTTCTTTGATTATCGCAGATCGCGGTTTGGCATTATCAATTCGAACTGTATTGTGGGAAATTAGATCGTGTCTGTTGTGAGAGGTTAGTGGTAATTAAGACGGTGGCTCCCGGTGCTTATAGTGAGTGAGTGAGTTAAAATTTAACGTCGCATCGGCAGTAATTCAGCCATATAGCGACGAGACCAAGTTAATATATTCACATTTTAGTTATTTATGCAAAGTTATATTTAAAAACAATCCCCGGGGCTTATAAGTAGATACTACAGCCGGCATACATGTACATGTCAAGGAACGGCATCTTCTCAAACGCAGCTGTGTGTGCGTGCGTGCGTGCGTGCGTGCGTGCGTGCTTGTGTAGGTGCGAGTGAGTGAGTGAGTATGGTTTTACGCCGCTTTTCGCAAGATTCCAGCAATATCATGGCGGGGGACACCAGAAATGGGCTTCACACATCGTACCTATGTGGGGAATCGAACCCGGGACTTCGGCGTGACGAGCGAACACTTTAACCACTAGGCTACCCCACCGCCCCCGTATGCACGTGCCTTCGTGTTGACCTGGATTATATGTTGTCTAACCCATCAAACAGGGAGTAGTCACAGACGCCGTACCGAATTCACTGTGCAGAGTTATGTCCCTTAGTTGTTCGAGAATCCGCTGATCAAGGGTTTGAATCTTATATTTTCATCTGTTTTATCGAAGCTACGTAAACCTTTATTAAGCCGAATTCGAATCCTAGATTGGCACTGGTTTCTAATTTGTCTTCACTCACTCACTCACGCCGACATACCGTGCTGTGTCCACTCACTCACTCACTCACTCACTCACTCACCCACCCACCCACCCACCCACTCACGCCGACATACCGTGCTGTGTCCACTCACTCACTCACTCACTCACTCACTCACCCACCCACCCACCCACCCACTCACGCCGACATACCGTGCTGTGTCCATTCACTCACTCACTCACTCACTCACTCACTCACCCACCCACCCACCCACTCACTCACTCACGCCGACATACCGTGCTGTGTCCATTCACTCACTCACTCACTCACTCACTCACTCACTCACTCACCCACCCATCCACCCACTCACTCACTAATTCACTCACGCCGACATACCGTGCTGTGTCCACTCACTCACTCACTCACTCACTCACCCACCCACCCACCCACCCACCCACCCACTCACTCACTCACTCACTCACTCACTCACTCACCCACCCACCCACTCACTCACTCACTCACGCCGACATACCGTGCTGTGTCCACTCACTCACTCACTCACCCACCCACCCACCCACTCACTCACTCACGCCGACATACCGTGCTGTGTCCACTCACTCACTCACTCACGCACGCACTCACGCACGCCGACATACCATGCTGTGTCCACTCACTCACTCACCCACTCACGCACTCCGACATACCGTGCTGTGTCCACTCACTCACTCACCCACCCACCCACCCACCCACTCACTCACTCACTCACTCACTCACTCACTCACCGACCCATCCACTCACTCACTCACTCACTCAAACTCACTCACTCACGCCGACATACCGTGCTGTGTCCACTCACTCACTCACCCACCCACTCACTCACTCACTCACTCACTCACTCACTCACTCACGCCGACATACCGTGCTGTGTCCACTCACTCACTCACTCACTCACCCACCCACTCACTCACTCACTCACTCACTCACGCCGACATACCGTGCTGTGTCCACTCACTCACTCACTCACCCACCCACCCACTCACTCACTCACTCACTCACTCACTCACTCACTCACGCCGACATACTGTGTCCACTCACTGAACCTCACCAACTCTGGGTGGTTCATAAACACCTTTTCTGCTCTACCATCCCCAACAGTCTTTGTGTTGGGTCCGTGTTACATGACGCAATCGACGTTTTTGATGAAGATAAACTACATTGCCCTGCAAACATCCATTGTTTACGAGGAGATGTGGAGGTATGTATCAAAACCGTTCAAAGACATAAAATCAATAATGAACGCGTTGATAAGTGGTTAGACTTCGTGGTTGATAGAATCTCTTTTCGAACCTGCCTGCCTATCCCAATATTAAATATTCATCGTCGCAGTTGGGCCTGAAGCAGACATGCATATTGTCACGCGAGATCTCGCGAGGAACCAACCCTCCATTTCTCACCCTCACATCATCGCGCATTGATTTGAATAAATAAACAATTACATTTTTATGAGAATTGGTAAGTCGCCATTCTTGACACTGAGCAATGTCTAATTAGGCGGGGTCTTAGCGTTATTACTGTTGCTGCCCCGCATGATGGCGCTTCTAGTAGTCATGAGTGACCTTCACCCTGGTAGGTCAGGCTGACCTTTAGCTCGGATAAGACCTGAAAGCCATGTGGGACAGGAAATTATTAATATGACAGCATGGATTTTCAGATGTTTATTGTATTAATCATATTAACGCCACAATAATAAACCTCGAAAACGGTTGACCAAGACCATCTTAGCGTAACGGTTGAACGTAGAGGAAGACGACACCCTTGATGGTCCTGGATGTTATATCTCATAACATGCCCCGGACTCATTCGCCATTCAAGCTCCGTTTCGGAAGTGACGTCATCTCAATCTCATTTATACGTCTTGGAATTTGAATCGGGCTTGAAGCGAAGTTTTTTGTCGGGAATAGGTCCGCGGTACTCATCATAACCGGATAGATATTACGCCCTGGATAAGCGAGGATGAGATCCAGATGAATGTGGATTCATCATATCCTGTATAGAATGAGTGAGTATGGTTTTACGCCGCTTTTAGCAATATTCCTGTAATATCACGTCGGGGAACATTAGAAATTGGCATCTCGCATTGTACCCATTTGAGGAATCGAACCCGGGTCTTCGGAGTGACGAGCAAACGCTTTGACCACTGGGCTACCCCTACCTCCTCCTGAATATACAACTTGCCGTGCTCGTATAACCACGTGTCCCTGAAGATACCCAGCCTGTGGAAGACTATTGAATGTGAGCGAGTGAGTGAGGATGGTTTCACGCCGCTTTTAGCAATATTCCAGAAAGTTGTGTTAAAGTGTAGTCATTTCATACGTCTTACGCAGGTTCTTCATGTAGATGACGTAGTGGACAGAGCGTCTGCCCAGAGAGTAGAATGCAGGTGGTTCGATTCACGGCCGCGTCTTAACAAAAGACGTTAACAGGTGGTACTTGTTGTTTCCCTGCCTGGCGATCGGGTTTGTATTCATACCAATCCATAACGTGACTTCCGTCTACGCTATTCGTGTTTGTTGACATCGCGAGCGGTAGTTTGCATCCGCGATTGTGTTCCCTGAATAAATACGATGAAAGGTTATGCCTTGGAGACATGCCAAACTAGATTGGTCTGGTTAATTACTCCCGATTACTAGAAGACAATGACAATGTCTTAACGCCGACAGATATCGTCCGAGTCGGATCGGAAAGTTTGTCCATGATGGCGACTGTCCTTTCTTTACTCGTGTAAACATGGCGAGGGTTGTAGTGTTTATCGACCTGTGTTGTTAATACTTACACTCAGACTTCTCGTTCCTGTGCATGTTTTGTTTGTTTAACACCGCACTCAGCAATATTCCAGTTTTATGACGGCGGTCTGTAAATAATCGAGTCTGGTCCGGACAATCCAGTGATTGACACCAGGAGCATCGATCCACGCAATTGGGATACGATGACATGCATCAAACCAAGCCAGCGAGCCTGACCACCCGATCCCGTTAGTCGCCTCTTACGACAAGCATAGTCGCCTTTTACGGTAAGCATGGTTTGCTGAAGAGCTATTCTACCCCGGATCTTCACGCGTCCCTGCGCATGTAGATGAGTGAGTGTTGTTTTACGCTGCTATCGGCATTATTAAGGCTAGGTCATAGAGGGGCTTCACATATTCGACCCATGCTGTCGGCATTATTAAGGCTAGGTCATAGAGGGGCTTCACATATTCGACCCATGCTGTCGGCATTATTAAGGCTAGGTCATAGAGGGGCTTCACATATTCGACCCATGCTGTCGGCATTATTAAGGCTAGGTCATAGAGGGGCTTCACATATTCGACCCATGCTGTCGGCATTATTAAGGCTAGGTCATAGAGGGGCTTCACATATTCGACCCATGCTGTCGGCATTATTAAGGCTAGGTCATAGAGGGGCTTCACATATTCGACCCATGCTGTCGGCATTATTAAGGCTAGGTCATAGAGGGGCTTCACATATTCGACCCATGCTGTCGGCATTATTAAGGCTAGGTCATAGAGGGGCTTCACATATTCGACCCATGCTGTCGGCATTATTAAGGCTAGGTCATAGAGGGGCTTCACATATTCGACCCATGCTGTCGGCATTATTAAGGCTAGGTCATAGAGGGGCTTCAATTATTCGACCCATGCTGTCGGCATTATTAAGGCTTGGTCATAGAGGGGCTTCACATATTCGACCCATGCTGTCGGCATTATTAAGGCTAGGTCATAGAGGGGCTTCACATATTCGACCCATGCTGTCGGCATTATTAAGGCTAGGTCATAGAGGGGCTTCACATATTCGACCCATGCTGTCGGCATTATTAAGGCTAGGTCATAGAGGGGCTTCACATATTCGACCCATGCTGTCGGCATTATTAAGGCTAGGTCATAGAGGGGCTTCACATATTCGACCCATGCTGTCGGCATTATTAAGGCTAGGTCATAGAGGGGCTTCACATATTCGACCCATGCTGTCGGCATTATTAAGGCTAGGTCATAGAGGGGCTTCACATATTCGACCCATGCTGTCGGCATTATTAAGGCTAGGTCATAGAGGGGCTTCACATATTCGACCCATGCTGTCGGCATTAGTAAGGCTAGGTCATAGAGGGGCTTCACATATTCGACCCATGCTGTCGGCATTATTAAGGCTAGGTCATAGAGGGGCTTCACATATTCGACCCATGCTGTCGGCATTATTAAGGCTAGGTCATAGAGGGGCTTCACATATTCGACCCATGCTGTCGGCATTATTAAGGCTAGGTCATAGAGGGGCTTCACATATTCGACCCATGCTGTCGGCATTATTAAGGCTAGGTCATAGAGGGGCTTCACATATTCGACCCATGCTGTCGGCATTATTAAGGCTAGGTCATAGAGGGGCTTCACATATTCGACCCATGCTGTCGGGGCAAGATATAACGCCAACAAACTCCGCCCTCGCTTCCGGTAATGGCAGGGGTTGTTTGACAATAACGACCATCTTCGGTGTTCTAGGGGAAGGGGAAGCCCGGTCTAAGGGGCCGCAAGTTGCAGCTCTTGCTTATGAGTTTGTTATTATTAATGGGTTCGAATCCCAGATATATTCGTTTTATGATCTGGTGTCATCAAGATGTTAAATGTCTGTTTCATCTTTGGCTTCCCTCACACATTAACGCCGAATGTAATGAAATACTGTTTCATACGGCGTTAAACAATACTCACTCACTCGGGGTTGTTATATAGGCTATTGAGTTCCTACTATGAAATACCGAAATTCGAGTTGTCTCATTTGTTAATATTTATACATGGGTGAATGGCCGCCTCCGTGGTCTAGTGGCAGAGCGTCCGCCCGGAGAGCGGGAGGTCTGGGGTTCGATCCCCGGCCGCGTCATACCAAAAGAGGTTAAAAGATGGTACTTGTTGTTACCCTGTCTGGCGCTCGGCATAAAGGGGCTAAAACAAGGACTGGTCGGCTCGGAGTCAGTATACTGTGTCTGAGTGGGGTATTCATGTTAAACTGCGGCATGGTATCTCAGACTAGTACTACAAGCAGCCACACACACACACACACACACACACACACATACACACACACACACACACACACACTACTACTACTACTACTACTACATATGTGCAATTATTTTGGACGCCACGTTAAACCCTATTTCACCTCACCTCACATGGGTGAAATATTTAAAGTTCAAAAACCTTGGTTTCATTCCAAAATAGTTGGACTAAATTATCCCTTTCATCGTCGGCTAACGCCGAGAGAGAACCACCCTGCTCGCACACGATATAGATGATGCCTGGAGTGACTCTAGAGTTTAATCACAAATTTCGTTCAAATCATTGTACGGATGCTGCAGATTCGGTTATGTTTCTGTGATCAAGATCAATACCAAGTCTCGTCCAAAGTCACGTAGAGGTCACGTGATGCAATCTGAAGACGTGACTCTGAGCGAGAAGACCCGGAACTCGCCGAAATGATGCCGTCTTTTAATCAGAGAATTCCATTAAATGTAAGACGGCAGTTTAGGAGGCACATTGAATGGAGTTACTCCTGCCTGTAGAGTTGTCGAGAGGTCTACGCCAGTCCGAACTAGCCGGCATATTCTAGATGTTGATGTCTTTGTGGAACGTGAAGACTCTCGCCCAACAATTGCCGCCATGATGTTTTTTTTAAGTTGGCGGTAAAAGACAAACGCTGCCTGCTCGTGATAAAGATTTAAATCTCAATAACTCTTATCTAAAATAAAGTTGTAGAAAAAGGTGAAAATTTCTTCCGATCATATGACCTGACAAGCAATATTTTTTTAATCTCTAATACATTCGAGAAGGTTATTTTCGACCTAGAGGCCATTGACCTCTTCAGTATAAGGTGCAGTGTAAATAAGCGAATAGCGTATATTCTAAGGCTATTCTCGTTGTTTCTTGGACGGGAAATAGCATTGCTAATAACAGTTTTGCCAAACTCTCCCACATTTTTGTTTCTGAGACTAATTGATGGAAAACGACACAATAGTGATTACAGTATTAACTATCTCCAAACATAAGATGGTTTTAAAAAATTTGTCAACTCAAATTTTGAATACTGACACAAGTGGGGTAGCCTAGTGGTTAAAGCGTTCACTCGTCACGCCGAAGACCCGGGTTCTATTCCCGGCCGCGTCGTACCAAAAGACGTTGAATGATGGTACTTGTTGTTACCCTGTCTGGCGCTCGGCATAAAGGGGCTAAAACAAGGACTGGTCGGCTCGGAGTCAGTATACTGTGTCTGAGTGGGGTATTCATGTTAAACTGCGGCATGGTATCTCAGTGTGCTAGCACTATAAATCGGCATCAGTCCGGACTAGTACAAGCAGCAACACATACGTGCATGCACGTCGTGATATAAGTGCAATAATCTTGGACGCGACGTTAAACCCCATTTAACCTCACCTCAGATAATATCATGTAATCATTTTGTGACGGATGACGGATCAAGCAGTGTAATAGTCAGTGAGTCAGTTGTGTTTAACGCCGCTTTGAAAAGTATTTCACGTCGTGTCCTCTTAATGTGGGAGGGAATCCCGAAGTGAATATATCGGAAAGGTATGACACACGGTCATAGATATGGCTACACTAAGTCGGTTTGACACGATTGACTACACTGACGGCAGCAAATCTAAATGCGTCCAAAGTTGATGACAACTGATGGGAAAAACAGTTTTGCGAAATTGCCTTTGAAAGGACAATGGCGCAGAACAGCCAGGGAGGACAAAATCGAACATCACACTGTCGTCATTGATCCCTTCTCAAAATAACTCGGCTTAACCGAACCGGATTCTGGCTATCATCACGATATTAACGAGGAGCTAATCAGCGTGATATTGATGAGAAAAACACGAACAATCGACGACAGCGGCGGGACGCTTTGATGACGTCATGGGTAGTGATTTATTGTTGGGCAGGTAGCACCGTGGGTAATGCTCCTGAATCTGTAGTATCGGAACGTACGTATCGGGACGGGCGACTTACTGTGTGGTGCCACGGATAGGATACTGCGACACACGCTTACGTCATGTTTTGAAGTCATTTATAGAACAAGTCTACGTTTGTATTTGAAGTTGTTGTTTCTTTCTCTCTATTAATAAATCACAGAGAAATGATGTTCTTGACATAATGTGTATCAAGTAGATGACGCGCCTCTCTCTCTCGACCCATGAAGATTCCGGGGAAGAATAGGTTTTCAGCAACCCATGCTTGCCGTAAAAGGCGACTATGCTTGTCGTAAGAGGCGACTAACGGGATCGGGTGGTCAGACTCGCTGACTTGGTTGATGCATGTCATCGATCCCAATTGCGTGGATCGATGCTCCTGATATTAATCACTGGATTGTCTGGTCCAGACTCAAGTATTTACAGACCGCCTTCATATAGCTGGAATATTGCTGAGTGCGGCGTTAAACAACCAACCAACCAACCAACCAACTCTCTCTCTCTCTCTCTCTCTCTCTCTCTCTCTCTCTCCCTCTCTCTCTCTGCAATAGCTTGAAATAAGATATAACACAATTTTCTTCGATCTAAAAAATCTGAATCAAAATTATGTTAGTTAACACAACTAGAAACAGTTCAAATGAAGGGATCGCTCTTACGCTCCCTGTGAACCAGCTCGACTTAATACTGGCCGTTATTACACTAGCGGTGCGTGTCACAACCATGACTACCTGGGTGATGAAGACGGTGTATGTAGAGACACACCACAGTCGCGGAGGTGCACAAAGTGACAACACGGCCATCTCAAGTCTCCTCTGACCACAGTGGCAACGTGTTAACGGTTTAACGCTGATATCAACACTTACCTAGTAAGGCCAACTAAACATGACCTGACTTTAATCGTACTGCGGCTGTCGCCTCGTGTAAGGAACAGCACACAGGGGAGCATCACGCTGGAAAGATCTGCAGTATAGCATTCAAGTGGAAGAGTCGTATGAATGGCTGCCTTCGCGGGGCTGTGCCATCTTCCCCCCTCCGCCCCTTCTCCATGTTGTACAACGTACACTATGGTCACGTATATTATACATACCGCTGCCCCGACGAGGCTCTGCCAACGCCCCCCTCCGCCCCGTCTCCGATATACTCTTTCACTACATATAGCACAGCTTTTCACCAGCTTGCCCCAAATTCCCAGTTGTGTCCGATGTTTTTAGGGCTGCAAAATTATTTCTTTTTTCTTTTTTTGAACAAACATATATTTATTTCAGTGACTATGATGTTGTCAGCTCTAACGATGTGAATAAAAACATTTTAGGTTATTTCATCCATAATATACTCACCGTCAAAAGAAACGCGAACCATATCAGTCAAGTGTGACGACAGTGTCTTCAGTCCTATCACGACATGCTGCACGTGATTTCCAGACTTAACACGCTAATCCTGCACGAGACAAATGTTGCATCTCAGGTCATGGATCTATGACGTCACATGTGACGCGTTCATGAGCGTCGGTTCACACAACACACTAGTATGTTCGTTTGTGGAGCGACACATTAACCAACATGTATGGCATTCGCGTTTCTTTTGCCGGTGAGTATATAAAGGTCGATTGATGTAGATCGGCTCCAAGAAATGAAGTCATGTCACATATGTGACGTCACCATTGCCTAATGATGTGGCGGGTGGTTAAAGTGCTCACTCGTCGCAGCGTAGGTCCGGGTTTGATTCCTACACTGGTACTACATGTCACATTCGGTGCCCTCTGATAATTCTGAAATAACGCAAAGGCTTGTCCAAAACTTACTCATTGGCTCCATGTGGTATAATGTTCTTTAGCCATATTGATTCCCAATCTTCAGCTTTATTTACAACATAATAAAGATTGGTGTACATTTTTGTCTCCCCGTGAAGATTCCGGGGTAGAATAGGTCTTCAGAAACCCATGCTTGCTTAAAAGGCGACTATGCTTGTCGTAAGAGGCGACTGATGGGATCAGGTGGTCAGGCTCGCTGACTTGGTTGATGCATGTCATCGATCCCAATTGTGTGGATCGATGCTCCTGATATTAATCACTGGATTGTCTGGTCCAGACTCGATTATTTACAGACCGCCGTCATATAGCTGGAATATTGCTGAGTGCGGCGTAAAACAACAAACCAAACCAAAAAAACATTTTGGTCGCGAGTACTTGGGGCCTGTTCTAACCCCGGGCCGTGGAAGATTGTTCGAGACAAATGCGTGGGGTATGACTGTTTGAATTAATTATTGAAAATAGACAAAGTCCAGCTTGAAACTATGTGTATGTGCAAGATAGGGCTTTGAAACATGGTAGGGCCGTGCTAGAACTGTATCCCGTTTCCACTTGTTGGAGTAGCCTAGTGGTTAATGTGTTCGCTCGTCACGCCGAATATACGAGTTTCATTCCCAGCCTGCGCGCATTGCTACAACGTGTGAGTCCCAGTGTCCGCGGCCGTCATATTCCCGCAATAGTGTGTGTGAGTGAGTGAGTCAGTCAGTCAGTCAGTCAGTACCGAAAAATGATAATAAAGGAGAATCTGGGATTCGAACACATGATCATCGGATTCTTGCACGCCAAAGGGACGCAACTCTAGACAATGACTGGACATCCGTACCCCGACATATCAAATAACGACAGACGAAAGAGTTGTTAACAATTCGCATGAAAAGATGGCCCCAGAGTTCACTGTAATAGTTAGACGTCTTGCTGTAACGCCATAATAATGTGCAAACCAACCGTCCCACTTCGTGCCCGTTCTAAATAGGCCTGAAAACACTATATCTATTGAAATATTAACCCTCCACACTTATTTCATGTGTATCGATCAACGCCAGAATGAATTTCATGTCTTAATAACGTTGTCATTTCCCTCGTTAGCAAATCATGATGCAATAAGTTTATTGAATTTGATGGTGAATGGTATTGATCACAGAAGTAAGAATATTCTTCAAACGAGATGCCATCCAAAGCGACCCAGTACCCAGCCAGACCATAGCCCCAGTGCTTAAAGCGATCCAAGATCAGGAGGACCTTCAACAGAGGACCGCAGAGGACGATGTGGTTAAAGTACATGATATCATTGATATCAGTGAGTGAGTGAGTGAGTGAGTTGGGTTTACCGCCGCTTTTAACAGTATTCCAGTTATAACACGGCGTGTAAGCTTAATGTGGGAGGAAAGACCGAAGTGATGCAGGTCTAAGACGTTTACCACTTCGGTGAAACCAACGAGCAAGGGTATGGTGCTGACAAACCCAGAAACATAATTGGGGCGAACCGGGATTCGAACCCACAATCATAGGTTTCTGGCGTGTCCAAGGGACGCAACTCTGCACAGCGAATCGCGGCGCCTTAGACGACTGGGCCACCCGTGCCCCCTCATTGATATCACCACACGTCAGACAGCTGAAACAGTGTCTCGTGAGAGAGTTGAGCACATTCTGAGGAAGGAACTTGGCATGATCAAGGTTTCAGCAGGCTGGGTTCCAAGGCTTCGGATTTCTAACCACCAGCCAGAAACTAAACAGCCCGAGGAAGATAGTTCGATGGATATCCAACTTCTTAATTACAATGAATGGGTCGTTTCGTTATGAAGTAAGGGGTATACAGAAATCTGAAGTTGGAATGTTTTCTACAAACAAAGAATTATAATCAGTGCCAATCTGGGACTCGAACCAACGATCGGCGGATCCTGGTACACCAAAGGGACGCAAAGTCGATTAGACGACTGGGCCTCCAGCGCCACCGCCGTGTATTGAAGGAACTTATGAATGAAGGAGCCTCTGAGACGGAGACTTATGCTACCGCCGTCAAAATGGTTTTGGGTCAAGACAGATTCAGCCAAGATCTGAAGCAACAGATCCAACAAACACGCCCTCCATCAAAGACAGAATAAAACAGATGACAGCAATGGGATACTTCTGATGACCTGTTTTCAAGAGTTTTCCGCATAGCCCTTTCATAAAGCAAAACTCATTAATCACTCGCTCGACAATGACGTCATTGGCGTTTTTTGGTTGTGACCACACAACCCAATGACGCCATGGTTGATTCGATTAGACCTGACAGCCATCGGCTCCAGACATTCCACAGGGCTCGGCAGTGATCTTCAGAAGGATCGATATACGTGTACACTGGACGCCGTCACAGTGCAGACAATTGTGTGGAACCCATGTATAGCCCGGCTGGCTGTAGCTGTCCCAGAGAGGGTCTGTGAGGGCCTCATTCCAAGTATGTTTATACCTACCTCTAGTAAAATACCCGGGTTCGATTCCCGACATGGGTACAATGTGTGAAGCCCATTTCTGGTGTCCCCCGCCGTGATATTGCTGGAATATTGCTAAAAGCGGCGTAAAACCATACTCACTCACTCACTCACCTCTACGAATAGCAGTTCACTTTTAATCTCTGGCTAAACTTGCAACAATCGCCAGTAATTAAGGGAAAGGAGTAAATCCTGCTGGGGAACCATGCAGGTAGCAGAGGTACCAGAAGTCCCCTTGGTCCCTAGCATGGCGACCTGACCTTTGTTGCTGGTGATCTATGGACCGATTTTTATATCGTGTCTTTGCCCAATAATCAGATATTTTGAATATTCTACAACTAGTTTGGAGTCAATCTGTGCTATATTGCTAGTTATTATACAGCCCTCCTTCGTGGACAGTGTTTCAGAAATATTGTATAACAAGTCACACTATGGCTTAAATATGCCGACGTGACTAAAGTCACTCACTCACTCACACTTTACTTTAGCGTCCGTGACCACCGAGGACCACCCACAGTCACAACACAAAGGCAGTAATGAGTGAGTGAGTGAGTATGGTTTTACGCCGCTTTTAGCAATATTCCAGCAATATCACGGCGGAGGACACCAGAAATGGGCTTCACACATTGTACCCATGTCGGGAATCGAACCCGGGTCTTCGGCGTGACGAGCGAACGCTTTTACCACTAGGCTACCCACCACCCCTGGGAAGTAATGAGCTATGTCATTTGCCACATATTCTCGCACAAGTCGCTGGGCAAATAGTCTTAGTTCGTTGTACAATTAGTTCATTACAGGAACGCCTAGATGATTGGTGTCGACGAGCCAGGGGTTCAGCGTTCCATACATCTGTGGTGAGAAGTAGCGTTCCGCAATGCTTGTCGCAGAAAGTCGCTAACAGGATCGGGTGGTCAGGCCCGCTGACTTGGTTGATGTATGTCATCGTATCCCAATTGCGTAGATCGATGCTCATGATGTCAGTCACTGGATTGGCTGGTCCAGACTTGATTATTTAGAGACCGCCGTCAGCGGAATTACGCCAATCATCAAGAAATGGGGACGTCTGACCTGTTCGTCAACACTCGCCCCTTTCCCGCAAGAGGGTCACTGTAGGTTATGGAAGATGGGAGTGGCGACGAATGGGGTTAACGATAAGTGTGGGAGATAGACTGTTAATTTGGCCAAGTTTCAAATCCTGTTTTTTTAATTAACCGGAAGACTACGGTTCCGTTATCTGATCTCCATGCCGTGGGGTTTGTTGTCCCGCGTTTCCGGAAGTGAATGAATGGACGATTCATGTGTCACGTCAACACCTCCTGCATCTCAAGGTGAAGGCCGCGTGGTCTGAGTCACAATGATCCACGGTTGAGATGTAGACGCCTGTTTTAGTTACATCACTGAGTGCGTGAATATGATTTTACGCCGCCAATTTTCCAGCAATATCACGGCGGGGGACAGCAGTAATAAGCTTTGCAAATTGTACCCATGTGGGGAATCGAACCTGTGACTTTAACCACTAGGCTACTCCACTGCCCTTCAACACTGAGAGTATGGTTTTACGCCATGCACACTGTAAGCATGTGGGGAATCGAACCCATGGCTTTACCACTGGGCTACCTCATCACCCTTCAACACTGAGAGAGTATAGTTTTATGCCATGCACACTGTACACATGTGGGGAATCGAACCCATGGCTTTAACCACTAGGCTACCCCACCACCCTTCATCACTGAGGAGAGAGCTGTACATTTTCAATGTCCTACAACCATCAACATTATACATGGATATTTCAGTTGTTAATGGCCAGCATTCAAACAAGGGTGAAGCCTAGTAGCTATAGTGCGGGCTTGCCACCCCAAAACCTGGGTTCAATTCCCCAATGTTGTCTGAATGCAGTTCTTGTCCTAGGATAAGGCTTGACCTCACTCACTCACTGGAACAATTGTCTGGAGAGGGAGCTACCAAGACAGTTTTGTCAAGGAGTGAGTGACTGTTTTGAGGAATATATCTGTATAGTCATGGCACCCATGAAGATCTGAGTTAGAAATTGGTGGTCAATAAATGACTCAATTGCTCAAAGACCTGTGAAGACCAGGGGTAGAATAGATCTTCAGCAAATGATGCTTGCCGTAAAATGTGACTATGCATATGGTAAGAGGCGACAAATGGGATCGGGTGGTCAGACTCGCTGACTTGGTTGATGCATGTCATCGATCCCAGTTGCGTATATGATGCTCGTGATGTCAATCACTGGATTGTCTGGCTCAGACTCCATCATTTACAGACCGCTGTCATATAGCTGGAATATTGCTGAGTGCTGCATCAAACAAATAAATAACATACAAACTCAATGCAAAGAGTAGGAGCTCCCAGTTACTCCATCAAACCTTGTGATTGTCCTACGACACTATCCACTGTGCTAGTGCACAAATGCAGTCTTCCCTCTGGCCAGTATTCAAACAAAACATGCCATCTTGTAATGAACATTGTTTATTTATTCATGTAGCAATTGACTTGAAGCATTTACAATTCAAACAAACATTTAAGTCCGTTTATCAACATATTTACAGTTTTATACATATCTCAATCTTCAAGCCCGGTACAGGCTGCAGTAAAAGTATCTTTAGGAGCATGCCACACCTGATGATGAACTATCTCCATCTACTGACACGTCAGTCTCACTGCTCCGGACAAACGTGTGTCCGGGTTTACCACCAACAGTGTCACATCTTGTCCAGTCACTTGTTACCATGACCCCGTCTCATTCACGCAAACACATTTGAAAATTTGACATTTTTTCTCAAAACAATTCACATAGTATTTACTTCCTTTTTCAATATAATTTTGATAAAATTGTAGATCATATCACGAAATAATGACAAAAGATTTTTGTAAAACACAATTTTGGATAATTTTACCTTGAAAACATGTTACAGCAATCAGCCTGGCAGTTCTTCGAGTCCAAGAAATATTCCGGAGTACATGTTTCAGGTGATTATTAGCAAAGTGAATATTAACCAGGGGAAGATTTAACTACAAATTTGTGTGTACCCAGCAGGGCTTGCTCCAAACTAACTGGCCTAGAACTAAATGGTGGAGGCCATGAAGCGGCTGAACCCGAGGTCACATAGCCACCTTGTGGGGCTCTGAAAATTTTAGATCTCCTCACCCCTGAAACATTTTTTTCCTGCACTCTGAGATTAAATCTTGGCTTCTATTTACCTCGTGGCGATTTATGACCAAATAAAGATGTTGTTGTACACAACATTACACGATGCAGATTGTCCTTCTACCGAGATGATCCACATATATCTTTCTTTGAGTTAACCATTCACAAGACCTCATTGCCCCTACTTTCTCATCAAAATTACATGACTTAGGGTAGTGTCCAATTCAAAAAATTAAACATGCATGGAGAAGGGGTGAAATTTTGACAAACCCTTTTGACATTTTAACTGGGCAGGGGCCAATGGGCCAGAAGTTGATCAAGAATAGGGTATTAAACAGTGCATGGCACAGAACAGTCATTGAAGCAGTGTCCCAGTGGGCCTGAGCTACAGGAGCAAGAAGAATGACACACCATTCAACTGTTGTGATAACCCTGTGGAACCCTGTGGAACCCTGTGGAGCTCTGTGGAACTCTGTGCACAGTCATACTCTGGTGGCAGGTGATCTCAGGACAAGACGTCCAAGGATAAAAGACGAAGACAAGGATCACAGGGATGTCAAGGGGGAAATCTAGAAGAAGTCTTTGGCAAGGTACCAAAAACACTCAATCAAAGTTGGCCAAAGTTTGGTGTCAAGCAGACCGATAGTGAAGGTGATTGTCTGGTCGATCCAACATCAGCCTCTACTAAGAATGACAATTCTAGCATACAAGGATCGCCCACACAGGTTTGGAATGCATTGTTATCCTCTGGTCTCGAAGATGTCGTTACCATGTCTCTCTCACATCACATCACTCAATAACTCATATCAACCTTGATCGGAATAAATGAATTTGGTATCAGAGCGGAAGGAGGTGTGTCCTTTTACAATGCAAAGTGTTAAACTTACACAGTACAGTGTTAGAAGCTGACATATGTCCATGGATCCTAACCCATATTGTGTCTTGTTTAATAACATGAGGGTGGGACGAGGGCCCCTTGACGTTCGTACTTAGCATTATAGTTTTACTTCACTCCAAGAATAAAGACTACAGAGGTTCCTAGCACCAGGAACCTGCTTGAATGTCGGGGTTGAATGTCTGGGTTGAATGTCGAGGTTGAATGTCGGGGTTGAATGTCGGGGTTGAATGTCGGGGTTGAATGTCCTACAGAGCACACTGCCCTGTCTTAATGACTAGTCTTACCTCAGTCGTCACCTTGGAAAATAGCAATGCCCAACAAAGATATTCCTTAAGGGATAAATATGAAGTAGGCTATGAGTATCAGTACAATTATACCTGGTCATTTATTACAAGATGTCTGGACACTGTGGCCATAGGACCTATTGTCATGTCAACTTGTAGGATTGTTATTCGTTGACAATGTTATTCATTATCAGGAATTAATGACCATCGTCCATACAAAGACACGACGAGCATGTCTCAGCCATCTCATACTGGCGCTTGGTTTCACATAGGAAAATATGAGAACATCTGTCATAACAGTAAGAATATGCAACGAACAATCTCTATGTACAGATTCACAAGTCTTATTGGAAATATACAGTCACCGTAGGGGGTTAAAGCTTGTTATCATCCACAAAGCTTATATCACACTGTGTGAAATATAAAACATATACACTCTCGCATAAAATACAAATTATGCTGAGTCAGCACAGGCAATGCATACATTGTGATACATCAGCCTAGGGTATAATACACTATATATACATAAGCACTCGGTGATCACGGGCGGTCAGCCCCTGTAAGACCCATGTCCATCTGAGCTCATATCTCACTTCAACCATCACCCTCCGGCTTGGTTTGCATCAGCATAAGATGTACGACATCATCAGAATGTCAATCTGTAGTGTACTCTGTGTTTTGTTAACCCATTACAGGATATGCACATGGTATGAGACATTAACCCTTTACAGAACAGGTACATGATGCCCAATACAGGACTTGTACATGGTACATAGTGCCCGATACACATGGTACATAGTGCCCGATACACATGGTACATAGTGCCCGATACACATGGTACACAGAGCCAACACCGATGGCGCTTTTGTCACATGTCTCCCCCATGGTGTCCCCTAGCTTCATCCTCTACGGAACCCCTCCACAACCCTTACAGAGCCCCACCAGTTGGAGCTCAGATGGACATGGCTGGGCAGCTGATTACTGACCACTAATTGGACACTAACTACGAGTTCTACATCGCAGCAGGAAGGCCATGCTCTCACATGACCTACTGCCACCAATCACAGTCAGACAGGTGTAGGATGATGACCTTGACCTTACATCAGCCAACAGGCAGTCTCGCCATATCCTCGCAATACTTTCAACAAGTCACCACTGATCTTTCAAAGCACTTCATGATGAACAGCATAGTCTATAGGAAGTAGATAAAAGTCCGACACAGTGAAAAGCAAGACATGTTAAAAGTCAAAAGTCAAGATACTTGTTTAGCATATTTCATAAAAGACTAAGTAAAGTCACATGGATGATTCCAAAGAAGTCCCAATGAAGATTTCAAGGAGTTGGAGAGTACTGTAAGAGAAATGGAAGGCCAAGCTTGGATCTGTGTGTATAGTGAAGGACCACGGATAAAACAGTCACAGACTAAGGGCTGCTTCCTGTTCAGGAGGCTCTGTAACGGCTCCGGGTCGTGGCATCTGGTGATCCAGCCATATGATGATGATATCATGAACAGTTCTCTATGATTCTCCGAACACAGAAAATTGATCAGTTCTGGTAAAATGATGCTCCCAATCCACACGCGGCGGGGGCGGGGAGTAGGTTGACTGGGCGCAGTCAAAGTATCCCATCCCATGGATCACGCGTGAGCTAACAGCGTGAGGCTGTGCTTGAAACTATCAAGCTGAACTTGGTGGATGCATGATTCTATATTCATGGAAGCTGGGCAGGGTATGCTAGGATGAGGAGGATGGAGGCTGGGGTTTGGGCAGGTTCAGTTTCGACAGCGTCTCCTGCGTGGCATTGGCCTTGAGCACCCCATTCTCGTACTCGAGCTGGCCGATCTTCTCCATGAGGTCCTTGATCTGCTCCTTCAGGACCTCGACCTCCTCCCTGACTGCGAACATCAGGTGACTCTTGACCAAGTCCTGAAACACAACAAGCTGACGTAAGACAGAGCCATGTCACACAACCAAATCAGGCATGTCAGAAAGTATCAATGAAAGTTTCCTTAACCAGAACTGCATAAAAGCATCCACAATGTATATCAATCACACATAAAGCTTTTAATTGTTGGTAAATTTGACCTCCGTTGTCAACCTGAAAGTATTGAAAGGCATCAAAAAGTGGCTTCCAGCTATCAACACAGTGAGTCCCTACTAAGGATGCTCAGCAACAGCTGAAACCCACTCAGCTTCATCCATCATGAGCAGGAAGGGGCATTACCAATACATGAAGTACCTACAAGAACGTTTAAGCGCAAACTTGGCAGCGGTGATCAATAACCCTCAGACACCACACTCCAACACACGTCCTCCACATCCCAAACTGTTCACTACTGGACCACCAAGTGACTGAACGCCACCGAGAACATCCACCGTGTTTTCAAACATCCACGTTACCTCCATCACATAAGAGAACCACAAGGACCAGCCATAACCGATGCCAACCTCTATCTGCTCCTACAGACTCTTTCAATTCCCTCGGAAATCTTCCCTAAACTGATCAATAATCTGCGGTCAAGTTGGTGTGATCCCCGCACCTCCCCGTTGACCGACTACTCTCGCCTTGGCAAAAACCTGGCGGGGAAGGAGGCCACAAGAGGATGTGCAGAACGAGTACGCAATATTTTGACTCCAATAAAGCTAATTGCAGAGGGCAGGATCCTGTTATATGGCCAGCATGTCCCTTGAAGGGATGAGGGGTCGGAGGAATGTGGTTAACATGGTCGGTCTTAAAGATGGGGATAATGGTTAACTATCAATAGGCGAAGTTAGTGATTGACGACTTTGAAACTAGGTCAGTATTCAATGAAATTCATGGAGTTGGGACAGAAATGAGGAAAAGATTGCTGCTAGACCGGAATGATGGATAATGTGTTAAGTGACCATCTCGGACATATTGGATTCATCTCCCTGAGTGGTTTACCTGACCGTATCGCCTAATGGGTAAAAACGGTCATTAGTGCCAGACATGCTTCTCAGCTGGAGATAAATGACTGTTTATGTAGTCTGTCCTTGAGGAGCAAACCCACCATTTTCCTTGCAATAAACTGGACCATTTACCATGGCTCTACTACTTATTGCACCAGTGAATTAGAGGCTGTATTTCATAGTCTGAGACTGATTATACAATAAATGAGGCACCACATATTTAGAGTGGGCCGATAGATGGAATTAGCACTGTATCCCAGTCGGCCAGGCAAGTCAATAGTGAGCCTATAAAAACTGTCCTTGATACCAACCCTAATGGACAGATAATAATAATAATAATAAATAAATAAATAAATAAATAAATAAATAAATAAATAAATAAAATGCACTCCATGTGATCGATGGTCCATTTGTCTACCAAAGTCACATGACAAACCAGGCTTTCATGACCCCTTGCAGACATAAATAACTGCTAGGTGGGACATACGGGGAATACCTGTCCGTACTACACAGGAGACAATCCTGTATGCCCTGTCAAGCAATATGACGTGTCATATTACTCCGATCTGTGTCACTCAGCACAGAAATAGCTCGGGTGATTGATTGTCAAGCTGTTTCAGGCCTACTGACATTCTGTCACTGACCAAAGCAGAGCCCTTACACAGATAGAGCTATCTTCTGCATAAGAGTGACGACCAGGCAGATCTATTCTAGTATTATAAAGGATGGAAGTGACATTAGCCTGAGGCCAGAACTGATGTTAAATCAACTATTCCGGACACCGCTAGCCCAGGCCAGCCCTACTACCCCTGGCAAGACCTAACTTTAACTCATTTTTACTGCTGAATATTCTTAAATATTTTAACATTTTGGGTAAATGACTTTTCGAACAATGAAAGACAATACAGCCAAATTGTACATTATTGTTGAAACTGATGCTGACTGGCGAACCACTGCTAAATGTTCAAAACAAAATTTGAAATTTGGGTCAGTGAGTTAAAAAACGATTTGTAAGTACAGTTAATAAAGTTCTCAAGCATCAGGGTCATACAAGCTGAGCTGAATTCCACAAATCACACTGGTTCAACAATATATTTGAAATAGAATTTTCTTCCAACTGCCAAGACAATGACCGAGAGATGGAAACTTCCCGACTGTGTGTCTCTGTGTAACCAGTGATGGAAGCACCCTGGCATATATCAGCTCATAGCGGAGGGTCGCCGCGGACCCCGTGTCCTTGGTAAGCAATAACCTCATCACCCACTAGACTTCCTGTCTTATGAAACAACGATGTCACGATAATTCCCCACTATAGGAATTATGATTTAAGCAATCCAAATATTTCCCAAACCCACTTTTTTCCTATCCTCTACAATCCACTCCCGCCGTCATTCGACCATCATTTGACGAATGCTGGAAAAAACGCAGCCTCCTCCATCCCAGACATTTTATTGTGCGGAAGGCTGACGAGTATCAGCAGTGTTAGTCGACTATCTGCTGCAGGCAGCTCTGGAAGCCAGCAGTGAAGTGCCTGCCTCCAACTAGACTTGCACAAGTCTCTAAGGCAATAATTATTAGCTTAAATCATAATTTCTAGATTATGTAAATAATTAGACAAATTGTCCACATAAGAGACTGGAGTCCTTACTGTCCACATATCTAGACTTGCCTATTAGGAGGATAGAATTACTACACATCCATGGACTTTTCTTTCAGGACAGCCTTGGAGCAAGGCTAGCCTCCAACCACCTGCACATGTTGCGCCGGCCGCCTGTTGCCGTCACTGCACTGACATGCATCCAATGCACATGCTGCAGTCTACACTTCCTGTACTAAATGTTATAACAACGCAGTTTTTGCACATAGCTGTGTTTGGTTCTGCATTATCAGGTCAACAGAGTGACGTGGACTTTGAAACTTTGCCAGATTTCCACAACACATTCCTAAGCAACAGAAATTCCCAGGAAATGGGAAAATATCATTATTTCTTAATCAATGTCAAACAGGCAGGAAATCCAATGTTGTTACCTACTCTAAATGAAAATCAATCGAAAATGTACAACTTCGGCTCACTCTGGCTAACCAACTTGCAGAATATCGGCTCAGGAACCTTTAACACATTAGCAGAAAAATCCAATATGACCACACTCTGGAAAATCACAACAAACTTTCAATGATTTTCTTTTCAGATGCCTAGAGGGTCCCCTAACCAAAGCAAAACTGGTCAGGCTAACAGTAAATTAATCATATGTTACAAGCATTTTGTTCAGTCGCCTTCACAAGGAGCAATCAATTTCACTGTTGTCTGGCAAAACCGCCATAGTGCATCCACAGCTAACTCCGCCTGGAGCCTCGCAGTGTTAAAAAAGCATGAAGCTGTTTTTGTCATTGACATGGATTACGACAAATTTGATGAGTCCTTAGTCTGTGAAGACTAAACCCATGTTTACAAAGAGGGCTGAACTAATTGTTATAACACTGCCGGAGAGTTCGTTGTAGTGGCTTCAATTCAAACATGGCCATACAAAGCTGTTACGTAAGCTTGCTGTTAATTACAGAGCTATTTCAAGTATGGAGGCACTTGGTGCAGATGATCTATATTAAAATTCCTTAGCACAGGGCTTATTAATTAATAAAAATTCAATAAGGGTAATGTTGTGTTTTTGATGAGTCTCAGGTTTGAACATAAAAATACACATTTACTGAGTTCAGTTTAAATCCTGTTTTATCAGTCTGCCGATACTTGAGGACACTTACAGTGTATGACACAAAGGCACAACTATGTGAGGAAATAGTCAAGCTTATGATATTTACATTATATGTATTTAAGAGGGTCTATCAAAACTAATTATTTTAATTCTGAGCTTATATTATACATGTATATGTATCTATGACTTAACTAACTGATAACTATTTTAATATTTTTTTGTGCAGTCCTTTCATGAGATTGAGCTTTTCTGAGAGTTTTCACTTTCCAAATAAAGCAAACATCGAGACATCAAGGAACATCTACTTATAACTTATAACAACAGGTCATACTTCCTAGTTGCTGACTGTGAAATCCCCACTGCGTATATATGCGAGAGAGTCTGGGGGTTTTCCAGCCACGCTACCTACATGACACTTAACATATGTGTAGCAGCCTTGAGTTCATCCAGGTCAAGTGTGCTCACCGCACAGCCAGGTAATGACAGCCCAAACTACAGATAGTCCTTCCTTTACATGAATATGTTTGGTTTAGTTTCTAGCAATCTATCTTATGATGGCATTTAGCCAGAGAGAATTATTTAATTTGTAGCTTGATAGCGCCATGCTAACTTGTTGACTATGAATAATTGAAAATCAATTTTTCACAAAATTGCCTGGATCTCAGATTCCCTGTAACAATAAAGTCCATGACAGGCCAATCAACTGATAAAACTGCCCTTTGTCCTTGAAACCATCACAACACAGGGTGTACATACTCGGAGATATGCAGGCCCTGTCCTAGAGGTAAACCACAAACCCAAGATACCAGCCTCAACATAATGCATTGCATAAACCACTAACACCCATAAACATGGCTGATGATTCCACTCAAAAGGTTCCCTGTACACTCAGTCAGATTTCACTAAGCTGTTTTTCCCAGATTACAGAGTCCACCTGGACTTATGATGGTGAGCTCAGGACGTGGTTTATATAAGTGCAGGTCTACTTTAGATAATGCTTGTTGAGGAGGTTATCAGCCTTATCAACACGGCCGGCCGGCCCAGGCCTCCAGCACGGACTACACTTACTGCAAGGCACACATAGACAAACAAATGCGTGAATGGAGTCACATTGCTGAACAAAATACACCAGGCTTCGTGCATTTCTAAACTATTGATCAATGAGTCATGCATGATGCAATGTTTTGGTTAAACTGAAAAGAAATCATTCGTTTACGAAGCAAGTATTAGATTCATTCAGAACATAAAACGCAGAAAGTTTAGTGGAATTTGAACCTGAAAATAATAAAAAAGATAAGTAAATAGTCATGCAGAAAAAGATGAAAGTAGAGGATAGACCAGGAGCACTACTCACAGCAATTTTCATATCAAGAGTCCTTATGATGTTAGTGGGGTCCCGTCGCAGGTAACCTACCGCGTTCTGAGACATTGCTGTCGTCATCGACTTAGGAGCAACTGCACAACTCATAGTAACTGGTTCTTTGACAATCTAAAGTGACAACTTCTCAAACTGGATAACAGCAACTACCAAGTGTCTTCAGTTACTTCACCTCAGCCAGCTATACAAACTCAGTGAGACTTTATCACAACACAGCTTATCACAAGTCCTCTCTCTCCGCTGGCCCAGGCATTAATAAATGCAGCCGCTTCACCGGGATCTAAATATACCTCTGAGCAAGCCTCTAGCCTAAGGACGGCCCTCGCTGGTGTAACCCTTCCTGTTGCTTAGCAGTTGCCGAAGTCCCGCCTCCCAGCACAGTCACCCCACCCAATGCCCTATATGGAACAAGACGACACCTTTGTGTCTTGAATGTGTCATCTGTGAGGACACGGCCTCCGGATGTGTATTTATAAATGCAGTATATATACGGCAGATGATAGCCGTCACTGCCAGATTATTGATCTGAAGACTGAGGATTGCCCTTTCCTGGTTAGGGCAGTGGTTACCGCTGTGGTTCTATATTGAAAACTTCAAAGCAATCAATGAATCAAAGGTCAGCTGATGAGATGAGTTGATGATGAGACTTGCGTGTAGTTTCCCCTCCACTCATCTGTACTCGGTGTCCAGTGTCTGCCGAGTACAGAGAGGTGACGGTCACAGACCACAGGTACACCACATCTAAACTGTTGTACACTAAGGTCAAGGGGTCCTGTGTGAGGACTAATGCTGTGCTAGGACTTAAATCAGCTGCTCCCTCCTTCAATATTTAACTTTTAAATAACAGGAGATATCATGACAAGCACTCCTAGACTTTCATTTATAATTTACTATTTATCAATATCATGCTGGTAACATGGACTGTTTGTATATGCAGATGTGTAAAAGTGTTAGTCTTAGAGTTCTCAATTTGTCAATAAAACTAAACCAATACTAGCATGAAATTGGGTGAAAATTACACTTATAAGATTTTGAACAATTCAAAATTAATCTATTAAAAAGAATAAGAGTGTTCATGTTAAAAAAAATTATATCATGTTGTGATTTTCAGTAAATAACTCAAAAGAATTAGAGTGTACTGGTATTTACTGGGATGAAGAATTAAAGTGTACTGGTATTTACTGGCATGAAGAATTAAAGTGTACTGGTATTTACTGGGATGAAGAATTAGAGTGTACTGGTATTTACTGGCATGAAGAATTAAAGTGTACTGGTATTTACTGGGATGAAGAATTAGATGAGGATAATCTTATAAAAGATTTAGAATTTACTAAAAGTACAAAATAAACAAAATCACAATTTAAAATTCGGCCCAGTGTTTTTTTGTGTTCTAACATTATTTGTCAGTTATTTGTCAGTCATTTAACCAGCAATGATCCCATCTGGTACACACAATGTTCACCAACATCAACTACTAGCATCTGCTGACCTGTTGAACTACAGTGCACTGAACCAGAAACACCAACTTCATAAACCAGGTCATCTGATGACACTGCAACTGCTTGTACCAATCATAGTGTTATTGCGGTATAACCAATAAACATGTCCAGATAAACGGTATAACCAATAAACATGTCCAGATAAACGTAGGAGCTGACACCAGCTGGAGACAACAATCACAGCAAGACTGACACCTGGGACCAGGACAACAATCACAGCAAGACTGACACCTGGGACCAGGACAACAATCACAGCAAGACTGACACCTGGGACCAGGACAACAATCACAGCAAGACTGACACCTGGGACCATGACAACAATCACAGCAAGACTGACACCTGGGACCAGGACAACAATCACAGCAAGACTGACACCTGGGACCATGACAACAATCACAGCAAGACTGACACCTGGGACCAGGACAACAATCACAGCAAGACTGACACCTGGGACCAGGACAACAATCACAGCAAGACTGACACCTGGGACCATGACAACAATCACAGCAAGACTGACACCTGGGACCATGACAACAATCACAGCAAGACTGACACCTGGGACCAGGACAACAATCACAGCAAGACTGACACCTGGGACCAGGACAACAATCACAGCAAGACTGACACCTGGGACCATGACAACAATCACAGCAAGACTGACACCTGGGACCAGGACAACAATCACAGCAAGACTGACACCTGGGACCATGACAACAATCACAGCAAGACTGACACCTGGGACCAGGACAACAATCACAGCAAGACTGACACCTGGGACCATGACAACAATCACAGCAAGACTGACACCTGGGACCAGGACAACAATCACAGCAAGACTGACACCTGGGACCAGGACTACTCTCCCAGCCAGCAATTCCATTTTCTGGATATTCGATAACATTTACAGAAATATTTAAAAAATAATTCAAAACCAGAAAGACGAAAACTAAACAGCCAGTTACAAGCCATATATAATCAGCTGTGTTGTTGAATGCCACACTAAGCAGATATACCAGCTATAGGACTGTGGCCTGTATATGAGAGTCTGGACTGGACAATCCAGTGACTGAGACAATTAGTGAATGAGTGAGTTGGGTTTAACAATTCTTTTAACATTAGTCCAGTTATATCATGGCGTGTCAGCTTAATGTGGGAGGAAAGCCCGATGTGATGCAGGTCTCAGACGTTTACCACTTCGGTGAAACCCACGAGCACAGGTATGGTGCTGACAAACCTAGAAACATAATCAGGGCGAACCTGGATTCGAACCCACAATCACAGGTTTCTGGCGCGCCCAAGGGACGCAACTCTGCACAGCGGATCACTGCGCCTTAGACGCCTTAGACGACTGGGCCACCTGTGCTCCCCTGAGACAGTTAGCAACGCCCCATGCTGTTATGGTATGATGGTACTTTGTTTGTTGTTTAACGCCTCACTCAGCAATATTCCAGCTATATGACGGCGGTCTGTAAATAATCGAGTCTGGACCAGACAGTCCAGTGATTGACATCATGAGCATCGAATGACACAATTGGGATACGATGACATGCATCAACCAAGTGAGCAAGCCTGACCACCCGATCCCGTTAGTTGCCTCTTATGACAAGCTTAGTCGCCTGTTACAGCAAGCATGGGTTGCTAAAGACCATTTCTACCCCGAATCTTCATGGGACGGGTATGATGATCACCGAGGCATCCTGTCTCGCCATTCCCCCGACCCATGTTGTGGACAGTTATCACGTGAAACAAGTGCCACGGGAACTGAGTCCGACACACGATCAATGCCCACGTCCTTAGGGTACACTGACGAAGATCTATACTTTTTATTCATTTGTTTTCAAAACTAAATACTGGCCTGAAATTCAATGTAGGTGGTCCAAAAAATATATAATAAATTTCAACTTGATAACTTACCATAGCTTGTTCAATCTTGTTGTCGATGGCCACAGTGCTGGATCCACTGCAAAACAAAACATTCCTCTGTAAAAACATGCTTCATTAGAAAACACTGTTAGAGACAGTCACTGTTGTGATGTGGATCTCATTCACGACCTCACCAACACGACCTCAGTAAAAGGAGTCTATTTTAGCAAGTGTATCGTGTTGTATCGATACAGAAAAAAACTTCGGTATCATATCTTCGCATGAAAACTCACGATGCAATAATGTATCGTGCCACCCCTATACACCACTTTGGATGGGGATATTTTTAACTTTTCATGATACACATCTTATAACATGTTTACTGTGTATCAAAATAGAATGACATATCGGATTATCTCTATCAAAGGTTAAGTAGAATACTATGACATACAAAAACACATCTCATGAATATACAAAACATGACATCCTCTATAATACAGGCACTTGTTGCGCCTGTCCTAACCAGGTGCTAAATTTCAGCGTTAGGAATTGGCACTAGTCTGGTAGTCTTTACCAGACTGCCCAATAGTAAAGGTATCGTAAGGACAAGTAGAAATTGGCCCATTTTAAGGGTTTTGCTCTATGTTATCATTTTAAGGACTAGTGGACAAAAACTGTTAGTTTCTAACCAGGTGCTTGCTGGAGGTCACAGTGACATGATGGATATGACATGTTGAACAGCAACTAAATGCAAGTCTTTTTACTTTTACTTTTCGCTTCCTGGATTTTCTAGGCCAACTAAAACAACATGATACATTTAATACTGAACAGGAAGTTTGAAAAACAAATCCTGAATATTGTATATCAATGAAGACATATTTTTATATATATTTTAAAAAACATAAGCTCATAACATAATTAGTCTTACCATGAAATAAATAGGATGCCACAAATATATGATGATCTCTCACACAATTAATAACTTAAATAGACGAACATTTAGTTGATGAAATCTTATATTACACAATATCCTTCTTGAGCTGGCTAGACTTACTTTTGTATGTGTTTCTAGATTGTGTTTTTTTCATAAAATAAATATATTCCACAGTCATGGTGCAGGACTATAACTTAAACAATGACACATATTATTTTAATCAAACTTTTCTTGAAAGATTTCAATGCTTGAACAGTCTCAATAGGCTGCCATGACTCTCCCTACATGCGACACCCCCTGGTGAGGCGTGATCACCGACCGACGGACGGACCCTCCCACACACAGTTCAGGTGCTACTGTATTCACACTTCAAACATGGATCTGATAGGCTCGACATGTTTGTTGAGCCAAACATACAATAATCAATAATCAACGGCATGTCACACCGTGTGAACAAGTGGGTGTGTCCCTCCACTGGGTGGAGTCGTGTGACCAGAGCGTGGCTGGTAGGTCTATTATTAGCTAGATCTGACTCACTACCAGGAAACGAAAGCTGGGTCTCCCCACTGCTTTCGACCGTCATATTTCTACTCAAGCGGATCAGCCTAAGGAAACCCGTCCTGTCGGTGATGATCAAGGCATATTTGTCCGTACTGAAGAACCCGGATCTCTTACAAGAATAGCAACAATGGATTCCACTACGAACTAATTTCAGAGATTTGAAAAAAATAATATTAAACAATATATCTCAATATATTTATCATTATCTGAAACAGCAATGGTGCCAGGGTCAACTATTAGACATTAAGAACTGTGTTTGGTGTTACTGCTGATAATTAACACGACAACCACTGCAAATATAAGACAGTCTTGATATTGTATCACTATAAACTCATTTAATGGTTTTGTGAATCTGCAGATGTCAATAACAATGTTCAGAATGTTGACATACCAAATATTGGACAGGAGATGAGTTTCATGATGTAGCATCACCAAGCACTGTCATCTTTAGTTTCACAGCGTCAGGAAACACCATCCATAGATTTTTCATCTTGCAAGTAACTTATCATACAACTCACTTGGAAACTTGACATCAGATGATACATTCTACAAACAACATTTCACTTATATCACACGCTTTAAATAATTAGACCATCAACTCATCTTGTTAATCAGGAAGTGAGACCAGCTACTTGTGGTCGTATAGAGGTGATGTTGATCTTGTGTGAGGATTTCATGTGTGACTGTTTGTTGTGTAACGCCGCACTCAGCAATATTCCAGCTATATGACAGCAGTCTGTAAATAACCGAGTCTGGACCAGACAATTCAGTGATTGACATCATGAGCATCACTCTACACAATCGGGATACGATGACATGCATCACCCTAGTCAGTGAGCCTGACAAACCGATCCCATTAGTCGCCTCTTACGACAATCATAATCGCCTCTTACGGCAAGCATGGGTTGCCTTAGACCTACTCGAACCAGATCTTGCTTCATGCAGTTTAGAACATTCCAGCTATCATAGTAGCCGAGGACACCCTAACTGCTGGGCTACTCAAAGACATCCTCAGGTTTGAGATAACAAGTTAGTGCTCATAGACGCAAGGCCTGCTATAGTTTGATGAACAAATCACCCAACCATGGATTCAAACCAAGGAATTTGCACTGCATTAACAATAAACCAAAACAATAATGATCATAATAATAATTTGTCCCACACAAGCCTACGACTGAAATCCAGTGCTGTAGGTAAAGGGTGAGCTCCATGGTCCCAATGGTCAATTATGATAAATTTAGGGGTCCTGTGATAAATACTATTGCCAAAATTGAAAGGGACGCAAGGACCTCCCTTAATTGCTAACATCAATACTTCATCTCCAACCAACACTACACATGAAATGCAGGGATATTATTGTGGTAAGATATGAACCGCACTTCACGACCTCGTGAAGGAATTATTCCATAGAAACACTGCATCTAGTGACCATGTACCACCCACCCTGTATAGAAATCACCGTACCCAACTCACAGGGTAAATACCACACTGCACCAAAAAACTCCGCCAGATCTCGTTCCACAACATTCCCACCAGAGCCTATGACAACCACATGTGCTAGCCGCTGTGTATATTTTGATGTCTTGATCATGAGTCTTCTCACACCTCCAATCTCTAATTGACCGAAGTCAAATACACCCTAGCCCCTTCCTGTTAAGTCATTCCACGTGTGACGTACTTTGAACAAAGTGACGTCAACCTTCCCTGCCTTATAGGGAGAAATATGATTGTGTTCAGTCGTGAGTGGCTCCGTCATTGTTTGCCAGTTCCCCAGTGCACGATCTGGCGCCACACTGCGACCTGTTTACCTATGCTTGTTGGAATGTCAGCTCCATGTGTTTCAAGCCCCTCACAATCGAGGCTTTACTGTTGCCAATCCCTATGATTTCATAGCTAGCATTCATAACACCTGCTCAAAGCATACATAGTTTTAACACTGACTTCAGAGACTATAAATATCGCTGTAGTTTCTAGTTCTTTTATAGATCTCTAAATGAATCGACATTTCTTTGAAGTAGACAAAGTAGAAACAGTCTATGGATAACAACTTCTTTATAATAGTTTCATAGCAAGGTTTCGTTTTTGCTCCTTATACTGTTGTCAAGCAAGGCTGTCTTCATTTGTGTTAATTTTTCTCCTTATGAGTAAAGAATGTTAGAACAAGTTAATATATAATGATCCATTCAGTTATTTGTTAAAAAGAAGACATGTCAAGAAAACAGTTGAGTCATGTTTGCTTGTTTGTTGTTTAACGCCTCTCTCTGAAATATTCCTCCTACATGACGGCGGTCTGTACATAATCAAGTCTAGACCAGACAATCCAGTGATTGACATCATGAGCATTGATTGACCCATTGGGATACGATGACATGCATCAACCAAGTCAGGGAGCCTGACCATCCAATCCCATTAGTCGCCTCTTACGACAAGCATAGGTGGCTGAAGACCTATTCTACCCCGGATCTTCACGGGTCGGTTGAGTCTTGAAGGATATTAATTGATCATAACACATTTAGTGTTAAAGCATATCCTCTGCTAAATATCTACCAACAGGGGTAAACAATGTTTTTATCTCCATGTACTCATGATGGCATTGTTGAGAGACACATCAAAGTGGTCATGCTTACGTCACAACAAATTTGTGGCAGGTCACTGACATCTTTAACATGTAACAATTCTAGGAAAATAAATTTTGAAAAGGCATAATATTATACATGTTAAATGGACAAAAATATTATCCTTGCTGAATACAATTAGAAACGAACCCTAAGCACCGGATGTGATGTGTGACAGTCAAAATTGTTGGCGAGATATAAAACTGACAGGTCGTTTCATTCATTACCGTGTCCCGTCAGCCAATCAGAGCTGTCTTTTCATGAGGAAGCAGACATATTTTTACATCTCAACGATCACATTTGGTATTATTCCCATTCGGAGTTAAGCCAAAACAAAATATTGCCAAAAGTCCCCCTACTCCGCTGAGTCGTTCATGAAGTCAAGACACTGAGTGTACACAGTTTTAAGTGCTGTTTGTCGGGAGGAAGCGAGACAGGGTGCAGATGAATGGCGCCACGGCCTGAACCAGCTTGCCATGTTCCCCAGTTGGTTCCTTTCTAATCTGCCATGGAAAGCTGACCTCGGGGTCTGCAGAGAACCAGACCTCACATCCAGAGCAAGTTTTCAAGTTCAGATACAAGCTACATACGTCATACAATATGCAAATAGTTCGGTGTGTAGACTTTAACCATACACACACCGACGTCACTTTGACAAAAACATACCTTTTGAATGTAAACAGGTGATGCAAGGTATTTAAAAAAACAAAGTTTTATAAAAACACACAGGCACCCACGCAATTGACAACAATGTTTATTTATTTAGTTCTGTTGTTCATCATGATCTCAGGGTGTATTGTTTACAATGGGTCAGGTACCTGTGGATAAGTTTTTGAAATAATCTTATATCCCAACAAGACAGTCAGGCAGGTGACACATAAGCGATCTCCAAAGTTACCTGCATGCAATCAGACATTATTAATAATGAAAAATCGCAAAATAATGAGAGACAAATGAAATGCCGTTGATACAATGGCAAGGTAGACGCTGGGATATTACCCAACACCTTATAGATATGCCATATTCGACGTAATAAGTGCCAAGGGCACTCTCAAAATTAGAAATAGGGGGCTCTTATTAGAATGTTATTTTGGTGGAAAAAAAACACAGTTGAAAGATAAATTTCGTGGTTTGTGCCCATAATTGAGGGTGCTTATTACACATGAGTGCGTATTATACACGAATAAATAGGTCTTGTGTACATTGATCAGTCGGAATTGCTAATTGGGATTGTTCACTAGCCAATATATTAGCCAATATCGCCGTGGGCGTTGATCATCTTCAAGAAGAACTGCGTTGTGCAATGTTATGTGCATTTGGGGCCAAAATATGATGCAGTCCTGACACCAATCTCACCCCGCTCTATAATGCATAACTATTACTGGAGCCCTGGCCTTAACCACTGGGCTACCCAAAAAATAGAGATGATAATTTGAAGATAATCACTATGTAAAAAAACAAACTCTAAACAATCTCATATACCTTATTGAATAATTGTACATCATTTCTGTCAAAACACCAAAACTAACATCGTAAACATTTCTTGATGCAAGAACACTGATCATATCGGAATCTCCACAGAGGCAACATCAATATTTGTGTCATCTCACTCAAACACATTTACCACCCAGAGAAGACGTGTTGCCTGCACCGACGCCACCATCCCCAGCACCCCACGTCGAGGCCCATCTTCCACACAGTCAAGCGATGCATGTGGTCTCTCTGGGAGAACTACCATCCCTATGTCTTTGTCTAATTATAAATTTATCAGTGTCTTCGCCCACAAGTATTGATTCATTATACCCTTGTGATATGTGGTCAACACTTGTGGCAATAGTATTTGTTAAAGATTAAATTAAATTACTGTGTCAGAAGCCCCACAAGATTAGTGAGTTTTAGCTTATTCATCAACTTTAAATACAACCAGTAACTCGTTTCCTCAAGTTAAAGAAATCTTATAAACTCCAAAATCTCCAACCCCAACAAGTTCAGGAAATCAAAACGTGACGTTTTTGGCCCAAAGCCACAAAAAAAATGTCATAAGTCAGAGTCATAACAGTCATATCAAAGATCTTGAACAAAAGAAGTTAGATAAAACAAACAGTACTTCCTGTCTGAGATCGAGGCATGAACCTCAAGCCACAAAAACCAACAAAAACTGGAAAGAAAGTTCTCCACTTACTTCCTGTGTTTTGGATTTTAATGCACAGATGCAAACCCTAAACTACTGAACATTACAAACTTCCACGGAAAGAAACATTACAATCAGCAATTTGTAAGAGTCAGTTCCTTTTAGCCTCGGCCAAATGGGTAACACTGTTCCAGCTGATTGATGTGTAGGAGAAAAGCCAAATACTTTCTTCAATGATCAACACTCCACGCCACTGATAAAGAACCAGAGCTATTTGTGCAATACAACTGTCGTAACTTGTCTACGCTAATGACACATACTGATTGCGATTGTTGTACCGCCTTCCCTTCAAGAAAGACTTACGTTAGTCGTAACTCGACAACAGCAGCAAAGCAACCTACGTAACTGTTGTACCGCCTACCCTTCAACAAAGACTTACGTTAGTCGTAACTCTACAACAGCAGCAAAGCAACCTACGTAACTGTTGCACTGCCTACCCTTCAACAAAGACTTACGTTAGTCGTAACTCTACAACAGCAGCAAAGCAACCTACGTAACTGTTGTACCGCCTTCCCTTCAACAAAGACTTACGTTAGTCGTAACTCGACAACAGCAGCAAAGCAACCTACGTAACTGTTGTACCGCCTACCCTTCAACAAAGACTTACGTTAGTCGTAACTCTACAACAGCAGCAAAGCAACCTACGTAACTGTTGCACTGCCTACCCTTCAACAAAGACTTACGTTAGTCGTAACTCTACAACAGCAGCAAAGCAACCTACGTAACTGTTGTACCGCCTTCCCTTCAACAAAGACTTACGTAGTCATAACTCTACAACAGCAGCACAGACACTTACATGACATCCCAAACGTTTAGACTTCTCGCCACAGCACTATCATCACATTCTGCATCAGACCAACAACCACTGAACTGCATCTCCAAACAGCTCCAGATGCCAAGTTAAATCAACATTAGGCTATCAACTTTTTACAGTGCTGTCTAAATCCAGACAGTGTTTAGAGCTCTCTCGACTTCAGTTTTATCTGTCCCTGGAAGTAGAACTTCAGGGCATTTGACCCGATTATCTACCTCCGGGCTACCCCATCAACAGCTCTATTCCATTCAGAGATTATTTACAGCTGAAACCTAAAGAAACACTGGTCAAACGCTTATTTGTGCTGCAAAGTGTCGGAACTACTTCTCCCTTGTGAAGCCTGGATACTGAGACTAATGACTAACCCAGAAAAAAAAGACAAATGTGTGGGGGATCATCTCAAAACTATTTACACAGTTTCTACTCTCCTCTTGTCTGCAAGTCTAAGTAGGCCATTCACTTTGTATTTGTTGGTTTACAAATTGTTTGGGCTAAAAATTCAACGTAGGTGGTCAAAAAAAAGAAAAGAAAGAGAAACATTTCAATTTCCAGATTTGTACCAGGGGTTATCTTGACCTGTTCCAAGGCCAATATTAGTCCACAGGTCTTTAGCAAATATCAATTCCCAATTTGAATTAAGATTTCGCAATTCCTCTGAATTTACTTATAAACAAAGAAAATTCCAACTTTGATTGCATTTTCCCCCAATTTTCCCAACAGTGCCACTTATTTTGGAACCTTAGATGAATCCCTGTAGTATTTCTACAAATGCAAAACAAGTTTTAACAAGATACCGATTGATTGGTTTCTTCTTCTTGTTAGAATAGGATTTTTATACACATTATACACCTTTTCTTACAACCAGCGGTAATAAAATTTCAAAAACAATTTCACTATCCCTAATTGTAAATCAGAGTCGGACAAAAAAATATCTTGTGAAGTCATTTTTCTTTCTAATTTCAGGTTGTTGTTTTTTTGTCAATTGGTTTTGTAAACCAACAAAAAGGATCATATGGCATTCCATTAAAATATATATAGTCCCAGTAACCTACACACAAACGAATGTTTAAAACAAATTAAAACCTTTCTCATGAAGAGTCCTGAAACTACTTTCCATGTTTTGAGATGGTCCCTGTCATGAACAATCCACAAGCACCTTGCAGACACTGATAGACAGACTTATCTCAGCATCAGCTGAGGAGGGCAAGCAACTCACCACACAACTGTCAGCGCTGTGAGTGAGTGAGGGGATAGTTTCACCACTAAGGATCAAATTAACACAATAACTGTGAACCACTGATACAAGTTGTCAGAAACTTTGTCCTGATCAACACAAACCGACATGAACTACCTTTCCCTTACAGAAACTGGTAAAACGTATCATCAGTTCTCATAACAAGATCTCCTGAAGTACAATTTCGTGTGTGAATCACAAAGTTTTGCAGGTGTAGGACAATTCTTTTAGCCAAGAGAACCGTGAAGATCCGGGGTAGAATAGGTCTTCAGCAACCTATGCTTGCCGTAAAAGGCGACTATACTTGTTGTAAGAGGTGACTAACGGGATTGGGTGGTCAGGCTCGCTGACTTGGTTGAAGCATGTCATCCATCCCAGATGTGTGGATCGATGCTCATGATGTCAATCACCGGATTGTCTGGTCCAGACCGCCATCATATAGCTGAAACATTGCTGAGTGCGGCGTTAAACAACAAACAATTATTCACCCACCAGCCTCTCTCAAATTGACATGACATTCTGACAAGCTGCCTGGAGATCAAATATCCACTTGCCAAATTTTCATGCTGTTTTTCAGTACTGTCTATCTTTAATTTTATCCTAATAGTCGTGGATCTTTTAAGAGTTTGTGTACAGTAGTCGTTATATGGCTAAAATATGGGCCACGCGCCACTAAATATTAACCGAATCCCTTGTGTTTGTGGTTATTCTTAACATGCTTTATATAAATGTATGGCTAAATAGCTGCAATTACATCCTGCTCAGAGTACCCATAATGAATTTCCATCCAAGAAATTGACTCTACATATTCCTGAGAGCTAAACCATGTTAAACAATTAGCGTGTGGGTAAAGCTTTAGATCCGCTGAACATCTTTGTACGGTTACTGTAGATTTAGCATCATAAGGATATAATTCAATAACAAGCATGTGTAATTGAATTCACAATATTAATAGCTGTACGATATTCTAGGAATGAACAACTACTGGTTAATTGAAACCACAACCTAATCAGCTATAAAGTTATCCCCAAATCATTTAATAATCTAAAACAGCTTGGAGATGCACAATTTGACGTAACGCTTCTGACAAATATCGGACAATCATGTTGGGAGAGAGAGAGATAGAGTGTTTGTGATACACCGCTATAGTTTAACATGGATACACCTTCCAGACACAGTATACTGACTGAGTCAACCAGTCCTTGTCTTATCCCCTTCATGCTGAGCAACAGTCAGGGTAACAACAAGTTCCATCTATCGGTATGATGGTCTCTGGGCAGACGCTCTACCCACTAGGCCACGGAGTCGGCCCCTTGACAGACGCTCTTCCCACTACGCCACGGAGTTGGCCTCTGGGCAGACGCTCTACCCACTACGCCACGGAGTTGGTCTCTGGGCAGACGCTCTACCCATTACGCCACGGAGTCGGCCTCTGGACAGACGCTCTACCCACTAGCTACTGAGGCGGTCTCTTGGCAGACACTCTACCCACTAGCTACTGAGGCGGTCTATTGGCAGACGCTCTACCCACTAGGCCACAGAGTCGGTCTCTGGGCAGACGCTCTACCCACTAGGCCACGGAGGTGGTCTCTTGGCAGACGCTCTACCCATTAGCAATTGAGGCGGTCTCTTGGCCGACGCTCTACCCACTAGCTACTGAGGCGGTCTCTTGGCAGACGCTCTACCCACTAGCTACTGAGGCGGTCTCTTGGCAGACGCTCTACCCACTAGCTACTGAGGCGGTCTCTTGGCAGACGCTCTACCCACTAGCTACTGAGGCGGTCTCTTGGCAGACGCTCTACCCACTAGCTACTGAGGCGGTCTCTTGGCAGACGCTCTACCCACTAGCTACTGAGGCGGTCTCTTGGCAGACGCTCTACCCACTAGCTACTGAGGCGGTCTCTTGGCAGACGCTCTACCCACTAGCTACTGAGGCAGTCTCTTGGCAGACGCTCTACCCACTAGCTACTGAGGCAGTCTCTTGGCAGACGCTCTACCCACTAGCTACTGAGGCAGTCTCTTGGCAGACGCTCTACCCACTAGCTACTGAGGCAGTCTCTTGGCAGACGCTCTACCCACTAGATACTGAGGCGGTCTCTTGGCAGATGCTCTACCCACTAGGCAACAGAGGCAGTCTCTTGGCAGAAGCTCTACCCACTAGCTACTGAGGCGGTCTCTTGGCAGACGCTCAATTCACTAGGCCACGGAGTCGGTCTCTGGGCAGACACTTTATCCACTTACCATGGGGGCGGTCTGATGTGATGGCTAAATGTGGGAGGTCATGCCAAAACCCACAAGCACAGGTAAGTGTAATGTATCATGTTGCCTGTTACGATCATATCATGTTGCCTGTGATGATCGTATCATCTTGACACACTGTCGTGTACAAGTGCAACCCCAAGGACATCCATTCCCCTGTCAGCATCACCAGCCTGACGGCAGCCAAGTGTGAAGGTCACTGTAACTTCAACAAGTGTTCATCAAGATGCCTGTGAGATAGCTACACCAAAAAGCGATTGCTCAGACACTAAAAACTACCTTCATATTAAATTTATGAAATTGCCCTTCAGGGAGTACAAAAGGAAGTGAGCCTCATTATATAGACTGAAGGGTTGCAGAGAAACAGTATTGTGATGTGTAGACACAGATATGGTACGCATGCTGGAAACCAAAATTCAAACCTGTAGTGAAGACAGCAAACCCACAACCCACTTGGCTAGTGAGTATCAGAGGGGAGACATAAGACATGAAACAGTGAACGCTATTTTACAACTTACAGAACAGACTTTAAACAACCAGTTTTGAAGCTGGGCCAACATTTCTTACAGGGAATTTCTGTGGCAGACAATAAATAAATAGAATCTTGTGGGATGCAGTACTCTGAATATGAAACAAATCCAACTTCTCAGGAAGACTTTCCATAAACTAGAGTTCTGCACACGGATCTCAAAGAGCCCTCTGACAAACACTGCCATGGCTAAAAGCCAGACAGATTGAGACCTCTTGACGAAGCCTACATCAAGCCCCCTCCAATCTGTCAATATTCATAAATAGGAGCATCAACCATAAAGAATCAATTCCCATGAATAAACTCATTCAGGACATGATCCAAACACCAGCTAATAACTCCAGACGTCCATAAACAAGAATTACGCCAGCGCAATAAGCTAATTATTTTAACGATGTTGGGTCAAAGATTTGTCCAACAAACATGTGCCAAGATGTTGAGAAAAGTACCCAAAGGATTGCACTGAAAGAAAACGCTCAATATCACCACTACCTAACCAAGAAACACAGATCGATAATGAACTACCAGCTCCAACAGTCGCTTGCTCTCATTATCAAGCAAGCTCTGAGTGGTGAGCTCCTCCCCACCTGGGACGCAGTGATCTTCCATCCAAACGGCCATGCCTGAAGAGGACCAATTTGAGGGAGGTCAAATTACTGAGGGCCAAATGTGGGAGTGATTACTGCCTGTGTTAATCCGACCCGGAGCATTCAAGATGGTGGTGGAGCAGGATGAGATATCTAACGAGGATAGCATCACCTTAAAGTGCATTTTCAAGAAATCAAGTTCTGGTTCAGCGATGATATTCAGAATGCTTCTGCAAAGTGCTACACTGATCAATCAGCTGTCTTAATTATCCCTGAAGAAGTTCTAAATAAGACTTGGAGACCAGCATCAGTACATTCAAGTCTCATATTGACTAAATTAAGCAGAAACTAAAACCCTCATCTACATTATCTGAGTGAGTGAGTGAGTGAGTTGGTTTAACACCGCTTTTAACAGTATTACAGTTATATCACGGCGTGTCAGCTTAATGTGGGAGGAAAGCCCGAAGTGATGCAAGTCTCAGACGTTTTCCACTTCAGTGAAACCCACGAGCAAGGGTATAGTGCTGACAAACCTAGAAACATAATCGGGGCTAACCGGGATTCGAACCCACAATCATAGGTTTCTGGCATGCCCAAGGGACGCAACTCTGCACAGCGAATCGCGGCGCCTAAGACGACTGGGCCACCCGTGCCCCCATCTGAGTGAGTGAGTTTGGCCGCTTTTAGCAATATGACGAGCGAACGCTTAAACCACTAGGCTACCCGACCGCCTCTACATTATCTGAGTGAGTGAGTGAGTGAGTGAGTTTGGTTTTAGCAATATGGCGAGCGAACACTTAAACCACCCGGCCACCTGACCGCCTCTACATTTTCTGAGTGAGTGAGTGAGCGAATGAGTTTGGTTTTAGCAATATTACGAGCAAACGCTTTAACCACTAGGCCACCTGACCGCCTCTACATTATCTGAGTGAGTGAGTGAGTTTGGTTTTAGCAATATGACGAGCGAACGCTTAAACCACTAGGCCACCCGACCGCCTCCACATTATCTAAGCAGCAGTTATTTACAAGTTTTGGAAATATCATATTGTGTGATGGATTAGGTCACGGTTACTGGAATACAAGAGAGGAAGAACACATCAAAACATGCTTGTCGTGTTCATCAAGTGGAGTAATTTATTAATATGCTGAAACTATCACAATCTACACATGACAACGTCACAAAAACAACCCATGCAAACTCCTCGAAAGTGAGGGCAGGATCTAACTTGGGTCGGAACATTCACATCAGACTCACAAAACATGTTAGTTCTGTTGTAAAATGAGATACTTATTGGTTTTTAAACTTATTTTCATCATATCCCTTCAAGTGTCAGTGAGTGACCAATCTGAGGAGTCGAAACCAGGGCTTCAGTGTGACGAGCTAACGCCTTATCCACTGGGCTACCCCTCTGACCTTCAGGAGTTGGTAGAAGGGGTTAAAGGGGTTAAAGGGTCTGTTTGGGGCTGAAGTGTCAAACCTGCAGACCCATGAATCATTAATGTTTAACATAATGACAAGCACCCCTTGACTTAGATCCCTGATAACACTGATAAGGAATATCTTTATGCTCTAAGACTACGAAACTAGGAAAGTGACAAGGGTTATTTGAAAAGAAATTGTATGACATCATTGTTTTATGCAGTGTCAGCTATATCACATCTATCCGGCCAGGATCAGTGACACCGGGGTTGGACAGTGCAAGCATTGGACAACGCACTTATAAACAGGAGTTAAAAGTCATTGGAAAAGCCTTTCAGTTACACCCAAGTGTGCCAGTGGATGGAAAGTCTGAAAACCAAGAACCTTCATCTGGGCAAATCTGGGGTTCGAACCCAAGGTTAGCAGAACCTGGCATGTCTAAGGGAAGCAACTCTGCACATGGTAATCATCACCTTGGGTCACCACTATCGTCAAATGAGAGTTTGGTCACTGATCTGAGTTGGTCCTGAAAGGTGGTCACACTGCTTCTCATTGGCAGACATTGCTCACATCAAACCACCGTTTGGGTTCCTCCTAACAAGACTAAAACCAGTCTTTCCCTGGAGTGAGTGAGTGAGTGAGTTGGGTTTAACGCCGCTTTTAACAGTATTCCAGTTATATCACGGCGTGTCAGCTTAATATGGGAGGAAAGCCCGAAGTTATGCAGGTCTCAGACGTTTACCACTTCGGTGAAACCCACGAGCACGGGTATGGTGCTGACAAACCTAGAAACATAATCGGGGCGAACCGGGATTCGAACCCACAATCATAGGTTTCTGGCATGCCCAAGGGACGCGACTCTGCACAGCGAAACGCGGCGCCTTAGACGACTGGGCCACCCGTGCCCCCGTCTTTCCCTGGAACAATTTGAGTACAGTTACACTGGTCGGAAGCAACGATCCAGCCATATCACAACAGGGAACACAAGGGCTTCACACACTGTCAACATGTTGGGAATCAAACCCTTGCCCTTTGGCGGTATGAGCCCACCATATAACTGCAAGGCTACCCAACCGCCCTTACAAGGATAGCATAACAGCTTCAGATCAGGTACTTCTCTAGGACATAACTGTCATCCAAAACGTCCAAAATTTTAATGTCCAGGATTTTATTCAAATCTGTTAATCCTATACAATTATGTCCTTTCAAAAGGTGATCACATCATGAAACCTGCCCTAACCTGCCCTAAATTCATTCGTCTGTGGCAAGACCACTATCCTATAACCATGCGTCACACCATGGAATGAATGGCACTAAATGAAAAAAAAACAGATGAATAAATAAAAAACAAAAAACAAAGAGCTATGAATGAATCTACAAGATTCTGAAACAAACAGGAAAATGTGAGCAGTGTTAATCGCTGAAGACCATTGGATTAGGATTAGAGAGATAATCACACTGGATTAAGTCACACTCAAACAGTCCTGGTACTGAAACAAGGGCGGCAGTGAACACAGTCTAGCTAGGAGACCAAGTAAAGCTTTACCCGTGGAGACTAGCATTGAGAGTCCTGCACCTGAAAAAGCCAATTGAATTCAAAAATTGTTTTAAAAATCATTTATTGGACACAGAAATATTTTAAAGAATGAATGAGTTACAATGAATTTGAACTGATGATCTAAGAAGCATGAGATATCAGTCATGAAGAGTGGAACATGTTTATTTTGAAAAGATGTTTGCAGAAGCTCTGACTACTTATTGAATCTACCTTCTAGTCCTAGTTACCAACCATCCTCAAGACAAGGAAGCAGGAGCTTGTTCATAAACAGTCTTGTCCCATCATCTTCCTCTTCCCATCAAAAACAATTAACTTATGATGAGAAGTTGTAAACCTCAAGCTCAGGCAGTTTTTCCCACAATGTTATCGCAAGGGTATCAAAATTCTCAGGGGCCGTCCTGTTATGCTATCGCTACTTGGGAAAGAAGATTGTAAAGGTAATTATCGATCCACGTCACAATTTATCACCAGCATGTCAAGCAATGAAGTGAGGTATCTGCAGAAACATACACAAACAAACACATGTTCTATGAAGGAGATCTTATAAGAGTGAGGTTTGGCTTAGCTCAACACCACATACCAGTACACCAGCCAAGCCTTAGCTACATCAAAATAATATATTATTCCTTTTAAAATAATGTTCCGATTATGTAAGCAATGAAAATAAAAAAGAAATAATTAAGTGGATATTATGAAATCTTCCATATGCCAAAAATCGTCAAATTTTCGCTATATTAGTGCTTAATCTGTACGTAATGAATGTGTTACCTTACATGTTTTACCGTATATAACAAAAACTTAACTTAGTTGTAAATGCATTATTTAAATAATGTGATAAACATTACTTTCATATTTATATACAGTAGGATTAGACCTTTCAAATGGGAATAACATATAGTAGGAAACATGTTTTACAAGCAGATAATTTCCTTGATAAATGTAGGCTTCATCTGACACACCAGAGTCTCAGGGAACTCGGTGTCACAGCAGTAAAAGATTCTGGGTGACTGGTGTTAAAAGAGTTAACAGGGGCACGGGTGGCCCAGTCATCTAAGGCGCCCCGATTTGCTGTGCACAGTTGCGTCCCTTGGGCACGCCAGAAACCCATGATTGTGGGTTCGAATCCCGGTTCGCCCCGATTATGTTTCTAGGTTTGTCAGCACCGTGCTCGTGGGTTTCACCAAAGTGGTAAACGTCTGAGACCTGCATCACTTGGGGCTTTCCTCCCACATTAAGCTGACACGCCGCGATATAACTGGAATAATGTTAAGAGCGGCGTTAAACCCAACTCACTCACACTAAAAGAGTTAACCGTCAAACTGCTGAATTAAATAGTTGTGACACTCAATCTAAGGGTTAAAGCTTTTCAGGACATTATTTCCGTGTTATCATGGCTTGTCAGCATCAAGTGGAAAGAGTGAGTGAGTTTGATTTTACGGGGCTTTTAGCAATATTCCTGCAATATCACGGCGGGTTACACCAGAAATGGGCTTCACACATTGTACCCATGTCGGGAATCGAACCCAGGTCCCAGAACTTCGGCGTGAAGAGCATCAAGTGGAAGAGAAACGGATCATATACTTCACCATTGTGATCACAATAAGGAATATCTGGGATTCAAACCTCTAACAACAGATCCTGGTAACAAAGGGGGCTTACTCTGCACACAGTGCCTCTGACCAAACTCTTCCAAGACTACGAGAAGCTAAACTGCCACAACAGTGCCACCATACACACAGTTATTAAAACCATGCAAAGCAACATTGACGGGAGCGTGGTGACAATGTTTCCTGACTCTGTGATGAAGTGTTCCCTGAGGGCTAGGTGGAGACTCCGTCCACCCATCCATCACAAAAATACCTATCAGCATATTATCAACAATACTGACATGGTCGCGCAATAAAAGCGTGATAAAAAACAGCATGATAATGCAATATCTCGACAGCTTTTATTCTTTTATCTAAACAACAGCATCCTGCCAGGAAGAGGGCCACTTTAAAACATGGACAAAAACAGGTATGTCAATGTCAAGGTCTTTGTAGCAGAGTTGGCCAGAAGTTCTACTCACTAGACCGTAGCCATGTCAACAGTGAAGGGCGTCTATTACCAGTTTCTTTCAACCAGGGTATTATAGCTCGGTGTAAACGAGTAGTGTAAATTTGTTGAATTGTATGTAGGTATTAGCGTATAAAGTACATACAAAATTGAATCACCTTGTCACCCCGGCGACTCTTATGGTGGCAACCCGTCTGCTTTATGTTGGAGTGAGTGAATATGGTTTAGCAATATTCCAGCAATATCACAGCAGGGGACACAAGGAATGGGCTTCACACATTGTACCCATGTGGGGAATCGAACCTGGGTCTTCGGTGTCACAAGCAAACACTTTAACCACAGGGCTACACCCACCCCAACATTTTTAGACCACTAGTCCTCATGATGATAACATGTAGCAAACCTTTAAAAATTGGTAATTTCTACTGGTCCTTATGATACGTTAACTCTTGGGCAGTTTGGCAAGGACTACAGCACAATTTCTCACGCTGACTACCATGATGAAGGGTAGTCATTATTTTCATTTGTACTTATTGAATTAATTAATGTAAGATAAGAAATGGTGGGGTGAATCTGTCCCTTCTCTGGCAACAGAGTCCAGGAAGGTTGATGTTGTCATGTTCCACATCTCTTTCACAAGCACAGGAAGGAAGGAAGGAAGTCCAGCACCTGCTTTAATCAAAATATTGTAGCCATGTGTTGTGGGTGCCTGTATTTCAGTATCATCACAGCATGTCATGTGATATGTGCCCAAAGTGATGAACGACATCTCACAGCTTCGGTAGACTCCAGGAGCAGGTATGAGTGAGTGAGTGAGTGAGTGAGTGAGTGAGTGAGAAACTCAACTCGCAACACAAATTGTGGCACCTTAGACGACCGGACCAATATTCAGCGCCTTAGACGTTCGGTAGACTCCAGGAGCAGGTATGAGTGAGTGAGTGAGTGAGTGAGTGAGTGAGAAACTCAACTCGCAACACAAATTGTGGCACCTTAGACGACCGGACCAATATTCAGCGCCTTAGACGACCGGGCCAATATTCAACGGCTTAGACGACCGAGCCAATATTCAGCGCCTTAGACGACCGGGCCAATATTCAGCGCCTTAGACGACCGGGCCAATATTCAGCGCCTTAGACGACCGAGCCAATATTCAGCATCTCAAATGACTAGACCACTGGTCTTATTCATATGGTATAGTACATAATTACAGTGTTACTCAATTGCACCCAAGCTCAAAGGAAAGTGTGATATTCGTATATTTGGGAGTACGGCTCTGATGGAATCCAGCAGTGAGGCCAACCAGTACAGTGAGTGGCTGAATCTGCAATGTCGGAAACTAGAGAGCTTGTGGGATAATTCTCCTGAAGCCTGCTACCTGGAAACTAATTGACCCCTCACCCCACAGTCAGCATATTAAATCACTCAATGGTGTCTTGCTACTACTGACACCAATCACTTTCAACCTAGCCTCTAAAATCCAGCGTCTGAGAGGAATTTGCCGCTGCAGGAATCTGCCGGAAGAGATTCTCATTAGTACTGCTGCACTGTCTGGGAACAGGTTTGAAAATTGTGATATTGTCGAAAAACAATCCTGGGCCCTGCTCCACAAAGCGATCTTAGCGCTACGACAGTTGTAAGTCTATGTTAAAGTATGGGAGTTACGATCGACTTAGCCCTAAGATTGCTTTGTAGAACGGGGCCCAGATAGTTTAGCATTAAACTTTGGGATAATAGGTAGAAGAAACATTTTAGAAATTGTCTCCACTGCAAGAGTTGTCATGACGACAGAGTGAGTGAGTGAGTGAGTGAGTGAGTGAGTGAGTGAGTGAGTGAGTGAGTTGGGTTTAACACCGCTTTTAACAGTATTCCAGTTATATCACGGCGTGTCTGCTTAATGTGGGAGGAAAGCCTGAAGTGATGCAAGACGTTTACCACTTCGGTGAAACCCACGAACACGGGTATGGTGCTGACAAACCTAGAAACATAATCAGGGCGAATGGGGATTCGAACCCACCATCATAGGTTTCTGGCGTGCCCTAGGGACAAAACTCTGCACAGCGAATCACGGCGCCTTTGCCGACTGGGCCAACAGTGCCCCCCATGACGACAGTGACTACCGTCTAGTGACAGTCTAGAGACAGTCTAGTGAAAGTCTAGTGACAGTCTGGAGACAGTCTAGAGACAGTCTAGTGACAGTCTAGTGACAGTCTAGAGACAGTCTAGTGACAGTCTAGAGACAGTCAAGAGACAGTCTAGTGACAGTCTAGTGACAGTCTAGAGACAGTCTAGTGACAGTCTAGAAAACAGTCTAGTGACAGTCTAGTGACAGTCTAGAGACAGTCTAGTAACAGTCTAGTGACAGTCTAGAGACAGTCTAGTGACAGTCTAGAGACAGTCAAGAGACAGTCTAGTGACAGTCTAGTGACAGTCTAGTGACAGTCTAGAAAACAGTCTAGTGACAGTCTAGAGACAGTCTTTGGACAGTCTAGTGACAGTCTAGAGACAGTCTAGTCAGAAGCAGGGTCCAGTGAAGCTTCTTTATATCCAGCAACGTAAGTTAAAAAATGCCCACAAAAATGGACTGAAAAAGATGTCAAGTGACCAATTCAGGCCAGCAACCTGTGATAGCCTACATCACAAAGGGCAACACCAGGCTTAGGAATACGGACAACAAGCCGGCTCAAGGTTAAGTTAAGGTAGCTGGCTAGATTGTCAGGGTTTTTCAGGTATTGTTATTGCAGGGTGGGCATTATAATGTCAGAGTTGGCTTCCCTGCATCAGGTAGCCGGGGATGGGGAGTCTGTGGCACGCCATGTTGATGTGCAGCCCGTGTCTCTCTGTCAGAACTCATGCATGGCAGCCTACCATGGATCACATCTCGCCATAAAAACATCAAAGGAGGAATGTGGCCAAGTCTACATCAACATGTGCGAAGACCATGCTTCGCTTGTGGTCCTGTCATGGACAATATCCCGGAGAATGCAAAGGGGTTGTTCATAAAGATTTGTCACTGAAACATCCAATCTAAGATTACAGGTCACAATTTTATTGTTATGGTAAAATGGTGAAATACATTACAGGTTGTGACCGAGGGGTCACTGATCGGCCACGGGGCCACGTTCGTAACCACAAACAAGTCATGGCCTTGACCTTGGGTAAATACTGGCGTACATCTGCAAACAGCGAAGACCAGCCGTCAACAGCAGTGCAGGGCACCTTCAGTGTTATCAGCTTACAGCGATAAGTAAACACTGCCACGCTTCTGTCGTGAGACTGTGGTCGAGGTAAACAACCACCTTGCTACTACTACACATCTGTTCCGCGGGGTCGTGGGTCACCTGCCACACAAGGACACTTCACACTTACACCGGGACAGGGCGGACTTCACACCAAGGGGTCATTTCAGGTCAGGCAGGTGGGGGGAGGAGCTTAACGAACCAGATCACCCTGCCTGTCACATGGCTTCAGGTGGCTGCACGATAAGATAAGATAAGATAATCTGTTGTGTATAGATACACTTGGGGCTGGGTACAGTTGGACATTGATTATGGTCATGTTTGTTTGTTTGTTTGTTTGTTGTTTCAAGCCACACTCAGCAATATTCCAGCTATATGAAGGCGATCTGTAAACAATTGAGTCTGGACTAGACAATCCACTGATTGACATCATGAGCATGGATCCACACAATTGGGATACATGCATGAACCAAGTCAGCGAGCATACCACTTGATCCAAATTAGCCTCCTCTTACGATAAGCATGGGTTGCTGAAGACCAATTCTACCCCGGATCTTCAATGAGTGTTCGAAATTTAGGGTATCCCTGGGGTCATGGGTCTTTGAGACTCGCTCCCATACAATTTGAAACCAGGGACCCCTGAATACCACAAAACCAATTTTTATTGTAGTTGGATTTTTGGACCAGCAGTGAATGGGTACTGTTAACCATCCAGCGCCTTTATAGGCAGCTTGGGGTGTATACTCCCCAGGGAGCAGAGAAAGGTGATCCATTGACCGGGGTAATAATGTAGCGCCCTAAGGATGCTGTAGGGTGATGATTTGGTGCATCATAAATATGCTGATTATGATTTTGAGTGAGTGAGTATGGTTTTATCCGCTTTGAGCAATATTCCAGCAATATCACGGTGGGGGACACCAGAAATGGGCTTCACAAATTGTACCCACGTCAGGAACCGCACCCGGGTCTTCGGCTTGACGAGCGAACGCTTTAACCACTAGACTACCTGACCGCCATTATGATTACGATTATGATTATGATTATGATTACTATTATTACAAACAGGTCAGCAGCTCTAATCTCCCAGAAATCTCAATGGTTACAATATTTCTGGGTTAATATTTTTCCAGTTATCAAATCCAACTATTCTGATACTCACCACCATGACTGTATTGTAAATTGACTTCATCATAACTTGACTGCATATTATGCTCATCAGAGCTTGTAAAATGTCCCTATTAGAGTCTCACAGTCTAATGAAGACTTCTTATCGTTACAACGGATTCCATGACATCAGAAGAAATCACATCTATAATTATATATCTGACACGCCCACACTACATCTGCAATTTGTCCCTGTGATGGAATCAAAACATTATTCCCCGTTGTGTGGACAATTACACCATGTCGTCCCATCACAACATAGAGCATGATGCTCATCACAATGGCATGTTAATTAAGTCGGCAGCACACCTGTAATTATTCACCTGGAGATGTAATTAAAATATAATTTACATCTGTAACATTTTTACCTGTTAGTCATACAAATACCTACATCCCTTGTGAATATGAATTTCCGACACACTTTTCACATACACTGTCAGACATGTTAATTCCTGTATGGGTGAGTTATTAACATGGCGCCAGTGGATATACCGTATTCGACGTAATAAGCGCCCCGCTCTAATAAGCGCCCATGGCGATAATTGCTAACATATTAGCTAGTGAACAATCCCAATTAGCACCCCTTTCGATTGATCAATGTACACAAGACTTATTTATTCGCGTATAATACGCAATCGTGTGTTATATGCACCCTTCATTATGGGCAATTAAATTCTGGAAAAATATATCTGTCGTTCATGAACATTTCAGGCTGTCAGCATAAACCACGAAATTTATCTTTCAACTCAATTTTGAGAGCGCCCTGGGCGGGTATTACGTCGAATACGGTAGGCGGATACAGGATACCATCGCAAAACACAAGGGGAAAATAATCTTCATTTTTCAATGACCGTACTGACTTAAAGTTTTGTAGCAATTCTAGTAATAAAAACATCATCCAATTATACATTTGTGGAGGATTGAAAATGTATCTAGAAATTCCTGATTTTAACCACAAGTGTTGTTTTTTCTGCCTGGGGAGGTTATACACTGACAAGGGTTGCAACACTTCCTCATTCGGGAACAATAAACTTCACTTGTTTGACATGATGAAATTCTAATGTATCAAATTCAGATGTAAAACTGTCTGGTTTCTTGCATGTTGTTTAATACATGCAGCGACTCAAATAATACCCGTTACTGTGTCCGCATTCCCTGCATATGTCATCGCTATGGAAACCCTTTTGAAATGTCTTGCATCATATTGAGCAGATTTTCATGTGACCACAGGCTGTTCTTTTCTAATTTATTTGACTCAATAAAGTTTTGATTATTCAGATTATTCAATTTGTAACATTATATATATGTATATGTATTAATTTGTACGGTGCACTGCAGAACAGCGTTAGTGAGCTGGGTTGGTTGGTTGGTTGGTTTGTTGTTTAACGCAACACTCAGCAATATTCCAGCTATATGACGGCGGTCTCTAAATAATCGAGTCTGGACCAGACAATCCAGTGATTAATATCATGAGCATCGATCCACGCAATTGGGATCGATGGCATGCATCAACCAAGTCAGCAAGCCTGACCACCCGATCCCGTTAGTCGCCTTTTACGACAAGCAGAGTCACCTTTTACGGCAAGCATGGGTTGCTGAAGACCTATTCTACCCCGGAAGTTGGGTTAGTGAGTGAGTTGCCACTTTCCAGCAATATATGGGGCCACCAGAAACTGACTTCATGGATTGCGGGGAATTAAACCCTTGTCTTCGCCCTGACAAGCAAACGCTTTAACCACCAGGCTACTCCACCATACAAGCATACAGGTGTCAACTTCTGCCATTATGGGAGGTAACTCTATTAGTTCCTGTTCTATTAATAGCATATTGTGATCTCACAAACTGATGTTTCAAGTACTGTGTGTACCTAAGTATCAATAATATTGTAGGTATTTGTGAATCGTTACAACCCTTATATTCACTAGTCCGCAAAAATTATCTGTGTTGTCTCCCTAAAGGTAAAAGGGGTTGTGCACAAGGAAATGTCACATGTCCTTACATTTTATTACAGTGAGTGAGTGAGTGAGTGAGTGAGTGAGTGAGTGAGTGAGTGAGTGAGTGAGTGAGTGAGTGAGTGAGTGAGTGAGTATGGTTTTACGCCCCTTTCAGCAATATTCAGCAATATCACGGCAAGGGACACCAGAAATGGGCTTCACACATTGTATCCATGTCGGGAATCATCCGGGTCTTCGACGTGACGAGCTACCCGACCGCCCCTTTTACTACACAGACTAGGCGACTTATGTTAATTGTAAACACTGCAAACTAGAGAAACTCCTTGTGTGGATGAATCACAAGTAAGTCTGTAATGTCAGGACAGAACCAGACACAAGACTCAACATAACCAGTCTGTCAGTAAATCACAGCGCTGTGTGCTGCTCATGTCTCCGACGTGTGATGAGAATACTATGAGGATTTCAAAACTAAAACTAAAGCAAATGTATGGTGGGATACCTGTCGACCTGTCTGTCTGCCTACCTGGCAGGTGTGTTAGTTGTCAAGGGATCGTCAGCTGTTGGAGCCACTGTGCTAACTATTAAGATCATAGCATCTTTTACCTATTTTGAGAGTGAGTGAGTGAGTTGATGAGTATGGTTTTACGCCGCTTTTTGGAATATTCCAGCAATATCACGGCAGGAGACACCAGAAATGGGCTTCACACATTGTACCCATGTCGGGAATCAAACCTGGGTCTTAGTGATGTGATGAGCAAACGCTTTAACCACTAGGCTACCGAACCTATTTTGTGATCATGTTGGTGTCACCTATCATCGTCATGATGATGATGATGATCATCATCATCATCACAAAGTTGCCTATGTCACGAGATTGTGGTCACTGTGTTACCTGTCTCGAGATCGTGGTAACTGTGCTACCTGTCTGGAGATTGTGGTCACTGTGCTACCTGTCTCTAGATTGTGGTCATTGTGCTACCTGTCTCGAAATCGTGGTCACTGTGCTACCTGTCTCGAGATCATCACTGTGCTACCTGTCTTGAGATCATCACTGTGCTACCTGTCTGGAGATTGTGGTCACTGTGCTACCTGTCTCAAGATTGTGGTCATTGTGTTACCTGTCTCGAGATCTTGGTCACTGTGTTACCTGTCTCGAGATTGTGGTCACTGTGCTACCTGTCTCGAGATCGTGGTCACTGTGCTACCTGTCTCGAGATTGTGGTCACTGTGCTACCTGTCTCGAGATCGTGGTCACTGTGTTACCTGTCTCGAGATTGTGGTCACCGTGCTACCTGTCTAGAGATTGTGGTCACTGTGCTAACTATCTTCAAATGGTCGTCACTGTCAGGTGCACCAAGCACCTGCTTTGTAGCCTTTGATCTGACAACAATACAGGGCAGACCCATCCGGTGACATTCCCTATTCAACACCATGACATGCTTCTATAACCGAACACACCTTTCTGTGACTGACAACTGATGCTGGACGTGGACTTTGATCTCAACAAAAAAGGGCTGAAATTGGTGATCTTATTTTCAATTGCTTGTTCCCTTCTTTGTTGTCAATAACAATGGTGACAGCCCTTCTACCTTGTTCTCCAAGGTACGTGGTATTGCCTGCTAGCTTAAGGCCGATTCTGAATAGACTTAATTTTGTCAACAATGCAACATATCTGCCTCATTATTTGAAACATACCAGCTAGTTCATGTCCTTTAGTGTTGCCCCAAAAGAGTCTCTCTACACAAAATATCTTTTCTAACTTACAAATATGTTATTTTCCAAACCATACACAATTAGCTTTCATCGATTTTGTTTGGCGCATTTTTAAAAAATTCAATAACTCTGAATGCATTTCCTGACTGATGCCCAACACAATTCAACAGGCACACTCCCTCCTGGCGCCGATTCTAGTTTCCTGGTTACCTAAATCCAAATAACAACCAACAGTATAGGGGGATGCTTCTACAAGCAAGTGGTCGATGGTGACTGGCATCCCAGCATACACATCTCCCTCTCCCCTGATACACTCCAGGTATCCTGGTACACCAGCCTCACAGCACATCAATATTATGATAAGCTTCATTGATCCCCCTACCACATCATGCAGAGACGAGAAGCCACCTAACAGTGCAAGTCTTCCGCTCCACCCCTGCAAGAGAAGAGTATTGATACAAGCACTACCCCCCCACCTCCCTTACCCATAGGACTTGAGGTAGGAGAATGCTGCCACCAGAAAACTGTCCGGGAATTTCCGATCCGGCGAATGGAACGAGGGAAACTGTTCAACCATGTCCGCCGATTTTTCCATCGTTCTGATAATCACAGCGGCGGCACTCATTGAGACGGCCAAGTTCTCCTTCCTTACCTGGCACATAAGTTCCGGCATGAAGACGCCGACGTATGACTCCACCGTGGCAGGAATAATAGCAAAGCACCAAGACCTGCACCGGATTGTCTGTTTATAACACACACACCAAACCAGCGTGACACACACTTTACTCCCACGACCACTTGCTAGCTGGTCTGGCCACCAGTCAGCAGTACAGGCACATCTGCTGGTAATGGCATGTATATCAGTCTTCCAGCCTTCAGGTGGCACTCTCTCTCTCTCTCACACAGCATTCAGACTCTCATCTCAGCTGATCACCACTTTCACGCATGGAGGACAGCCAATCAGCATCCAGCAGGCCTGGTCGCCTCATTACTATTCATGAAGCCCGCAATAACAAACCCAGTGTTGTTACTGCTGGCTCGGCGGGACTAGACTCAGAGCCATGACGACATCTAGTTCATGGAGTTAGGATCGATACAAAATAACACTCAATTCAATTTCTATTTATGGCAGGTGTTACCTGGCTGTATGTTATTTAGAATGTATACCACAGCCTTTTATATGTGATCAATACATGTCAAGCACACAACCTATTTCCAAAGGCATAGTACTACCTGCATACATGCCACCATGTATTCATACTGGTTGCCTTAGAAGACTTGAAGCAATAACCACCACATGCCACAATGCATCTGGATAACATTCACGCTGTCAACAACAACTCTGTATACAGGAAAGGCCACTGCAGTGTGTAGGGATTAGACGAGATGTCAGTGACCCCTCGATCGTGTATTAAACTCCCTAAATACCACAGCTCCATATTCTGATGTCCTGGCTATGGGGTTTGTTGGGATTGTGTCAAATACTGCAGCTTGTAAACAAGGTCTTTAAGTCAGTGTTTTGAATTCTCAGGGCAAAAGAATCACACCAACAGCTACATATGAAATCAACACCTTGCCAAAAGCATTTATTTTTTTAAGACTGATTGTGAATTATTTTTTCAAACTGTACCTTATTTACATATGTCTTTAGGTAACATTGGTTTAACTCTATTACCACATGTAATAGAATATATGTTACTCAAAAGTACTAAAAGAAACTTCTATTCTTCTTTATTACTATAGTTAATCTGTCATTAACATATTAACAATAGTAACATGAAAGAAACAGTGTTCTTTAACTTCTTTAACCCTGCATTCACCAATATGCAAGCTATATGATGGCAGTCTTAAATTAATTGAGTCTGGGCCAGACAATCCAATGATTGACATCATGACCATCGATCCACGTAATTGGGATACGATGACAGCGAGCCTGACCACCCGATCCCATTTGTCGCCTCCTAACTGCTTTTGCACGCCATATAGTGATAGGTAGTCAGCAATATCAAAGTTATTTCACAGCCACATGTAAATACTCAAGTCTGGACTGGACAAATTAACTGAAAGCACATGCACCGATCCCCACAATCCGGGTACGAGCCAAGTCACCAAGCCTGACCACCCGATCCCCAATAGTCGAATCTACCAATTCACAATTCTACCCGTGAATCCACACCAGGTATCTCCAAGATGATCTCACGATCAATTGTAGCATTAACCACACTCATTACCAACAGGTCCGCCTCCGTGGTCTAGAGAAAAGAGGGAGTGCCCAGAAAGAAGAGGTTTGGTGGTTTGACTCCCAGCCATAGCAAAAGACAGCAAAAGACAACAAAAATGTTACTTGTTGTTACCTTGCCTGGTTTCTGTATTACGGGAATATTTGTTTTTAGCAGTTCAGAGTCAGGACATTGTGTCTTAGTGTCCATGTTAAACTGCAGCATGGTATCTCAGTGAGCAAACACTATAAAACTGACATTAGTCCTGACTAGCACCAGCACTAGCACTAGCACTAGCATGCACACACACACACACACGCTATATCAGTGCAATTATCTTGAAAGCAATGTTAATCCCACTTCACCCCACCTCCTTCATCTGTCTCACAGACCCTGATACAAATATATCAAATACAGCCCATGCAAGTCTATAGTGTTTGTCAAGTCTAGATTACTGTAGTATCAGTATCTGAAAATGAAGAGAGTCTCTGGGCTCCCTTTTATTATATTTTTATTAAGATAATTGAACAACTATTGTTTTTTCTGTACGATATGTTCATTTCAGAGACTAGATGTTAGTCTACCCACCTCCCCACAATACCGAGAATCCTCATACAGCCAACATTAATCTATGATGATGCCCTGTAGGTATATTTGATCAAAACATCAGAGACACCAGATGTAATCATAATCATTCTACAGACCAATTAGTCTAAACATACGCCAAGGGCTAACATGTGGATCTCATGAACCCTCGTCTTGGATGTGATTGGTCTCCATTCATAAAACTTCACCAACAGAGACTTAAAACATAATTGTCTCTATAAATAGAGCTTGAGTCAGGGGTGTTCCCCAATCAATACAAGCCCTTCTGGAACTACAACACTGTCTCTGCCACAAATCAAGGCCGCTTGTTTTCACCCACTGACGGACTGCAATCACCACATGCTCACATTTTCAAACTGCTAACAAATATTTTACGTAGCTCATACTTGGAGATCACCCCAAACAAATGTTCAAATTCACAACGTTATTGTACAGAGTTTTTTTCTTCCGAATGGGAGTTGAAAATGTCATGTTATAATGCATTTCAGATCTTATTGTAATGTCCTCATTGCTCACAGTTGGATAAAACCATACCAGACAACCATGTTCACATAACAAAGTAGACACAATTTATGAATAACAACTTCTGTAATACTGTAAAGGCAACGTTTCGGTATAGATCCTTATACCGTTGTCCTTCCTTGACAATGGTAAAAAGGATCTATACCGAACGCTTTTACAGTATTAAAGAAGTTGTTGTCCATACATTGTGTCTACCTTGTCATCCATCAACTTCTAAGTCATGCCTATCAAACACTTCATGTTCACAGAAGCTGACTTGCTTTAAAGCAATCGTTTGAGTATTATGGTAGACCATAGTTGCATCGGGTTCTGGGAAATGACCCTTGACTCATCACCCAACTGGAGCTTGTTCATCAGGCAGTGTGGTAAAGGATAGGACGATCAACCACCCTGGGTCAAACTGTTCACTTCACAGTCACAGGTCTATTTTCACTCATTTAACCCAAACACATAAGCTCAAAGCAAACCTCCACAGCTAAACCCAGCACAGCTAACACAACATGTAGTGGTTCGGCAGGTTTTTTCTCCGAAAGAATTCTGAGTATTCGGTTATCACGGAAAGTGTGAACACCCTTTCCTTTCTTGACAATGGGGTGAGCGTACCTGTAGCGATGCAAGCAGGTAAATGTGGGCAGATTACCTAGGATAGAGGTTGAGCTTTACAATAGCCTTTCCAGGTATAGAGCATCTGCCTTACATCATGCTGCACTGTGGGACACACCTGCATGAAGCACGAGATAAGTCCCCTTCTAATTGGGTCCGGTTCCTCCCACACGGCAGCCACATTTGTCAACAAAGGCGGGAGGACACGAAGAAACACACAAACACATACAATCTCAATGTCTCGATAGGTAACCACTTTTCATCAGTCTTGCAAATTGTTTCAAATTGTTTCATATGTATAAATTTAATAAAACACTAAATGTCATTATGAGATACTAGTGTGAAGAAATCGATTTTAAAAATATTTTTATAAAAAAATATATCTCAGCAAGTACTTTCAAATTCAATAACAGTACATGCTGTTTTGGCCAACGTAAACACTTCTTTTCATGCCTAATAAGGACACAAATTGTGACAGATCAATGAATCCCTAGGAGGGAGGAGAGAGTGGCTTATATTCATGACATCCCACGAAAAGGCACAATCAAGTGTCCCCATGGAGATCCAGGTAAGACAGAACTTGCCTTCAGCAACCCACACCTGTCGTCAAAGAGGATTAACAGGTTTGGTCGGTCAGACTCGCTGACTTGGTTGATGCATGTCACCGTATCCCCTTTGAGTGGATCGAAGCTCATGACATCTATCACTGAATTGTTTGGTCCAGATTTGATTATTTACAGACTGACGTAATTATAGATCAAACATTGCTAAGTGGTGTGGAAAACAACAAACAAATAAACTGTCCCGGAAAGTGACAAAGACACAAGCATGGTGGGTGAGCTGGGGAGGGGGAGCCTGTCCTGTCGAGGATCCTCCATGTTCCATTCATCCCCAGCATCCTGTTCTGACAGAGATGAAACAGAGCCTCACACGACAGCTTCATCACCAGAACTAACACATCAGACCCAGCTTGTATCACAGCAAGTCACCAATCCTAATCCCAAAATTACATTTCAACACAATGATGCCATTGCTGAAGATATTTGGTTATTGATGGTAAATGTTATTTCATTCATTAAAAGAAACAATTGTCTCACTTCTTTCCTTAAGTTTTGTCAAACACTCTGAAAGGCAGAGGTTTGTAAACTGATCACAATGGGGTCAACTGGCATTTTGTTTGAGCGGGGTTATTCCCCTTTTCTATATTTCATAAGACCAGCATGAATAGTGAGAATTGTCTGATGAAAACAACTTTACTTCAATCTCAGATAATTTATCACATTATAGATATAAGGTATTCAAATTTTACTTTACAAATACCAGGTAATTATTGCCATTATCAACGGGACCTAAATATTTTTTGTTCAAGGGTCCTGATGAGAGATGTGAAGGTCCCTGCTATACAACACAAGCTTATGTCAACCTTAAAATAATATGACAGTGGTCTGTAAATAATCGAGCCTGGGCCAAGCAATTCAGTGATTGACATCACTAGTATCGATCCATGGAATTGAAATACAATAACGTCAGTGGTCAGCGAGTCTAACCACCCCGTCCACGGTCCACGTCGTCGCCTCAAACAACAAGCATGGGTTGCTGGGGATCTATATTCTCAGCCAGAATCTCCATGGGTATGAGATAATGCAGTCCTACAGACAGGAAGTAGATATTCTGTGCTTATAAACAAACACAGGTTATCACTGGAAGAGTGAGATGCGGTTACAGCACGTCTCCCACTTTCATCACTTACTGAAACAAGCCAGGTACGAGAAGGGAGGAAATCTGGGACGTTCACAGGGATACATGTAGACCTGCTCCTCCAAGGCCGGTAGTTGTTTGCTATTATCTATTGATGTCCTTTGTAACTTGTATGTATTTAAGATTGTACGTGAACTGTATTCTATAACTTATTGCTTGTGTACTCCAAAAAGAAATATAAACAAAAAGCATTATCATCATCAACAACAACAGAAAAGGACCAATCGGAAGAGGCTATTATACTTCAATTGTTGCATTGAATGTAACGTTAATTAACAGTGTTGAAATACTTCTGAAATTAAGAAACTAGGAACATTAAAAGCATCTAAATTTTGAACAAAATATAAAAATATCCCAATATCCCCGATACATCCCTGGTAAGTCAACAATCAGCTGACTTCTAAATGTCACAACTCAGTCCAACAATTTGTTTAAGACTTTAAACTTTGACACTTATTCCCGTACTTGTTCGCAGTTCAGATACCAGTGGTCTGTAATCAGTTTCAAATAGTACATAAGTATTATATATAAACACAATGACTTCAGGCACTCCCTATAAGAAGATGGCTCAATGATGATACGGCTGAGGGACACTGAAACACCTGGCTGACAGACGTCACAAACCCCCTCCCCTACCTCCAGCAGCTCCATCACCGATAACATCATCATCAAAAACAACAACAACATCAACACATGTGATGTGGAATTCTGTACTAAGACTACCCCCTGGATGGCAGGAGGTGGTAACAGTCTTCCTGTTTACAGTAATTACCAGGAAGTTTTTTTCCGGAAAAATTAGGCTTAGACCGGTAATTCATGTGACTGTCAGTACCTGTGGACCATCACTTCAGAGATGACGCCATTGAATTTGTCAGCCATGAACGTTCATGTCAGCCATGATTGCTCATTTACATAGCAAAGGAAAAAGATGCCTCAATACTGATGGCTTTCATATTAAAGTGAGTGAGTGAGTTTGGTTTAACGCCGCTTTTAACAGTATTCCAGTTATATCGTGGCGTGTCAGCTTAATGTGGGAGGAAAGCCCAGTGATGTAGGTCTAAGACCTTAACCACTTCGGTGAAACCCACGAGCACGGGTATGGTGCTGACAAATCTAGAAACATAATCAGGGTGAACCCGGGATTCAAACCCACAATCATAGGTATCTGGCGTGCCCAAGGGACGCAACTCTGCACAGCGAATCGCAGCGCCTTAGACGACTGGACCAAAGACGTTGAGTTGCAGCTCAATCTCATTAAAACCAGGTCTTGGTTCTCGCTTCCGCTAAACAAAGCGAACGAGGATCAGATTTAAATGAGATTGAGTTGCTGCTGTATCAACAAACTCAGGGCAAAGCTGACAATCAGGGAGACCGGCTCCAAATTTACAGTCGAGCCAAAAATGGACTGGAAGAGTGTAAAGAAAGTTAACATCAGTGCTCATGTCAGAAAAAACAGAAAGGCGTCTTAGTGTTTTCTGATATTTTCACATTTCAGTTGTAGACAGACAGTCAAAGTCAAATCTGTCAAGTTCCCAACTTTTCTGCTTAACCCATGCTGATGCAGGCAAGGGAGGTAACTACTTAAACTAGTCTATACATGACTGAGCTGACTGGCAATGCACACAAAACAGACACGACTCTCCATCATACAAGTGGAAAAGGTCCTGTGATGGATGACGGCTTCAGATGCTAGCTACACGGTAAGCTGCCTACTGACACTGGAACGTCCTAAGGTAGCAGCATGTCCTGGGAACGACCTACTCTCCCTTCGACTGGCTGGACTTGAAGTATGTTGGAATGTCACCAACTGAACTCAAATCAATGTTTTAAGGACATTTGAAGCCATTGTTAAATGTTTATTATGAATCAACAATCATTAGGATAAGAGCTCATGATCTTGAAAGTTTCTAAATATTATGCAAGAGCCATTTTCATTTCATGATGTTAAAGCCAAATTGAAAAATGTTTACTAAAGAACTTGGCATTGAATGAGGAACATATGCATTTTCAGCAACTGACTGAAGCGTACATAAAATCTTCACTGACATTTGCAACCGCTTGTGAAACCAAGTCAACAAGAGTTATGTCCCCTTACTGAAACGTAAAATGAACAGTTGTTTTTATGCCCAAGTTTCCAATACAAACAAAGACACCTACTTTGTGGCATCAGCAATATTAGATATAAATGTGACCTTATTTCCATTAGCGGTCAAGGCAAACCATCTGAGATTAACACACAACAAGATGGTAAACATCCCAAATCACAGACACAACAGCTACCACTATTTCAAGTGTATCATGGACATGTCATTTGGGTGGTAGATGGCAATTCAAGATTGGTGCAATTCATAAAATCATTTTTAAATGCTGTTAAAATAAAAAAAATACTACAAATGTATAGTCTAACATCATGAGAAGACATTTGGGAACTTGTTGAACATACACCTGTAATAGACATAATTAATGTTTGAAAAATGACATGATAAGTCATTTTTTTCTAATTCTTTACTTTTAGTCAAGGCAATCATAATGGGGTTCTTAATGGTGAGTTTAAGTAACTATTTCCATCGTCTGGGTTGGCATCTCAGAAAGTGATGCAGGACATACATTCTGGTGGAACCCCCAAGTATGTGCATGGTTCTGAGAGACAAAGGAATGTAATTGAGGCAAATATGGATTCAAATCCACACACAAAGTGTCGCTCCTGGTCCAGAGCAAATTGCGACTCCTTAACCCTTCTATCAGAACAGTCTGTCTGTTTCTGTTTGTCCACTTGAAAGCCTTGACCACTGGTGGTGTGAGTGAATGAGTATGGTTTTATGCCGCTTTTAGCAATATTCCAGCAATATCACGGCAGGGGACACCAGAAATGGGCTTCACACATTGTACCCATGTCAGGAATCGAACCCGGGTCTTCGGCGTGACGAGCGAACGCTTTAACCACTAGGCTACCCGACCGCCCCCCACTGGTGGTGTGAATGTAATCAATAAATAATCAGTTAACTTCTCATTATTGTGGCGAAAACCACAATCATAGGTTTCTGGTGTGCCTTATGGACGCAACTCTGCACAGCAAATCGCGCGCCTTAGATGACTGGGCCACCCGTGCCCCCTGTAAGTCAAGGTTAAACCCTGTAGCGTTGTTCTGAGAACCATCTAGGTAAACAACTTTTTTATTAGTGAATGGATCAAACTGACTAGATGCAGCTCCCCTAACAACTCAAACACAAACAGCTCACTGACCAGATGCAGCTCCTCTAACAACTCAAACACAAACAGCTCACTGACCAGATGCAGCTCCCCTAACAACTCAAACACAAACAGCTCACTGACCAGATGCAGCTCCCCTAACAACTCAAACAGCTCACTGACCAGATGCAGCTCCCCTAACAACTCAAACACAAACAGCTCACTGACCAGATGCAGCTCCCCTAACAACTCAAACACAAACAGCTCACTGACCAGATGCAGCTCCCCTAACAACTCAAACTCAAACAGCTCACTGACTAGATGCAGCTCCCCTAACAACTCAAACACAAACAGCTCACTGACCAGATGCAGCTCCCCTAACAACTCAAACACAAACAGCTCACTGACCAGATGCAGCTCCCCTAACAACTCAAACACAAACAGCTCACTGACAAGATGCAGCTCCCCTAACAACTCAAACAGCTCACTGACTCTATGCAGCTCCCCTAACAACTCAAACACAAACAGCTCACTGACCAGGTGCAGCTCCCCTAACAACTCAAACAGCTCACTGACCAGGTGCAGCTCCCCTAACAACTCAAACAGCTCACTGACCAGGTGCAGCTCCCCTAACAACTCAAACAGCTCACTGACCAGATGCAGCTCCCCTAACAACTCAAACACAAACAGCTCACTTACACACCACATTCCCCCTATTCCAGTAAAACAAATGAATTACAATAAAATGGCAATAGCAATCAACCAATCATGGAAGGGGCCAGAGGTCTTCCACACCCTTGTCCTGCATTGATGCTGTCCAGGAATTGGTTGGTTGGTTGTTTTATTGTTTAACGCCGCACTCAGCAATATTCCAGATATATGATGACAGTCTGTAAATAATCGAGTCTGGACCAGACAATCCAGTGATTGATATCATGAGCATCGATCCAAGCAATTGGGATCGATGACATGTATCAACCAAGTTAGCGAGCCTGACCATCCGATCCCATTAGTTGCCTTTAACGACAAGCATAGTTGCCTTTTACGGCAAGCATGGGTTGCTGAAGACCTATTCTACCCCGTCCAGGAAATTGGAGCATAGTAGTAACTAGAATGTGTTATAATAATAGTTTGCGATTGCATTATTGGTTTGTGAAATATCCAGACAAACGGAGCATTATACAGTAATATTTTCATTTTTCACAACAGTTGTCCGGCCGGCAGGATTTCTGGACAACTAGCTTCGTACAAGCTGGGTTCCATTGTCAATTGTCAATTATAACTGACTTAAAATGACTACTTAGAATCAATTTCAATTTCAAATCCTCAACATGATTTCTGGGACTTGACATGAAACACGTCAACCTAGCACAGACAGAAAGAATGTATTCAGTACTACAGGCAACAGTCTGTTTGTTCACCGCTAAGAGTTGTGTGTCAACTCTAAAACCCATGGGCTGGATACAAAATCAATGTGAAAGACTTGCCTGTATAGCATATATATTTTATGAAAACTTCTCCCACTTTGTCAACACTGCACTTTCGTCATTCATTCAGAGTTGCCTCCCCTTGACCACACATTTCTCCCACATCATTGATCGACAATCCATCTGTCTAAACAGTCACATCCTATAAAATTGATATAGCCGTTACCAATTCCGACCAGGAGAATGAACTAAATCCATTATGCTTCTATTAATCACCTCTTCTACTGAAGGAAAGTATTCATCATGTTCATAATGAAAACATTTCATAACAAGGATTGTCCCCACATGTTTTTTTGCTTCAAGACCTTGACCAACATATTTACAATAGCAAGTCTGTGAGTGCACAGCGAAACCTACACCACGTGGGGTAGTGACTGTTGACACATCCACTCCCGTGGAGGCCGCCCAGACACGTGTGTAGTATCACATCGTCACATCCTCTCACACATCGCCTGGGGTTGTTACATTGTATTTGTAATATCAAACATGTGAGGGACAGGTCGAACAACATTATCTCCCTTCACTAAAACTAATTTCAAAACAATGGAGTCTGGACAGATTTTGGTGACATAAAGATCACTGACCAGGTCCTCAACAAAGTTTCAATTTTAGAAAAAATATCATTCATATATTTTGGTTCTTATGACAGTTTAGAGTTTTTGAGTTTCTGAGTTTTTGAGTTTTTGAGTTTTTGAGTGAGTGAGTGAGTGAGTGAGTTTTACAGCTTAGCAATATTCCAGCAATATCACGGCTGGGGACACCAGAAATGGGCTTCACACATTGTACCCATGTCGGGAATCGAACCAGGGTCTTTGGCATGACAAGCGAACGCTTTAACCACTAGGCTGGCCGACCGCCCCGACAGTTTAAGAGAATGGATTGATATTTGGGCTGCAATGAATACACTATGAGGCCAAAACAATGCATATCACGAAAAATAGGGTAACAAATACGAATATTAATTCATGAATACAAGAAGTCAGCCGTTGATGTATTATTTATCGTATTCAGTGAAACAATAACAAAATAAATTATTTGTCATGGTTTGACCATGTTGACCGTGTTAATTATTATCATTATACATTTATATACTGCACTTATTCAGGTAGTATCTGCTCAAATGTGACAATGTCCAGTGACCACATTACTGTCAAATGAAATATATAAGAGTTGTCTTTCTTAAGAAATCTATAACATAACAGACAAATTCAAGTAAAAAACACTCTTTAAAATTGTAAATATTTGATTCCAGTGACTGCGAATAACGAATTCAGTTCATGAAGGGATACGGTTCGATCCACCGTATACGTGAGTGAATCGTGACAGCCCTAGTGTTATGCAGACAGTGAAGTGTATGCAGTATGGGCAAACGTTCAGTGGATAATGTATCAGGTACAACATGTCAGTTGACAATCTCATTAAAATCAGACATTGTACTCTGATGTGATCCCTCTCTGGGTGATGATCTGACAAGAGGTCCTATAAGGTGACACTCACGAAACTTTGATCACCCAATCTAAACAAAACTCACTTCAGCCAATCAGATGCTAGCTTTCTTAAACGATTCTTTTAAAACTCTTTTCAACCCTGAGTGAGTGAGTGAGTGAGTGAGTGAGTGAGTGAGTGAGTGAGTGAGTGAGTGAGTGAGTGAATTGTCTTACGCTGCTTTTAGAAATATTCCAGCAATATCACGCCGGGGGATACCAGAAATGGGCTTCACACATTGTACCCCAAGGGGGAATCGAACTATTGTCTTCAGCGTGACGAGAGATCGCTCTCTTGATTGATATAGTTGGATCATAACAAATAAACTCTACACAGAAGACAAATATTCCCTCAAAAGTCCCCCCTCCCCCCTTTGCACCTAAGTCATCCCATTGTGCTCAGTAATGACAGGGTGTACAAAACATCCCAAACAATTAGCACTGCCTTTAATTTTCCATTAGGAACTGACTGCTGATATTCATTTTCTGAATTCTTCACATGGACCAGGAATTTAGAAGCCTAAAAGCTGATTAGAAAGTTCGCCTGATACGACCTCTCAGGAGGGTTTTCCAATTCTCATGCAGAAAGAAAGTTGTATCCGAGTATAGGTTCAGATTGTAATGAGATTGTGTCAGTTCATCACAGGTGGCAAATTTCTAAGTCCTAACAATAACAGCCTTTGACATTCACACATTGCTAGCCCCAGACTACTACATTGTGCTGAGGATATGTTTTGTTTGTTGTTTAACGCCACACACAGCAATGTTCCAGCTATATGACAGCAGTTTGTAAATAAACATCATGAGCATCCATCCAGCCAATTGGGACACGATGACATGCATCAACCAAATCAGCGAGCCTGACCACCTGATCCCGTTACTCACCCTTTACGGCAAGCATGGGTCGTTGAAGGCCAATTCTACCCCGGATCTTTAGGGTCTGCTGAGGACCGGTCAAAATCAATGGTAGTCCTCATGGAGTAGTAGCATTTGAGGGCGATAATTTTGAACCATTTCTCTCACTCATCAGTTGAGAGACGATCAGTTTGTTTGTCACCAATACTTTCATCACAACCATACTGACCACCCAGTGTCAGTTCCTAATTTACTGTCTCCAAATCAAGAATATGTCTCAAGAAATATCAGTTTGCATTAGAACGGAGAAAATTACCAATCTTTCCATCATGATTACAGGTGACCATTGTTCTGTATAGCCTACAATTTCAAATGAACCAAAAGACATATATATATATCTCTATCCCAAAACAGCAGGACACCAAAATAATTTCAGTAAAAAAACTTCCAAATTAAATTAAAATGACTACCGGTTTCACAATATCGTACAAGTATTTTTCCTGATTCCTATCATGTTGTATGCACTCTCAAAATAACAGAAATTATTCCCATTATCATGACTATGTCAAAAGTCTAAGTCTGCAAGTCAGACTTTTGCACTTAATGATTTCAATTCAACTTCTTCCCTTCTCTCCTGTGCCACATATTTTCAATGAAGTTGATTTTTTCTGTACCCGAGTTTCCCGCGAAGTAATGAACGTCACACGTATACTCTGTCACATATTACTCAACATTTGTTTACAATCACCTGGAGAGCGGATATGGTAGTCGGGAAACGCCCGAACAAGACTCTAAAATTTGGTCTGGAACTCGTATTGTTTCATTCAAAGTATGAAATCGAAGACAAATGTGCACTACTTACAACACAGGAAGTATATACGTTGTTAAAAAATAAAGCTAAATTGGGCTCCATTCCGGAGACTAAAATTTGGTCTAACCTAATTTTTCTGAAATTGAAAACATACACCTGGTTTTCGTACCCCTGAGTGTTTATTGCAGGCGAAGGATTTGTTGTGTTGTTTTCAGCAGGCCCTGGCTCGTTCAAACTTTTTTTAACCAAATCTTGTAATTGTAGTCTGTTTTATGTGAGTGAAAGAGTGGATTTCATTTTTTGGCTGCAGTCAGCAATATTCCAGCTGTATAGAGGCAGCCAGTGGAAGATTAAGTCTGGGCCAGACAATCCAGAGATTGACTGTAAAAGCATCCCACAATGTTGAGGTGCACCTGGTCAAACACTGTATTCTTAATTTAGTCGTGAGTGAGTGAGTTGGGTTTAACGCCGCTTTTAATAGTATTCCAGTTATATCACGGCGTGTCAGCTTAATGTAGGAGGAAAGCCCGAGTGATGCAGGTGTCAGACGTTTATCACTTCGGTGAAACCCACAAGTATGGGTATGGTGCTGACAAACCTAGAAACATAATCGGGGCAAACCGGGATTCAAACCCACAATCATAGGATACTTGCATGCCCAAGGGACACAACTCTGTGCGAATCACGGCACCTTAGACACCGGGCCACCCGTGCCCCCTTTAGTCTCTAGAGTCTGAGACATGGACTAACTGCAGCCCACACAACACAGCCATGTTGTTCTGCTACTTTCTAGGTGGGGTCAACTGTTTTATAAATACACCTATCTTATCATGCTTATCAAGCACAACTTGAACAAAATATAATAGATTACTATATAGGCCTGTAACCAAAACACTGTTCCGAAATGAAGGCAGGGTCATGAATCACAGACCCATGAAAAAACCTTCACACTTTGACAGGCAGTTGGAATAAAAGCCTGTTTTCATGAACAACAACTTCTGTACTGCTCTTGTCACTGTTCCGTGGCTACTTACTGCCTCTTCATCATCTGAGGATGTGTGTTTGTTTGTTGTATAACTCCACACTCAGCAATATTCTAGCTGTATGACGACAGTCTGTAAATAATCGAGTCTGGACCAGACAATCCAGTGACTGACATCATGAGCATCGAACCACACAACTGGGATACGATGAAATGCAACAACCAGTCCTATAAGTCACCTTTTACGACAAGCATAGTCGCCTCTTACAGCAAGCATGCTAAAATATGACTTGTAGTTTTTTTACACTTTTGAACTGAGACACATCATTCCATACGCTGTGCAGAAAGATGGTTCCATAAGAACAGCGTTAGAAATTGGCACTAGTCCTATAGTCCTTGCCAATCTGTCCAATAGTTAAGGTATCATAAGGACAAGTAGAAATTTGCCAATTTAAGGGGTTTTCTATATGTTATCATTATAAGGACTAGTTGACTATAACTGTTAGTTTCTAACCCTGAAGAACCCTACCAATATCACTGCCTGGATGTCTGCATTGTATACTCCTAATGTTGTGTGAATGGTTAAACCTGGTAAAGATTTTTTCATTACAAATCAGCAGTAGAAACTAACATTTTTAGTCCACCAGTCCCTACAATAACATATAGCAAAATCCTTAAAAATGGAAAATTTCTACTAGTCCTTATGATACCTTAACTATTGGGCCGTTTGGCAAGGACTACAGGACCAGTGCCAATCTCTACTAGTCCTTATGATACCTTAACTATTGGTCCGTTTGGCAAGGACTACAGGACTAGTGCCAATCTCTACTAGTCCTTATGATACCTTAACTATTGGGCAGTTTGGCAAGGACTACAGGACTAGTGCCAATTTCTAACACTGCAAATGATTTCCTGGGCTGTCCCATGTGATTATCTCTGGGTGTCAGGAGTCAATGGCTTCACAATGCTACAAAAATTCCCATCCTGTTTAGAGTTATATGAATCTGACTTAAAGGGAGACAAGGATCGGCGGCCCACAGGCAGACCCAGCACCCAGCAAGTCACTGAAACCAACTTTGCTTATATAGTGTGCACACTTTATTATCTATCAAGCAGATAATGATTTCCCTAATTAAATACAGACAACGCCTCAGCAGGACAGTAGGACAGATGGTCCATCATTAGATATAGAAATATCTGAACTTTAGTATGCAGTTCATGTCCTGTTTTCTTCACTGGAAACTTCCCCCGAGTGCTGCCATTGACTTCCTACTTCACAAACCCAGTTGTGACCGCAGTAGCACCGAAATATACTGCCACTCCAAGAGTTGTGGCCAATGCTATCTTGTGTGTAATACGATCTGTATATCCCGACATCATTAGTTTAATAACACAGCCAACTGTCGCTTCTGGTATTTTATCAATGGTCTGTATCGACAATATGTCTTTGAAGTAATTATTGTGGGTGTTATGTGATAAAAGCGGAGAACAAAGTCACGATTGTGGTATATGGTGACGCTTTGCGACATCAAGATGAGGTGTGATTCACTGCTCTACATACCCAGGAAACTATCTTAGTTTGCAACACAGCAATACAAACATGCACTGACAAGAGCTGGACAGAATGCATCCTGGAGTGGAGTGGAGTGGAGTGGAGTGGAGTGGAGTGGAGTGGAGTGGAGTGGAGTGGAGTGGAGTGGAGTGGAGTGGAGTGGAGTGGAGTGGAGTGGAGTGGAGTGGAGTGGAGTGGAGTGGAGTGGAGTGGAGTGGAGTGGAGCTGAGAGACCAAGTACCTTACTTATGCTCCCTTCCACTCCACCCCTCAAAGATCCGGGTTAGAGTGTGTCTTCAGCAATTCACGTTTGTCATAAGAGCCGACTAACAAGATCAGGTTAGGTGACTTGGTTGATGTATGTAATCGTATCCCAATTGGTTGGATTGATGCTCATAATGTCAATCACTGGATTGTCTGGTCCAGACCTGATTATTTACAGACCGCCGTCATATAGCTGGAATATTGCTGAGTGCTGCATTAAACAACAAACAAACATTCTAGAGCTGAGTAAGCTAGTTCATCCTAGTGGTCCAGTGTATCCATTCAAGGTGATGAGGAGGATCATGTCAAGTACACCAAAGGCCTTCCTAGTATGCGACACCTTCATTTACGTTTGTTTAATCAGGTTAGTTCGGGATTGCAGACCAACGGAAAAACACCCAACTTCCACCTTACATTCGTACTATACCAATTACCTGATAGTTGAAATGAAAAGTAAATATAAATTGTCAAATAAAGAAAATAATTTAGCTGGGAAAGAATATTCAGCCTCCCGACATTCATCACATGTTTGTAAAAATAAGTCAATCAGTTGCGAGTTCAACTCCTTGCATGGTTGAGAGCGCTAGAGCAGCGGGGAGCTGTGACGATAGTATGGAGAGCCCCGCTAACAAGCAATTGCTGCAAACCCTGACAAGGGACACAACTCTGTTCAGGGCACATAAAACCACTTGGCCAACCTTGCCCCAGCCTATACTGTAAAATAACAGGAGTGTGCGCCACCACTGGCTAAAAGAAACACTTCATGGGATATAAGTTTAAAACTATTCCTGACTTTACACTGCCTCAATGCTTTCTTGCTAAAAATTTAAGCTTCACCCCTGAAGTCCATACCTTGTTAATCCAGAGCCCTGCTCTCCAGTCAAATACTGCTGGGATCTCCTATTACAGGGAAATTACTACACATAGATTTGCTAATCTGGACATATACTACTCAAAGGAGATGAGAGTGTTCTGTCCTTTCTATATGTAAATCTGTTTGAAGATGCAGGGAACAGCACAGTCTGAGGATGAACGTGTCCTGCATTTGAACATGGGGGATATACGGCACCACAAGCGAACGCCAGAACCACAAGACTAAGACTGAGACTTTAGCCACTATTGCAAAGATGAAATGCCAACTAATTCAAAACTCTTTTTACAAAATCCTTATTCTGGGCATAAGTATGTGAAATGAGAATAATATAGTTTGAGAATAGTGTTATACACTTACACGTGGTACGAGAATAGTATCATACACTTACATGTAGTACGAGAACAGTGTTATACACTGACGGTATAGTACGAGAACAGTGTTATACACTGACGGTTGGTTGGTTTGTTGTTTAACGCCGCACTCGGCAATATTCCAGCTATATGACGGCGGTCTGTAAATAATCGAGTCTGGACCAGACAATCCAGTGATTAATATCAGGAGCATCGATCCACGCAATTGGGATCAATGACATGCATCAACCAAGTCAGCGAGCCTGACCACCCGATCCCGTTAGTCGCCTTTTACGACAAGCAGAGTCACCTTTTACAGCAAGCATGGGTTGCTGAAGACCTATTCTAACCCGGAATCTTCACGGTCATTATATAGTACGAGAACAGTGTTATATGAATATGCAGAGTTACACACGACATAGCCGTAAACTCACCGTAGGTAGGTGTCGTCGCAGCTCATGGAGCGGTATCGCAGTTTACTGGACATGCTAACTGTGGGTACCTGGCTCGGGTACACCACATAGGTGTACTGCGGGGAGTACACATACGAGCCGATCGCAGGGCAGGCGGAACACATGGTGTACGGGTGTACTCGTGGTAGGTCCTTCATGTCGAGGGAGGTGGACTTCTGCATGGTGTGGGCACCTCCAAAAACTTGATCAAATCACGGTATGGTATGCTGCCAAGTTTGTGAGTCTTAGGTAGCCTGACCTGATGAAATCACAGGATAATCTGCTTCCAGTTTAGCGAGGCTGAGTAGCTACACCTGATGAAATCACGTGTTTATTATCCTCAAAGTCTCCACAGACTTCTAGAAATCCCTGGGGTACAGATTTTTAAGCTTGATGGTCATAGAGATGATCATAAACGTACACACTGCAGCAGTCTCACTGGTTCTGTCCCAAGATTACTTAGTTCTGTAATTTGCTCTAATTAGCCAAGCTCCAGAATACCCACTGATCACAATATCTCTTGCGCTGCTGTGATCTTCTCCAAAGGTCAAAATCAAACAACCAGATCAAAGATGTCCTGTTCAAATCAATCTCGCCAGATCATAAAACTATCAGTGACACTGATTTATGCTCTCATCAATATACAATTTTAAAAACTCCCTTTCTGAAATGTACTTGGGTGAACTATAACAGTGTCCATGGGGAGCTGATGAGGGTAGAAACTATGACCAAGGGAGGGGTGGACTGTCCCTAGACCACAGTGGTTGATCAATAAGGGTAGACAGAAAGTTCGGTTGTCTCCTGTGACTGGGGTCCGGGTCTGGCCGAGGTGAGGATGTAAACACAACACCAGGTGATCTCGAGGTCAGGGAATCCAGGGGCAGTCAAGCGAAACCCTCCACAAACTGTTTGAGCACACGGAGCCCTCAGCACTAATTGGACAGTGACAAACTACCACCACTCAGTGGACAACTCCAGCACAGGCTGGGCTGGGCTATGTTTTGATGGTCAGTTTAGAGGCTCAGCAGCCGAGTCACAATCCTCATTTGTCAGCACTTTGTTGTGATGATCACAATTCTGATCCAACGCGTTATAAAACAATGCTGTCACAACAATGGTAGCTAGAAACCTCAATGTCTAATATGCCAATCAAAATGCCTCAACTGTCATTACAAATGGTAGGGAAATGTTCATTCAAATGACAATAAAATCAAAATTTACGGAACTCCACTTCTCAAAAAAAAATTATTCCTTAAACAAATCACTGGCAATGTTAAACTAAGACCCCAGGCAGCAGATACGACCTGCGTACATGTGGCTATATATTTCCGAATTTGGCTTTTCTTCGTAAGGACTCTTCAGGAAATGTCAAATATCAGCATCAGCCAAGTATCAGAGAATAATGACAATCCTTCAGGATATTATCACCATGGTTACAGCTGAATGATTATATCTATGTGAAGCAGACGTGACTGGAGTGGGCAGACGTCAACAGGCAGTCCCAATTGCAAGGTGGTATGTTTGTGAATGGATCAGTATTAATATCCATGCATACTTCTAAGTAAACACGTCATCCAGTGTTGCAGTTTGTTTGACGTAGATGTCCGTGTTACTTAGAGATCCGTATAGTCTCCGCACTTCACACCTGGGTGTTTAAACACTGTATAGCTGCTCACTATAGTATCACTGTCCTCAACACTGCCGCAGTATGAAAATGAACTCTCAAAAATAATCCACTTAAACTGGATTTGAGAACTACTGAGTCTATGTCATATCTCTACCCGTCTTTCCGGTGTTGGTAGATGATAAGGATCCGTGAAGTCACTCAGTACAAAGCAGGTGTCACTGTTCAAACGTTATCCAAGTCTCCACAACGAAGTCACCAAGTTTACTGGCTTCACAAACATTACGAATGCCAGAAAACAGATGTGTTTTTACTTCTGTAAGATCATAAAAATAATCTTGTCCTGCCTCTCAGAGTTCTTCCAAATGCTACGAAACAACCCACGGCTTAAATCCTCGAGATCAGTGACACCGCACGAAGCCAGTGGTCCAGTAGAACGACTAATTACCTTTCCACGTCAATAATAACTCAATTTCTCACAGTCTTCTGAGCCTTGACAGCGATGGCCCCTGCAGACTAGTTCAATAAGACTCCAATAGCTGCTGAAAGCTACTGTGACTTCCCGGTTCCCTCTGGGGGACACTAGATCTCTAACTGCAGCTTAACCCGAACCAAAAAGCATTAATTCACAGTAGCATTTGATGTTCTTTCACAAAATTGTCAGACAGCAAATGGTAAATTTGTCTCCTTCTGGAGGCCAACAACAAGCAAGCCTTCTCTAAGTCTGCTCATTTGTTACAGCACCTGATCTGTGACGCAATTGTTCACTGGCGTAGCTTGCGATGGTCTCAGTCACTGGTGACACTGGAACTAAGCTCACAGTCACAGAAGCGATAACATCCACAAGTTACACACGATCCTCAGTCATCTGTCTGCAGCACTGACCCAATGTTACAATCCTCGTCGTCACCAATCGGTTCGGCCAAGAATAATCCTACATAACAGCAAATCCAATGAAACAGCAAAATTGGTCTTCCTAGGCAGCCAATGCTTCACACAGCAAACAAAGCTTGTTTTCCAGTCAATTCTTTTTCAGAACTGTAATTCACAAATCAAATTTCTAGCAGTTCAATTCCACTTCAGCTGTATAAGTCCTAACTGATCAGAGGAGGAAATTCCAGTGGGCCAGTCCAACCTTAGTCTGAAGTGTGGGATAGGTGTCAGGCTATATTACATCATCAAGAGCAACCGCATGAATCCAGCTTGCTGACAAGGACAGTCTGAAGCGGGGACACACTCCACACTCTATATATATATGTAAGTAAGATAGTCATTGTGTGAGCTGGCTACACGTAACACACCACGCCTCAAGTTAACGCGATGTCTTACAGGTGCTAGTTTCCGACAGCGACCTCCCAGACCAGAAACCACATGGCTGAACTACACTGCATGCGACAATGTTTACATTCTGACCTAGCATAAATAAGCTCCACCAATCAGAATCCTGCTTGCATATGGGTTGGCCAGAGTCTGGTTCATTCATCAATATAGCTTTACTTACTTGCTGGTGCATAAGGGACTTGACAATCAATGAATATCATTCTTAGCTAGCCTGCACGTAACTGCCTCCTCAAACACAACAGATTTCTCCTCGTACAGGAAAACAGTTACCAATCCTTGAAGCCCACTTATACCAGCAGGACATGTTTACAGCAATCATGACAGTCATGTAATGCTACACTAGGCAGTGAACTAACTGAAGGCCGCAGCATAATGATTATTTGATCAGTGGGATCCTAGGAAAAATCTCCCAACTTATTGTCTGTGGAACTTGATCAATGCCAATGCTTGAATAAACATAAATTAATGAGCTATATGATAAACTCGCTAACATGTCTCCTTTATCCTTAAGTCAACTGAATGTGCCCTCAATGTCTTCCACTGACAACACACAGCTAATACATTCATACACCTACTTAGAGAAATCCTAACAATTTGCTCCAATTCCACTGATAAATGTTTTGACATACTTTTAACATTTTGTTTCCAGTTTATGCGTTTTGGTCCTCTGGTCATGTCAATGAAATAACCCATCTGTTTCATTACAAAGGATATTCACGATCAAATCGCCAAATCTTTATAAATCATATAAATATACAAACTATTTTCCCCAAAACATATTTTACACCTGAATAAAAATCATTAAACTTAATCAACATCTTATAGATTTCTCATGTCATCCCTGTCACGCAGTTTACTGAAAATAAACATGATGAACAAACACAGAATTCATGCGGTCAAGGACCACAGAGAGGGAAATAATAACACCGAGGCACTAATCTTCAAGTCAAACATTGCCGTCACTACAGGACTGATGTTAATTAAATGACACAAGAGTAAGATCAGCCCATCTGATCCTGCAACAAAGCCCCGATGTTTGTTCTATAGCCCTGTACCTACAGTGACGTAACAGGTTAGGTAATGACACAACAAGGCTTCATTAGCTGTGTAACTAGTGCTCAAACAAGAGCCAGTTTGGAATCACAAATAGTATTTCAGTGAAACAATTCTAGCAAGCTGGCAGGTGAGACTGATTGGCAGGCCTGTGTGTTCAAGCTGGTTGAGATAAGCCCCAAATCCAAAGAATAATTCATAATGACTTAAGCCCCCCCCCGACTCCAAGTGCTAGTTCCCATCTCTCAGCGCATTGTAAACCACACAATCTAAACGATTCAAAACTAAATACAACACCATTTAACTCTTTTATACCCAAACTCAAAACCCCCAAAATAGATATAACCCTCTCCACTAAACTAAATAAAGAAACTGACCCAAATACCGCCAAATCCACGAAATTAGCATACAAACACGAAAAATGGCCAAATTGGTGTCACATTAACACAGACAGGTCCCCTGACCCGGACACAAAATGTACAGGTTTCAGCACCCAAAACCACAAACCTACAAGAGAAACCAAATCCTATAGGCTCCCCAACAACCAATCAATCTTCACAGCAGAACTAATGGGAATATTAACAGCTCTACACAGCGCCCAAACTAAAAAACACCAAAAAACCTTAGTCCTTACAGACTCACTGAGTGGGCTCCAGGCAATAAAAAATCAATAATAAAAATTAAAAAAAACGTCCAAAACTAATCCTTCAGATACTAAAAAGCTCCAACAATCTCATCAGACTAGGCAAAGAGAACAACATAGAACAACACTCAAAACTACACTTAACCACAACAACCAGTTGACACTACCAACTCTTCTAAACCCATTAAACAACTTACAAACACATAAGGGACTAGGCACATACCTAATCAACACAGGACTCGCTGTCGTAAGAGGCGGCTAACGGGAACGGGTGGTCAGGCTTTCTGACTTGGTTGATGTATGTTATCGTATCCCAATTGCGTAGATCAGTGCTCATGATGTCAATCACTGGACTGTCTGGTCCAGACTCGATTATTTACAGACCTCTATCATATAGCTGGAGTGCGACGTTAAACAACAAACAACCAATCAATGCAAAATGTTCACTTTGAAACATCCCAAAATAGTCCTACCATCTGTGACTTTAGCCACTAAGACTTTGCCCAAGGCTAGAAAACCTCCATCCCGTCTTGTAAGCCTTGCTACTAAAGTTCCACACATTAACACTAAGATCTACTGAAAATGATGTCAACGGTCTCAAATGGATTCAAATACCACAGCCCAAAACCTGGTGGTCTGTAGACCCCAATTTAAAACATGTTTTAGGATGAACATTAAAAATTGCATGTCTCCTGCAGATGTATAGTAACCAAGATTTGAAGTTAAAACATTAATATAAACTTCAGCTTGAAAGACCAAGTTCTCCAAAGTTGGGAAAAGTGATATTTTCATTGCAGTAAACAGAACACTCGATGAGAGAAACATGATATTGCACTCGACACATGAAATATCCTCTATTTATGTCACACAAAAACTGAAGCCGCTTCACCAGAACTTCACTTCATCAAGGACACTCAGAACCAGGGAATCAGTATTTTTAGACAGATTGAACTGTGAGAGGCCACACCACAATCAGCCACATCTCAACAACAATGTCAACAACTCATCACACAATAACCTAGTTCAGCACCATATCACATAATTTACATGTCCTGGTGATGAGAGACGGCATAGAGCCTGTTGTGACCAACCACAACCAGCACATACTGGATGGAGTGGGTGGGCAGATTACCCACGATGCCTTGAAATGGGGCACGGGCAAACACCATCGTGGAATCTGGGCCAGTGACCAGGTCAGCTGGTCAGTTGTACCTGTTCCTTTGTTGTGAGTTATCGCTAGAGATAAGGTGACAGGTGCTTGTTTTAGATCCTGTACTTATCAACATCAGGACACAAACCCATAGATCAGGAGTCAAGTTAGGTACAGGATTCATACCACCAGATAGTTGTCATTACAATAAACCTGTCTCACTGTACCCCTAGTCAGTTCTTTATTGTGTCACTATTATAACGTCAGCATTACATAATGTAAGTACAACAGTTGGAATTGCAGCGGTGCACTTTGTTGCAATACAAGATGCATCTCCATAACTTTATCACATGCTATAGGACCGCCTCCGTGGTCTAGTGGTAGAGCGTCCGCCCGTGTCATACCAAAAGACGTTAAAAGATGGTACTTGTTGTTACCCTGTCTGGCGCTCGGCATAAAGGGCTAAAACAAGGACCAGTCGGCTCGGAGTCAGTATACTGTGTCTCAGTGGGGTATTCATGTTAAACTACGGCATGGTATCTCAGTGAGCTAGCACTATAAATCGGCATCAGTCCGGACTAGTACAAACAGCCACACAAACACAAACACGTACAAGCACGTCGCTATATAAGTGCAATAATCTTGGACGCGACGTTAAACCCCATTTCACCTCACCTTATCACATGCTATAAAACAGCCATGGGTATGCCAGATTAGATGCTGGACGTAAGAGGAGACTGCGATCCGATACGCATCCGATATTCTTATGTGTGATGTTCGCCATTTTTTTCATAGACAAGATGCTAGATACCTGGCTCACAGACGATTTACAGTTGGCAGTGTCAAGTATGGCGCAATGGATGAAAATATTGACGTTTTCTCTACTATTTTCACGAGTAATTAGTGTTTGGATGTAACACTTATTGAAGAATATATTTAAGGTAAGAATCGATACTTTATACTTAGTGTGTGATTGTGACCAATACTTGTATTGAGAAGCGAAAATGCAATCCAACGATGCATCATCCCACTACTAATCAGGTGGTCAATCTTGGCGACTTGGTTGATTGTGTGTCATCGCACCCCGATGGTGTTGATCATTGCTCACAATATCAATCACTGGTTTGTCTGGTCCAAGTGGCAAAATCTTTACCTATTATCATCATTGCTCTCAAACGCACTCTCCCCACCTCGAGCCTCACAGTGTACACCACTTTCTATAAACGGAGGAGTTGAACAATGTGGGGAACACAATTTGTTCCGAACATCCAGGTAAATCTATTTGTTGTTTTTGTTTCACAATCTGAACTTATAACTTATATTTTCTGGTATTCTCGACCAAATTTAGAATATATGCATAATTTTTTAATAAGAAATGTCAACAGCATCTCCTGCTGGACCCAAATCATCAATACCCATATTTACAACAACAAACTTGACCTTGACTGCATTCAGAACGCTTCGTGGCATCCATTACCATTATACAATACACCTTCGCAAATTGAAAACAAACATGTTACAATATTTTCCATCCGCAGACAAACTCGAGCAAGACCCCGAGGAAAGCATCCTGTCAGAAATGGGAAATATCTGGCCCACAATTGCCCAACCAAACCCTGTAAGCGACTTCCACGTCGTCAAGTCCCCCACATCCGTCCCTGACGGACCCCCCTGGCAGGCTGGAAGCTACACCCAACTACTGGATGTTTTCAACTTCCAGGACAATGGCGCTAAGTGGACCAACAAGTGGCACACCTAAAATTTGCAAATCATCACGTCAAATATTTCTCCTACCTATACCGGATCTTGATAGAAACTTTGAAATGATAGGGAAAATGCATTAAAATTCCCTCTGCATGTTGGTATGTTGAGCTGTTCGACATGTTACCATTAGTACCGTCGCCATGTCTTCACTGGACAAGCATATCGAGATTGAGTCTGTGGAGGATTTCAGAGAGTGAGTGAGGGATTAGTATTTATTCTGTTTTACATGAACTGCGTGGAACTAAAAGTGACCAACCCCTAAGAGTTGTGTTTTGGCTTGAACCAGCACCCCCCACCCCCCACCCACCCCCCTCCAAAAAAAATTCTAAAGTTAAATAAAAATGTTTTCAAAGTAATTAATGAAACCTTTTTCAGAAAACATCTTCTTGTGGAGATAGCAAATATTGTTAACTTACATAATTATTAGTTGTGTTTTCCATGAATATTTCACGTTTCTATTAATAATTGAGTGAGTGAGTTGTGTTTAACGCCGCTTTTAACAGTATTCCAGTTATATCACGGCGTGTCAGCTTAATGTGGGAGGAAAGCCCGAAGTGATGCAGGTCTCAGAGGTTTACCACTTCGGTGAAACCCACGAGCACGGGTATGGTGCTGACAAACCTAGAAACATAATTGGGGCAAACCGGGATTCGAACCCACAATCATAGGTTTCTGGCGTGCCCAAGGGACGCAACTCTGCACAGCGAATCGCGACGCCTTAGACGACTGGGCCACCCGTGCCCCCCGTTTCTATTAATAAAGGAAACATGTTATAGTTATCGTGTCTATCATTCCTTTTCAGTCCTTCTAAGTGCTGGAGTCCAGGGGTGGTTTGGTATGCTGCTGTAGTATCAGATCTGGAATGTCTGACATGTTGAACGTCCAACATCAGGGTTATTACAAGGACCCTGTGACTGCAAAATTAGTTTCTTTGTTTGTCAATTTGAACTTGTTTCATTTCAACTATCATGTAACTGGTACAGTACAAATGTAAGGTGGCAGTTGGTTGATTTTCCGTTTGTCTGCAATCTCAAACTAATCTGATCGAACAAACAAAAAGGTAAATCCATCTAGAAAAAATTGGTCAGTTGTAAACCTTTTCAAAAATCGCCATGACATAAAAAAAATGTTTAAAAAATATAAACGTGACTACATTTGGGGTAAAATGGAAGATTTCAAGATTCCGCCACCACACTGCCGTCAGCGATGTTACTGAGAGTGTAACGAAGGGGGAGTGCGCTGGGAAGGGGCTTGTGGAGCCTGGTACCAAGGGAGGTAACTCATACAAGTGAGTGAGTGAGTATGGTTTTACGCCGCTTTTAGCAATATTCCAGCAATATCACGGCGGGGGACACCAGAAATGGGCTTCACACATTGTACCCATGTCAGGAATCGAACCCGGGTCTTCAGCGTGACGAGCGAACGCTTTAACCACTAGGCTACCCGACCGCCCCAACTCATACAAGATTTGACATGCACATGCCACTGTACATTGCTGGATATGATTTCAAAGTCAAAAACTGGATCTTGATTTTTTGGACTGATAAGATTCTTCAAACACAAAGTCCAAAATACTTGAAGTGAGGAAGGTAGATACTGGCTAGGGGAAGCAACTCTGTACTGCTTTCAGACAACTGGGCATCTTGCGGCCTCACAACAAAACACAGGAAGTAGTTGTGGCAGGAATGGAGTCGACATAGACAACACTGACAAAATGAGATAAAACTCATATGATCCTGTACAAACAGTGATTGAGTTTATATTTGATGTGGCCAGGCCATGTTTGTTCTTGCCGTTTTAATGATTTAGTAGGCTAAGCTGCAGGAAGCAGAGTAAGATGAGTGAGTGAGTGAGTGAGTGAGTGAGTGAGTATGGTTTTACGCCGCTTTTAGCATTATTCCAGCAATATGACGGCGGGGGACACCAGAAATGGGCTTCACACATTGTACCCATGTCGGGAATCGAACCCGGGTCTTCGGCGTGACGAGCGAACCCTTTAACCACTAGGCTACCCGACCGCCCCTATTGAATAACACTAGTGCCTGTGAGGGCTGGTGTGTCTACCTGAAATGAAGAGAGCCCTCTCAACACTGTCATGAAACTCGAATCTGATATGGGAGAAGTTCTTCTTGCTGAGTCGCACGCTGAAATAGGCTTCACACATTATACCCATACAACGAAATCAAACCCAGGCCTTCAAGCATGACGAGTGAACACTTTAACCACTAGGCCACCTCACCCTCCCTAATTAGCAAACAAACGATGCAACATCATATTAACTATCATGGCATCCCAGCAGTGCCCAATGACACAAGGTTGATCTATTCAACTACAGTGAGTGAGTGAGTAGGGTTTTACACCGCTTTTAGCAATATTCCAGCAATATCACGGCGGGTTACACCAGAAATGGGCTTCACACATTGTACCCATGTCGGGAATCTAACCCAGGTCTTTGGTGTGACGAGCATCAAGTGGAAGAGAAAGCTGTGAAACGGATCATATACTTCACCATTGTGATCACAATCAGGAATATCTGGGATTCAAACCTCTGACAACAGATCCTGGTAACAAAGGGGGCTAACTCTGAACACCAGAAATGGGCTTCACACATTGTACCCATGTCGGGAATCGAACCCGGGTCTTCGGCGTGACGAGCAGCGCTTTAACCACTAGGCTACCCGACCGCCCCAGAGTAAGAAGAAGACAAAATAGTATGACATTCGTGAGGCGTGTCTGCTGATCAGACGTCTGACTATCCACATCCTCTGGTGCCGTGCCTGGGTCAGACCATTTAGGTCTTGAACTGGAGGTCTCCAGTTCCCACTCGGCAGCAGACATTTACAACATGCTGTTTGGGTTCCACTGCTTGTCATCATTTTTTAAAATTGGAATTAGAATCAGTTGGTGCTTAATCAGTGCTCATGTACACATATTAAAAGAAAACCGAAAGAAAACTTTGAAATATTTACCTTTCAAAGACAAAATGTGAACTAATATGAGAAATATTACAAGAGAAATCTCAGGACACCATTTTTTCAAGTTCTTTCATGATAATCAAAATGTGAAGATTTGCTTAGGATTACGAAACAAAAATATTTTTTTTCAAACTCCCTTATGCCCCAACAAATACACCCATGACACGGATCACCTCCGCAGACACCGAACTGCACTCCACACTCCCTCACCCCCCAACAAATACACCCATGACACGGATCACCTCCCCTGACACCGAACTGCACTCCACACTCCCTCACCCCCCAACAAATACACCCATGACACGGATCACCTCCACAGACACCGAACTGCACTCCACACTCCCTCACCCCCCAACAAATACACCCATGACACGGATCACCTCCACAGACACCGAACTGCACTCCACACTCCCTCACCCCCCAACAAATACACCCATGACACGGATCACCTTCACAGACACCGAACTGCACTCCACACTCCCTCACCCCCCAACAAATACACCCATGACACGGATCACCTCCACAGACACGGAACTGCACTCCACACTCCCTCACCCCCCAACAAATACACCCATGACACGGATCACCTCCACAGACACGGAACTGCACTCCACACTCCATCACCCCCCAACAAATACACCCATGACACGGATCACCTCCACCGACACCGAACTGCACTCCACACTCCCCAACACCCATGACACGGATCACCTCGGCCGACACCGAACTGCACTCCACACTCCCTCACCCCCCAACAAATACACCCATGACACGGATCACCTCCACTGACACCAAACTACACTCCACACTCCCTCACCCCCCAACAAATACACCCATGACACAGATCACCTCCACAGACACGGAACTGCACTCCACACTCTCTCACCCCCCAACAAATACACCCATGACACGGATCACCTCCACAGACACCGAACTGCACTCCACACTCCCTCACCCCCAAACAAATACATCCATGACACGGATCATCTCCAGACACATACCCCCCAACAAATACACCCATGACACGGATCACCTCCACAGACACCAAACTGCACTCCACACTCCCTCACCCCCCAACAAATACACCCATGACACGGATCGCCTCCAGACACGGAACTGCACTCCACACTCTCTCATGTTTCTAAATACTGCGGCCTACCAACCATGTGACTTGCCACAGCGGCATGTCTGGGATACCACACTATATGTAAGTAGTTGTTGGAATATGTAATCCCAGTCTGTAGGTCACCATGGAGGAGGGAGGCAGTCGAGTTGCATCATCCTCCACTCCACTTATCACAGCTTGACTTTCACACTACAATCCACATTTAATCACTCATTGGTTTGGATTTGTGGGCCACTGTAAGTCATCATGTGTCCAAACTTATACAAATATTTTCAAATCGTCCTGCATGAAAATTGAAAAGTGGTTTTGACATTTTGTTTGGCAGTTTCTGAAATGTCCTGTTCAGTATTTCAGTGATACTACTGCCAAACATGGAGTGAAACCCAAAGTGAAACCCAAAGTGAAACCCAAAGTGAAACTCAAAGTGAAACCCGTGAACAGGGTTTCAGATTGGTTCATTTTCTGATTGACAACCCTGACTCCTAGTGCTGAAGAACATGGGATTTGGACCCACAAGCATCTGACCCCAATCTGATGCGGGGAAGGCCACTCACCAAAGTGAACAAGGCACCTTAAAGCACGGGGTCCCTCCTAACTCCAACATGAAACAAACTCATGTCATAACATCCCCTCAAGTAATCTGACATCTTCTCATCTAAATACATTCTTTGTGCATTTCCCCTTTCATCAGCTACACAACCAACTCATATAACGTACACATTTGGAATGTGAAATGCATTTTTCCTGGCCCCACATGGACGAGAAGGGAGGGGGATGGGGAGGGGGATGGGGATGGGGATGGGGAGCGGGGTAAAGGGGGGGCACTCTGACAACTGATGTGACTCACAGGCTTGATTTCCAGTGAATGCAACACTGTAGGGACAACAGTGCTTCTACATCACCACATGAAATAGTTGACATATTTTCACACGTAACATCTAACAAACTGTTGTCTGTTAGGCCAGAATATATCTAAGAGCTTGGTTTACAAATCTGCTGGCTCCCAACAATCGGGATACAATGACATGCGATCAACCAAGTCAGCAAGCCTGTCCATCCGATCCATTTAATAGCCCTTACGACAGGCACAGGTTGCTGGCGACAAATGATTTCTTGGAACCAACACGGGAAAGGTGAGGTGAGGTGCAATGGGGTTTAACATCCCTTAATAGTGACTTATAAAGCAATGAGTGAGTGAGTGAGTGAGTGAGTGAGTGAGTGAGTGAGTGAGTGAGTGAGTGAGTGAGTGAGTGAGTGAGTGAGTGAGTGAGTGAGTGAGTGAGTGAGTGAGAGTGAGTGTGAGTGTGAGTGTGTGTGTGTGTGGACTCGAGCCGACCAGTCCTTGTTTTTGCCGAGCGGGGATAAAAACAAGAACCATCTTTTAATGTCTTTTGCTATGACGAGGCCGGGGATCAAACCCTGGACCTTCCACTCTCCGGACAGACACTCTTCCACTACACCACAGAGGCGGTCCCGCACAGGACAGCATAACATGGGTTAAATATAGATTGGGGAGTAACTGTCAGCGGTTAAGTGTGTTTCAATCAACCAGTCGCTATCCTGCATAACATCAACACTCACTCACTCACTCACTCACTCAAGCATCTCTAGATCATATTTGTATTTGTAACACCAACAAGCATAAATATTTAACACAAATTTATTTCCTGGCATTCAGGGTAAAAAGGCCTTCAATTCAAGCTGATTCAGCAATAAGAAGGCTAATGATTTTTTGACACATCACAACTGAGTGAAAAAAAAAGGCCATTGACTGGCTCACAAGGGCTGATAGCTTGACCCAGTTTCCCACTGAGAATGACTGTATGTATGTATGGTGGACTGGACCACATGTGTACCTGATAAAACAGCGTTTGAGAGACAACCGTGTCAATGTGGGTCACGCTGTAAAGGTGAGCCTGTCAGACACCCCCCAAGACCGGGGGCCCCTTTCACCCCTTTACCGGGCACTTCACATAGGGATCCTGTGATTTCACAGCGTTTTAAAAAGTAGTCCATGGATGTGTAGTAATTCTATCCTCCTAATAGGCAAGTCAAGATATGTGGACAGTAAGGACTCCAGTCTCTTTTAGGGACAACTTGTTCTTATTATTTACATAGTCTAGAAATTATTATTTAAACTAATAATTATTGCTTCAGAGACTTGTGCAAGGATATCCTATGCTCTGACTCTGGAATACAGGTATACTGTGAAACAAAAACCAATCAAATGCAAGTCTACATGGTCTAACCAGCTCTATTAATAATCAGGAAAATCATTGTTAGATTTTTAGAGATGATAAATAGAGCTATTGTGTAACAAAGATTTCAGAGACTATATGCTAATCTATTACGGCATGAGGAAATAAATTAATTGCAACTTGAAGAGAACTTTAGTAATATGATTATAAATTCATGGCAACTGATGACACGCGATCTGATTGGCTAACCATGCAATTGGATTGTTTGTTTCCATAAAAATCTTAAAAAAAGAGGCCACACCCACTAACTGACCACTGTTTCCTGATTGGCTGTTGCGTTACATTATTGCGCTGAATGACGCCACTGATTTCATATTGTTGTCTGCTAGTGTTATTTGCTAACCAAACCTTTGACTGAAGATGAGTATTTTGGTCCTTAGCATATGTTGAGTAGCATATTCATTTAGTGTTGACTCAAATATGTTTTTGCCGTTTTTACATTCAAAATGCAAACTGTACTAAAAGCAAATTCTTAATGTGGGACTGAAGCCAATGATGACATCAGTCTAGTCCCAAGAGCAGGGGTGTCATACGTAGTTGAGATTCGAAACCCCGACCTCCCATAATGTGGGACCGAAGCCAATGGTGACATCAGTCTAGTCCCAAGAGCAGGGGTGTCATATGAAGTTGAGATTCGAAACCTCGACCTCCCATAATGTGGGACCGAAGCCAATGGTGACATCAGTCTAGTCCCAAGAGCAGGGGTGTCATACGTAGCTGAGATGCGAAACCTCTATCAGCGGATCCTGGTACTAAGGGAGGCAACTGTGCACTTGAGACGTCACATGACCAGGTTGCTGTGCAGCATGATGGATATGTCATGGTTGTTAGCATGGTAAGACATCGGAACTTGTTTTCTGGACTGACACACATACAGGAAGTTCAATTCCAAAATACTTGCAGTGAGTGTGTGAATATGTCTCACCTTGGGCCGGCCAAAGTCTACCAGTCTCAGAGCTACAGATAAGCAGCATATCTGCGTAAAATACTCCCCAAAAATATTCAAAACCCAATAACTTTCAATTATCTTGCTTACAGAAACACATGCATGAAATGAAAAACTCAAATTTCAGCATGCGTGCAATGGAGCTCATTTCCGAAACACAATTACTGTTATAATAATCACCGTTACAACCATTATATACATCTAAAACATTAATATATTTTTTTGAAATCCCAAAATGTTTACTTATTTTGGAAAAAACCCAATAGAGTGATGAATAGATGAGTGAAAAAATATTGGTAGCCCAATGAAAAATGTAATAACCCAATTAAAATAGAAACCTTTGAGTAAAAACTCAATTGCTCAGATAGTTATCTGGAGCTCTGCAGTCTTCCAACACAAGAGCTGTCACTGCTGGTTTCAAGCTGCCAAAGGAAAGTCACTTGACACTGGCTTCGGACTGAGAACTAGTGGCTCAAGTTGAGGACTGAGAACTAGTGGCACAAGTTGCGGACTGAGAACTAGTGGCTCAAGTTGCGGACTGAGAACTAGTGGCTCAAGTTGAGGACTGAGAACTAGTGGCTCAAGTTGCGGACTGAGAACAAGTGGCTCAAGTTGCGGACTGGGAACTAGCGGCTCAAGTTGCGGACTGAGAACTAGTGGCTCAAGTTGCGGACTGAGAACTAGTGGCTCAGGTTGCGGACTGAGGACTAGTGGCTCAAGTTGCGGACTGAGAACTAGTGGCTCAAGTTGCGGACTGAGAACTAGTGGCTCAAGTTGCGGACTGAGAACTAGTGGCTCAAGTTGCGGACTGAGAACTAGTGGCTCAAGTTGCGGACTGAGAACTAGTGGCTCAAGTTTCGGACTGAGAACTAGTGGCTCAAGTTTCGGACTGAGAACTAGTGGCTCAAGTTGCGGACTGAGAACTAGTGGCTCAAGTTGCAGACTGATCACAGTCTACTTGAGATGACAGACGTAGACACACATGGTTCAGGAAGTGAGTGCAGTACAGGTACTGAAAACTAGGGCCAAAGTATTACTGGCGTAACTGTAAGGCCAATATTTTCTGAATGTGCTTGTTGTATAATGCCGCACTCAGCACTATTCCAATTAAATGATGAGGGCCTCTTAAAACAGTGACTGATATTACGAGCACCGATCTACGTCATCAGGGCATTAAGACACCAGTCTGTGCAAAAACTCCTGACACTTCTTTCCCAGAATTGTCTCCTGGCATCTTCTTCAATGGTTTTTAGTATTATTTGTTTGTTTTGTTTCTTTGTTGTTTAACGCCGCACTCAGCAATATACCAGCTATATGAAGGTGGTCTGCAAATAATCGAGTCTGGTCTGGACCAGAAAATCCAGTTATTGATATCATGAACATCTATTTACACAATTGGGATACGATGACATGCATCTACCAAGTCAGCAAGGCTGACCAGCCGATCCCGTTATTCGCCTCTTATGAGAAGCATTGTAGTATTATTAAGTATCATACAGTATTAACTGTCATAGCTGAGCAAACTGGACTAAATAGTTCACAAGACTTGGTCGTCAGAGGAAGTGGCGGAACTCACAGATAGTGCTATATCTGCTTTCTGGACATCAGATCAGAAATTTGTTTGTCAAGCAGATTTTCTTCTTTTGATTTCAATTTACATGATAAAAAAATTATTTCTGACCCAAATTGAATTGAACCATTATATGACAACAGTTTGGTTTGGGGCTAACAGAAGAATATCACCAACAGGGCCACAGATGTTCTGAATGGAACACATGAGTTACTTCCCTTGGGCAAAATAAGGTGTTTTTTATTTCTTGGTGTATACTATTTTCTAATCCATAGATAGGGTAATGGTGAAAAAAAGGTTTTTTTCTAAAAAAATTGTCAAACATTTCTTTGTTTTGTTCTATTTAGTAAACTGCAGGGTCAGAACATGTATAGTCCATGTTGTACAAGAAAAGTCTAAAACTGATCAACATTGATTGAAATTCATCGGCGTTTCTACAATCAAACCAATAAGCTTTGTGTCGGCAACTTCAGACAGTAGGCTGGAACACAAAACCTCTGGGGATTCTGGGTAATATATTGCCCAGGCTCGCTGACTTGGTTTATGCATATCATCAGATCCTAATTATATGGATCAATGCTCATGATATCAATCACTGGATTGTCTGGTCCAGACTAAAGGATTTACAGAGCGCCATCATACAGCTGGAATATTGCTGAGTTTGGTACAAACAAACAATTCTTAACATGGGTGTCACTCTACCAAGTTAAGCTAACAAGGGTCCTTAGTCTACATCTACTGAAAGTGATGCCACAAGTTAGCAGGAACCAACACCCCACAACTCGGGTCCACCCTCAAGTTCCGAATAAATCGACTTCTTCCCCTCTTTCACTCCACCACGCGCCACAAGGCAGTCTGTCCACACAGCATGAGTCTGTTGACTTAGCCCACCAAGCAGATTATACAGCCAGCACCAGTTTACCTAGCAGACAGGCTTTTTTATTATTAAGATCATGATGAATACACTCTTCACAAGTTCCACAAACGAATCTTCAAGATGTCATCTCCAGTGTTAATATTTGATAATAATTTAGTCCATTATTGATCAGCGTGTTGACCTACTGTTAGCAGACTTGAACTACCTATACACACGGTGCATGATTAATGTGCTCCTAGCCTGCCTGCCTGCATGCAGGTGCCCCCGTGGTCTATTGTGTTAACACTTAGCTAAGTTAACAACCCCTGGAGACTTTCATTCACCCAATACTGCCAGATAAACTGCACACATGTAGTTCTTTGTAAATACTGTCAAAAACTTCTTTGACTCTTCAGACTTCACTTTTTTTCGATGTCCTACGTGCTATTTCCTGAGTAATAAAAGTTCAAAACGCTGACTGCCTACAAAAGACATTGCAGCCTTACAAATCCCATAACAACATGGAACAACACTGAAGGAGGTATCCCACAAAACATCCTCAAAGTCATTCTATTAACTGTCACATCTGCCTTTTGTACCAAATAATTTTTTTACTATCTAATAAATATTGTCACTGCAAGATGCATCAAAGAGATATTAACTGTCACATCTGTTTTTGTCCAATGACTAATAGATTTTGTCACTGGCTGACTAGTTAAATTAAAATGAAGCATTCTTCTCATCAATATTACATATTACACAGCATGATATAAAACAGCAATAAAGGAAACACTTGAATTCACTCTGGCATGTACACGTAATGGTCACCAGGAGTGGGTTGAGTTTCAGTAGTATTCCAGCAACGATCCACGGTTTGTCTGGGCCATACAGGGGCTGGTAGGTTCCATCAAGTTTGTTTGTTTGATCGTTGTTTAACGTTTCACTCAGCAATATTCCAGCGGTCTGTACATAATTGAGCCTGACCACCCGATCCCGTCAGTCACCTCTTACAGGGAAGCATGGGTTGCTGAAGACCTAATCTATCCTGGATCTTCACTGGTGTGTTTCATCAAGTGAGTGAGTGAGTGAGTTATGGTTTATAGTCATCAAGTAGTAGATGTTTAAGACCTGCATCAATTCAGGCTTCCGTCCTCCACTGACACACTGGGACATCATGAAACATTGTTCAAAGTAGTGTCATGTTTCTTGTTTAAGCTGAGTGAGTGAGTTGGGATTAATGCCTCTTAAATATGATGATGTGTCATCTTAATATGCGAGGACCGCCTCCTTGGTCTAGTGGTAGAGCGTCCGCCCGGAGAGCGGAAGGTCCAGGGTTTGATCCCCGGCCGCGTCATACCAAAAGACGTTAAAAGATGGTACTTGTTCTTACCCTGTCTGGCACTCTGCATTAAGGGGCTAAAACAAGGACTGGTCGGCTCTGAGTCAGTATACTGTGTCTGAGTGGGGTATTCATGTTAAACTGCGGCATGGTATCTCAGTGGGCTAGCACTATAAATCGGCAACAGTCCGGTCTAGTACAAGCAGCCGCACACACACACACGTGCATGCACGTTGCTATATAAGTGCAATAATCTTGGACGCGACATTAAACCAAATTTCACCTCACCTCTTAATATGCGAGGAAAGCCTGAGGTGATATCACGCATGTCGTTTACCACTTTGGTGAAACCTAAGAATACAGTTTAATGGTGGCGAACTAGGCCCAACCCATGATCGGAGGTGCCACAGAAAGAATCTGAGGCAGTAGATTCAAATATCACAGCAGCATACCTCAAGGGCCCCCCCCACACACACACACACACCTTAACTTCTAACACCAGATATCATAAATGACAAGTATGAGTTTCTACTTTGACATATCAAAGAACACCTGTCATACTTGAGTCAAAATCGTTTCATGCCCAATTAGTCCCAACTCCGATTGTCAAAAAGCTTCACCCGCGACCTTGACCTCCCACCTACAATGCCGTGTTTGTCTACCGACGTGCTGATGCTAGACATAGTTCCCTTGCCTGTCCTACACCTGGCTTCGGATCAGTTCATCTTCCAGGACACTGACTGACTGTCAACCAAACTGTCCCCACAAAATCAATGTACCTAACAACCCATCAGTCACGACGACCGTCACTGAAACCCACTCACTCACCAGATACTGACTGCATGACCCATATCTCTGACCTTATTTAAAGGGGCGTCGTTTTGGATTGACCCAGTCCTTGCCAGCCTCATTCAAGGCATTTATAACTGACTCGGTCTGCTAATATAAAATGTATTATCATAGATCATGCTCCAGTCAACAATTTCCAATGACCATGAGTTAACATCCTAATTTTTACTCTTTAACATGTACCATGACCAGTCACACAGGTCCTTACACTGTCAGGGACACAAGTGAATCAGGTTGAGGTGTTACTGGAAACCAAGAATTCAATGAGAAAGTATCTCAAAGATGTAAGCAGGCTTCCTTCTCCCCCCCCCATCCCTGCCTCTAGTCAAATATGTGCAAAACTATGAAATTAACGAAAAACCAAGCTAAAAAGTTTGCAGAATTATCAAAATTTGATTACAGAATTTTCAAAACTTGGCCGCAGAATTTAATTTTATTTTGCCTACAGTGTGGACTGCTGCACCAACATCACAATGTTTACCAGCAATCTGTACGAACAAGTAACATATCTGTTGTATCCCAACACTTCACACATGCCATATACCATGTACACATCAGCAGATATGGGAAAATGACAGATAGTGAAAGATAAACAGCGTATATCCTCAATACAAACGCGGTTATCTTCCAACAGTCGAACAATACACCACGTGACTGACTGATCCCGAGACTACACCATGCTGAGACGTGTCCTGGGCGGTGGCAACAACTACTGCGTCATTTTTTCTGTTATTTACTGTTTCCTGTAAGTTTACTGTACAGACTTTGATTTTTTTAGAACTATGAGGAAATGCGTTTATTTCAGCCCAATAAAAACATTTGTCAATTTCTAAAATACTGCGAAGTTAGGAAAAGAAAACAGTAGAAATTGAAGTTGAGCATCGACTTACTAGCTAGTTATTGCTATCGTCTGAACAGCATGTATAACCCGAGAACAATTTCTTTCTTTGTCTGGAACAATAAAAAATGATTCCCACAAGTACACCGATTTACTACATACATCTCAGCGGCTTATCACACTGAGCAAGGATAGTGATTAGCTCTGGTTCTATAGTCCCAGGCGCTAGTTATTCAAACTTTTAAGTTTAAGGTTATGATGAGAACCCTTGCCTTTCATACTTCATTGCAAACATGTCATCAAACAGACTGAAATCAAAATAAGCTAATTCTCCAAATATTGATTCATAGATGTGAAGATGTTTATATGTCAGTTATATGACACCAGCCAGTAAATAACCGAGTCCGGACCAGACAGTTTACTTTCCATGTGGAAGTGTGACTGTCGCTATGGAGGGGAAGTTCTCCCATCGTGGTTGGTGGAAATGCAACTAACTCTGTGAATGCACCTTAACGTTCCATCCAAGATTATTGCACTTTTATAGCGACGTGCATGCATGTGTGTGTGTGGCTGCTTGTACTAGTCCGGACTGATGCCGATTTATAGTGCTAGCTCACTGAGATACCATGCCACAGTTTTACATGAATACCCCACTCAGACACAGTATACTGACTTCGAGCCGACCAGTCCTTGTGTTAGCCCCTTTATGCTGAGCGCCAGACAGGGTAACAACAAGTACCATCTTTTAACGTCTTTTGGTATGACGTGGCCGGGGATCGAACTCCGGACCTTCCGCTCTCCGGGCGGACGCTCTACCACTGGACCACAGAGGCGGTCTGCACCTTAGGGAGGTAACTATGAACTGACAATGATCTCCCCGAGAATCAAACCACTTTGCAATTTCATATTACAGAACATTATTAAGGTATTTTGAAGGTATTTGGTATCAACAACTCAACACATTATCAAAACTGATATTGAAATCAACCGACCCATTGAAATAATATCTTGATACATATCATTGAAAGAGTGAGTGAATGAGTGAGTATAGTTTTACGCCGCTTTTAGCAATATTCCAGCAATGTCACGGCGGGGGACACCAGAAATGGGCTTCACACATTGTACCCCTGTCCGGAATCGAACCTGGGTCTTTGGCGTGTCTAGCGAGCGGTTATCAATGACTGAAAAAACAAGCTTCCTGATATACTGGTAATGCCAAACACTCGTATTTCATACAGTAAACATCACAAGATTTGATTTTAGAAGATGATTTCTACATGAGCGGTTCGGGCACCAGGAATAGAAACTAATATTTCTAAAAAGTCTGTTTTCAAAAAGAGCCACAAGTCCAACGAAATCCTGCTGACTTATGCAGAATTCATTTTGCTTGAATATGAAACCAAGGACTGATGGTATTGACGTGTCCCACTTAGATCATATTGCAGCAGATGATGCACAGGCTATACTGCTGGGATGCACTGCTGGCTGGAACAGACTCCTCCTTGACTGTTTGTTTGTTTGTTTGATTGTTTGTTGTTTAAGGCCGAACTCAGCAGTATTCCAGCTATATGACGGCGGTCTGTAAATGATCGAGTCTGGACCAGACAATCCAGTGATTGACATCATGAACATCGATCCACGCAATTGGGATCGATGACATGCATCAACCAAGTCAGCGAGTGTGACCAACTGATCGCGTTAGTCACCTCATACGACAAGCATAGTCGCCTTTTACGGCAAGCATGGGTTGTTGAAGACCTATTGTACCCCGGATCTCCACAGGTCCCTTCTTGACTGATGACTCTAGGCACAAGCAACACTGCTGGAGCCTCTAACAGGCCACCACAAGCGAATGTTGGGTTTCTCATCTTACAACCTGGACTAGAATTGAATATTTATGTTCACCAGTCCACAAAACTGATCCTCTACAGAGTTGCCATCAGCCATAACCGTCAACGTTGTACGCCACAACCAAATGTCAGATCTCATCCAAACATTTTGTTTTCTAGGGAATCTCGTATAAAACAAAATGTCTCCAGATAAAATCAACCCTTACTCAAGTGTAATGCAATTCAAATTCTATTTCAGGATAACCTGTGATCCATTTGATGTTAACATTGACTTGATGGAAAATCAGCACAGCAACTGCAATTAAAGTCAAATATGTTTGGTTGCCGAAAGCCATGTAGTTGGTCCTGAAACCTAAATGCAACCAGCCTTTCAGATAGATTCTCCTGCAGCAAATCATGCAGGTCTTTGAACATGAGCTTCAGACAAATTCCCTTTCTATGTGCGTAATTGAATAAGATAACCTTTAAGCATGTTACGAACACATTGATTTGCCAATACCTGCCGTACTTTAAATTTTAACAAGCATGCTTCCTTTTGCCAGGGCTGAATGCTGCAATGTTATCCTGACATTAAAATGGGGCAGTCCTGGGCTGATGTAAAGTTACCTAACAATAACCATGGTAACAGTGTTCCAAAATTAAACACAATTAAGTCTAGAGGTCCTTGCCATATCTCTTCTGTAAAATGTTGAAGATTTAGGGAGTCACTGGATTTAGAAATAGCAGGAAAAAAATCAAGGACCCCAGGACAAGCCTATTTCAGACATTGGAACACTTGTGAAGGCTAAGATGTAAATACAGGACGGATGAATCCAAGACTGGAAAAACTGTGTTGCCACTAATGGACTAATTGAGCTGAGTCAATCTGTCGGATATCAATTTTCACTCATGATATTTTCCTGCATCTTACCAACAAAAGCCTTTCACTTTTATTTTCATTCTGCACTTACCAGGTTGCAGAGAAGCAGAGGATAAAAGTATGTGTTTCCTCAATAATCTGAATAAAGCCAGAAATGAATGCGTACATCATTCAGTCATGCCCTCTTCATTGACATGGAGAGAAAGGGAGAGGTGGCTTAATCAGAGTTGTCTCCCTTTGACAGCAACTCCAAAGTTACTGAGGACTGCCCCCTGGTATTGTTTTCTCTTCACATTTAAATAGACCCGATAACTTTCTTGTTTATGATTGAGCCTACCATGTCACTTGTAGAAATAATTCAATCATATTCAGTAATGGCAGGTCAACAAACGTGAAACTATACAATATGGTATGTTTGACTGAAACCATATCATTGAACCATTAAGAATATGAAGAAAACAAAAAGTATTTGTATAATCACAGACATTTACAAAATGATATCCTCACTTATGATAATGTTAACAGTTTCAATTTACCCCCTTTCTCCCTGTAACCATAACAACTGAACTCCAGTCACCCTTGCTTACACTTATAAGAACACGCTACAATGGTCAGCAGTAAATCTGGTAACTAAATGAAACTAAATACAACCTTGGAGTAAGCATGGTAAGACGTGATGGAAAACAAAGGAAATCAGCTCACAGCTACATGATGATGAAGACAGAAGCAAACAAGGCAACTGCGAAGGTCTGGCAATAAACAATTCTATGGTGACATCTATATGATATCTAAATAAGTTCTATTTAAGAGCAGGATGAATGACTTAGGTGTGGCAGCCCCTAAAGGAATCTTATTTCCTGTACATCCATAAACAGGTATGACAAGCGTAATACGGAGCAGTGCTCGACACTCACACTGAGTCTTCTTAAGGGCCAGTAAAATAAAATAAATGATGGTCCGATGGTCTAGTTAGTTTTTTGGGATGAACAAAGTACTTAAGTTTGTCCGACTTTTGAAATCAGCTACAGATCAAGTCTAAACTCTAAGCACCATTGTGTCTAGTAGAGATCAAACAGGACCAGTAGAACCTTTGGTGCTTGTCCTTTGGACTACTGACATATTTTGGTTAGTCTCAAGCACTGCAGAGGTATCATCTAACAAACAAAAGATAATCTTTCAAGTATCATCGGTCAAAATATATAATGTTCATCATTCATAAAGTTGTGTTTTCATTAATGAAGTGAAATCAATTTTATGAAGTCAATACACTAACGACAATAACACGTGAGGCTGGATCAAATGTGAAAGTTAAGTCTGATTCCTTTAGGGCTGCGACCACACAACATAAGGCCTAAATAAATATGATGTGGTTCCGATTAAGTTACTGACCTTCACCTTTGCTGTGATAGTCACTTTCATAAACAAAGAATGCACATTACAAATACACCAAACACTGCCCCATTGACAGCAGTTCTGAAGCATAATTTCAGGGTTTCCAAATAAAAGCAACACCAGGATTTGAACGTAACACAAGCCCACTAGCTCAGGGCTGATGCAAATTCTTGTGGGCAAGAACGAACGTCTTCCCAATTTCCCCATAGGTTTAACATTACAAGGGTGTATTATTCAGTCTTGGGCTAGTAATGCTCCCGAGTTTTTGTCTAACCCTGCAGCACTCTTCGCCCTGTTTGGAAATAAGCATAATCGGAACCACATTATTTTTATCAAAATGTAACATGCACAACATAATAATACATGAGAGACAATCAGGAAAAAAAATGGGCCAAAAAAAGCATCAAGTGAAAGGTCAAATCCCATCCCAAACAATTATCACTGATACACTTAACCCATTAACCCATTAAATCCATTTCCTTGTATCTGGTTAAGCAGGGTGATGAATGTTGCGGACCCAAAAGGGTGTGTCAAATACCCCTGGTAGTGATTACCATGACTTGACACAAGGATCAAGGATTAGGGTCAGTCAGTAGGCAGGTGGGTAGATCTAGTGAGTCGTCTCACAGAACACTGGGATACTTCCAGTGACCAAAGGCCCTATAACACAACTGGGGCTTGGCACAAGAGTACAATTAGCCCTGTGTTCAAAACCAACATGCTTATACGTGTGGGTAATAACATTGTGTATTTGTGATTTGGGTTAAACGCTGCTTTGAACAGTATTCCAGTTATATCAAAGCATGTCCCGTTACAGTAGAAGGAAGGCTGAAGTGATGCAGATATGGTGCTGGCAAACCTAGAAATACTATGGGGACGAAGCGGGATTCGAACCCACAACCATAGTTATCTGGCGTGCACTTATTGTATTAAAATGGTTATCGAGTACAAACGCAATTATTCTCATATGACATAAGTACCATGTTACATAGACACAAAAAATATGTTGTGGTTCCGATTACAGCAATTCTTAAATAGGGTAGGTAGGTTTGTAGGATGGGATTTATTTTTTTAACTTTTAAACAAATTTGATTTATCTTTCCAAGAAGACCACTAAAATTGCTAAACTGAATGCTTTGCTGTGTCAAATCATGCGCTGCATCATGTCATGACATACTGTGTCTTTTGAAAAAATAAAATATATTTAAAAAAAACTAAAATTCACATTTTAAGTGTCAGGTAAGTGTCTCCATTTGTATTGTGTCTCAAGCTTCAAGTGACAGAACAAATCATTTGAAGTAATAAAATTTGTTTTCTGAAATTTGTATCTTATAATCATGATAATTGTATTTCATAAAGTTTTTATCAGTGTTGAATTATCTTACATGTGTATCTTATTTTGTACAAAGATGGTTTCTCCATGTCTTCATCTGCATGATCTGCGTCCATCCACAGGGAACCGTGTCCACCATCACTATTATCAAGTCCAACTCAACTGTCATTGTTTTCGCTCACAACTTTCGGTGGAACGATCATGTTTTTTCTGTGTGGAGATGGGAAGTAGTTCATTGTACTTGGCAGGATGTTATCAGCGGTACGGTCTACATATGTCGAGAGTTCATAAACTCGATTCGATGCACCGCACACAGTACAATCATTTAGGTGTCAGAATCCTTGCATCACTTTATGGAGCTATCAAAATGTTCATTGACACAGACAAGAAGTGCGACGAGACGAGTTCCATTGTAATCAGGAAACTGGCGATTGGGAAAACGGTGTCAATCGAATGTTAATCAAGTTAATTAAAAGTGAAAATAACATTAGTGGCGGAAGCATTACATAGGGTCAGTCAGGTAATCGGAACCACAAGATTTTTTTTATTAGACCCTATCCCACTTGAAGTGTGTGGCTCTGTATGTTTCTGTATATTGAACTGGCATTTATTATGCTCAGTTTTTAAGAGGGGAAAAGAAATATAAATAATCATCATAATAGACATAGACATGTCATGACCAATATGGCAATATCAACCAACATATTGGATTCTGTGTTGTTTCAAATCCATATAGTTGTATAGTGAGTGAGTGAGTGAGTTGGGTTTAACGCCGCTTCTAACAGTATTCCAGTTATATCGCGGCGTGTCAGCTTAATGTGGGAGGAAAGCCCTAAGTGATGCAGGTCTCAGACGTTTACCACTTCGGTGAAACCCACAAGCACGGGTATGGTGCTGACAAACCTAGAAACATAGTTGGGGCGAACCGGGATTCGAACCCACAATCATAGGTTTCTGGCGCGCCCAAGGGACGCAACTCTGCACAGCGAATCGCAGCGCCTTAGATGACTGGGCCACCCGTGCCCCCAGTTGTATAGTGACACTGAGCACCTGTACACAACTGTAATCACTACGGTGTCCCCGCTTTTGGTAATGTTGTATTCTTGATTGGATACAAAACATATTGCAACGCTTTGAACACATAATTCCCAGTACATACCTATCATCCTTGATCTCGTCAGCTGGCTGCGACATGCCACTAACTGCTGCAGCAAGGGGACTCAGAAGAGCCTGTGGTCCCGACGAATCATTTCCCACATCCCTCATAAGGTCCTTGTTCGAATCATGGTCATTCGTTAAGGAAATGGACCCTGGCCGTGATAAAGCGTTAACATCCTGTCCATGCGTCACTTGCTGATGCCCCCCCTGGCCACTATCGGGGACCTGAGAATGTACACTGTCAGGTTGATTATCTGGATTTGAAACGTGGTTCTGCTGAGAAGCACTGACATTAATACTGTGACTTCCAGTCTGATTTACCTGTCCATAATGTTGCTGGGCCAGTTGATTCTGGGAAACTTGGCCCTGCGACATCTGATCAATGGACATTGATGTCATCGCGGGGAAGTTCTGGCTTTGTGGTGTGTGAGGGTCTATTGATTGTGGTTGCATAACACCCTGGCCAATATGGTTAGGGGGTAGCTGCTTACCACCTTGTCCTGCACCCACGTTCCCTGCCTGGCCGTGCACATTTACACTCTGCCCCATGCTCTGATGTACGTGCATTGAGGGTTGTACGTTTGTAGCCATTACTGTTTGTGGTATGCTTGGTGCTGTACTTGTTTGAGCTTGGGGCACTTGCTGTATGTTTGGGTGTGAAGCGACGGGTATGTGCATGGGCTGTTGCATTTGAGGATTTCCTTGTTGGATAGTTGTACCTATCTGCTGTCCAGCATTTATGGTTTGGTTCTGATTTTGTATCATTGTATCAACACCAGAAGTTTTTCGTTGTGGTGGAATAGCGGTTACTGGCATAGCAGGGGCTTGACTAGCTTGGGGGGCTGGATGGATTGGTTTAAATGTTTCACCTGGATTTGGAGAAAAACTAGCAGATCTAGCATCAGAGAGATGCTGTACAGTTCCCAAGGCACCAGCAGCGAGGGGGTTCCTTGAAGGATCATCCACCCCATGCACATAATGCATGGAACTATTGGCACTATTTGTACCAGAATGAACGTGTATTTCATCAGCATGTTTTACCTCTGACTTTTCCGAAGCTGGTTGTGTGTCTAAAAAGTCATGACACAGCCATCTACCACGACGAAATGGCTCTTTAGTTTCTATTTTAACTACCCTGAACCTAGACTGGGCATCTGCTGGTTTGAAAATCTCTTCTGGAGTAAGCACAGCATCCTGTTCTATGTCAGTGGCTTTGGAGCTGTCAAGTATTTCTGAGCTGAAGTCTTCCGTATGACTCTCGTCCAGATCATCCATACTATCCATGTCTCCATCGGCGTCATTTTGTAACTCACCGCTTCCACCACGAGTAGGTTTAGTGACACTTGTTATTTTGAACGTGCTCTTTTTCTTTGGCAAACTGGGATCGTCACAAACCCTTGTGTCAGCCATTTTGCTCGGACTCGTGAGTCTAGCAGCAAACACGTACAATCAAAACAGGGGCTCTCTTGAGCGACATGGTTCAATCAGGCACACATAGTCAACTCCGTAAGAGTCATATACCACTTCCCGAGGCATACATTACATTTTGATTCCAATAATGCCTTTCAAAACAATGCAATTCACAAAACAAGTAAGCTTATACCTAAATATCACTGTCAGTCGGCGATAATGGCGGACATTACAGGCATTGCATGACGGGAAGGAAACGACGTCATGACCCACTCGCAGTGACCCCACGAGGTCACTTGTCTCATGACCTCCCACCTTCAATGAAGTCATCGGACAAACTAGACTGTCGTTTAACGTGACTTCAAATTCACCACAGTTAATGGAATAAACTCATCCACGGGATAGTCGGACATTAATCATAACCCGACTGCATAGTCACAAAACTGATGTAACAAAGAACATAGCACGTGATGTTATTGCACGAGTTCATTCGTAAAAAATATTGATAAAACAAACACTCAGTTGTAAGTCATTACTGACGGAGCATGTATCCAAGACTGAGTTTTTTACAAATGTACCAATATAACGCACAAGTGTGTGCTCATTCAAGTTTCGTTAAAGTTAACAATTATTTCATTTTATAAATAAAATTTAACACAGACTGAAACAAAAGCGGGCACGGTGCCATACACAATCATTGCGCTCTGGAATCTAGCGGAGCGGACACAAGTAACCAGACGAACAAAGTCCAAAAGAAAACGCCATTCATTGAAGAGGGTGGGGCCATCATAATGAAAAATAATTCAACATTTGTATAAAAAAAATTTCATTGAATGAGTTTCCTTTTACACACACTTGATCTTTGTTCTCAAAGCGAGTTAGCTTTTTCTGAATTATACAATGGCGCGCCAACAGCCATTAAGTTCTGTGTTTAATAACCGGAAAGACTCCGGCTATTGCGGGTGTCGATTGTCTCAGATAACATGTTGTGAATATTCATAATTATGTTCGCAGAAAATTATTTTTTCAATAAATAATAATATTTAAAGTATCTGGGGAACATTCTGGCAGCTGGTGTAATTAATCACAGTGACACATATTATGGACAATTACTACATAAACTAAACTACGGTTATAACGAACACGCTTATAACGAACTAACGGATATAACGAACTAACTTTTTAGTCCCGACTATATGCTGTAGTTATGCTGTATATATGCTTATAACGAATTACGGTTATAACGAACTAAAATTAATAGTCCCTTTGAGTTCGTTATAACCGTAGTTTACTGTAATTGTGTTTTGTTTTGTTTTTGTTTTTTTTAACGTCGCACTCAGCAGAGTTCAAGCTAAATGACGGCGGTCTGTAAATAATCGAGTTTGGAGCAGATAATCTAGTGATTGACAGTATGAGCATCGATCCACGCAATTGGGATATGATAACGTGCATCAAACCAAGTCAGCGAGCCTGACCACCCGATCCCGTTATGTCAAGCAAGGGTTGGTGAGGACCAATTCCAATCATCACTTTCACTGGGGTATTATTCCACGCATCGAAGCGTACTTTCATAACAAACACATGTTCATTGTTGTTTGTGCGACATACTAAATAAACAGCAGTCCCGCTCACACGGAACGGCTTAGTCTGTCATACAAACATTGAAACAAAAATATCCAATACAGCCCATGCAAGTCTATAACAGGTAGCAAGTCTCGATAACTGCAGTTTCAGTATCTATGCTGTTTTTTTAATATTATTTAATGAAGATAATTTAACAACTGCATTTTGTGTAAACTATTTTCATTTAAAAGACTAGATGGCTCAATATGTTGTATAGAATTTGTTGCATCTCTGAGAATGTACGCAATTTGGAGTGTCAGCACTTCAACAAAATGTAATACTGTCCCCGAACAAATGCTACACATGTAACGCACAAAATGGAATGCAAGATTTTTTTTCTCTGTTGTCAAGCCGCGTATTTCGTGAAAACGGATGTCAGAAATAATACGTACACTAGTAGGAGGGGGCATTCATTTCCAGATACCGTAAATCCTTGAAAGGAAGCTTGGGGTGCATATCATCAATACACTCTAAATACTCTGTAATCGAGGCACCAATTATGGATTTGAAGTACCTCACATACCATTGTCTTTGAAGCTGCCCCTGTTTCCTGTACGAATTTTAAAAGTATTAAAAAAATCCGAAATATGTATTTTTTTCTCTTCCTTGGCGTGTTCCAACTGCATAAAAAAACACCAAGAAACAGTCACGATTTCAGAACATTTGGGAACAATGTTTCAATTATTTATAGAAATTTGGGGTGCGGTGGAGTCCATTTTGTTTGTTTGTTTGTTTGTTTGTTTGTTTGTTTGTTTAAGCCATGTGATATATTATCGACATGATGTTATAAAATGGAGACTGTTGGGGAAGACCGCGGACTGGCGGACACCTTAATGATTGAATTGTTTCAGCGATGCTAATTTAACTGCCGGGGTTAAAGAAAGTCTATACAGCCATGTTTGATGGTGGCTACAACCGAAACAAACAAGAATGGTTATTCGATGGGGATGTATTTGTTGTGGTTAGGGGGGGGACCCTAAGTCTGCAGTGTTTTGTCGGCTTTTTTCAGCCCTGTAACCTTTTCATAATGTTTGACATTGTTTCGTCAAATCCAGTTTTCGAGTGTACACTTTCTTTTGTCTGTCAGTTTAGTTTACATACCTTATTGCGTCCCACATATTTATTACATATATTTATACCATGGGACAAATTATGACACGTTCTTTTGTTCCATGTGTGTTAATAACTAAGATCGGTTTACAAAAAAGCCTCTAAAAATGGTTAACAAAAAAAGCCTCTTAGATCGGTTTAAACCAGCCTCTAATATTTGTTAAAAAAATCCAAGCCTCTAAGATTAGTTTAAAACAGCCTCTAATATTGGTTAAAACAACCAAGCCTCTAAGATTAGTTCAAACCAGCCTCTAATATTGGTTAAAAACAAGCCCCGAAGACCAGCCTCTAATATGTAAAAGAAAACCAAACCTCTAAGATCTGGTTAAACCAGCTTCTATTCGATGCTTGCTCGTCATAACAGCTTCCTGAATTAGCAACTGCCTGTGCAGAATGGCACATCTTAGCCAGGAACCACTGGTCGTGTGTTCGAATCCCAAGTGCGCGCCCATTATAAATCTTTGTTGGCATGGTGCACGTACCCGAGGGTGTCACCAAAGTGGTAAATGCCTTTCGTTCTCCCTTTTTATCCAAAGTTAGACTGACAAACCAGTGATTGATGTTAAGAGCAACGCCCCATGTCGTCGGGCTACGAACACGTAATTTAAATCACGGAGGCTGACCACTTCATCTATTGTGCCACCTCTTTTACTAGCATAGGTACCCGGGGCGGTGTGCACGGGTGGACCAGCTGTCTGTACGGCGGTGCAGAGTTGCCTCCCGTAGGCGTGCCAGGAACCTACGATCATGGGTTCGAATCCCAGATTCGCTCTTATTATGTTTCTAGGTTCTAGGGGGGCACGGGAGGTCCAGTCGTCTAAGGCGCCGCGATTCACTGTGAAGAGTTGCGTCCCTTTGGTACGCCAGAAACCTATGATTGTTCGCCCCGATTATGTTTCTATGTTTGTCAGCACCATACCTGTGCTTGTGGGTTTCACCGAAGTGGTAAACTTTCCTCCCACATTAAGCCGACACGCCGCGATATAACTGGACTACTGTTAAAAGCGGCGTTAAACCCGACTCACTCACTCACTCACTCAAGGTTCTAGATCCATACCCGTGCTTGATGGTTTCACCTTAGTAGTTCACCCCCAAGACCTGCATCGCCGTGATATATTGCTCAAAGCGGCGTTAACACAAACTCACTCACTTACTCACGCAACTGGGGACCTTCTCAGTCGGAATCGGCACTGGCAATTCTATGTGAAACCCTGCATGACAGAAACGGTACAGTATCAATGTTTACGCCGAACTTGTTTTTACATGAAACACCGTTCAACAAGCCATGCGTAAGGCCACTAAGCTGTCGACTGAGTTACTCTGCGAGGCGTTGACGCCCACGACAGCAGATGGTGGCGTCCCTTGTCTCTACCGCTTTTATCAATTATCTCGGGAAGATATGGGCCGTGTTGGTCACGTGTACTGAGTTTTTATGTAATACTCAGATCTTACACGCGAGTGAAAAACAACATTAAACCACTTGAGCTGACTCTCTTGTACACTCACCCACCAACCCACTCACTCACCCACCCATATACTCACTCACTCACCCACCCACCCACAGACTCACTCACCCACCCATATACTCACTCACTCACTCACCCACCCACCCATACACTCTCACTCACCCACCCACACACTCACTCACTCACCCACCCATACACTCACTCATTCACCCACACACTCACCATACACTCACTCACCCACCCACCCATACACTCACTCACTCACTCAACCACCCACCCACCCACACACTCACCCACCCCCCATACACTCACTCACACCCACACTCAACCACCCACCCACCCACGCACACACCCACTCACCCACCCACGCACACACCCACACACTCAACCACCCACCCACCCACGCACACACCCACACACTCAACCACCCACCCATCCACGCACACACTCACTCACCCACCCACGCACACACCCACACACTCACTCACGCACCCACGCACACACTCAACCACCCACGCACCCACCCACACACTCTCTCACACTCAACCACCCACCCATCCACGCACACACTCACTCACCCACCCACGCACACACTCACTCACCCACCCACGCACACACCCACACACACACCCTCTCACACTCACACGCACACACCCTCTCACACCCACACCCACACACACACGCACACACTCTCTCACACTCACACACACACGCACACACCCTCTCACACTCACACACACACGCACACACCCACACACTCACTCACGCACCCACGCACACACGCACTCGACTCGCTGACGTCAGTTTATGCCAGTTGACATTCTGATCCAAGGTGTGTGTGCCTCTCTCTGCATACAAAGCAGAGGAAGATAACGACCAACAAGCTACGATACACCCCAGGTCACGCGGGAGACAAGCACTGGTTATCACAGCTCGCGAGCTGTGACTACGACTGACCCCTTCGATATGGCTGCAGCGCGGGGCAGACGGTTCTTTCATCAAGTTTGGAAAGAGTTTCAAATCGGTGGCAAGTCTGGTGAAGGCGGAGGATGTCCACTGTCAATTATTGCTGCCATGGTGCGGCTTCCCTAGGCAAGGGAGATAACTGACTGTAAAAGTCCAGATTCCACGTCAAACTTACTCACTGTCAGAGTGAACAAGCTTTAAAAAACTGTAGTAGACGAATTAAGTGATGTTTGTATACCCTGATTTTAACCTGAATATCCCATCTCTATTTGATGCTAACCACAGATTAGGTAAAACGGTGTCGGGACATCGAATTATCAGATTCACAGCAGGTACCAAGACAGCGGACGAATGTTACCTTCTGCAGGACAGATATTCGATGTCCCGGGCCATGACCACTATGCGCGAAGGTTTCCGCGTTGTCATGGACACCGTGCGAGTAATTGAGACAATGTCCTGTGAAATTAGAGTAATCAGGTCGTGTTTGAATTATCTGGGTCACAGAAAAGGTCGGACAGCGGAGTATAATTTACAGCGATGTCTTAATGGCCAGATTCGAAACGAGCGCGATATCATCACAACTTGAAGCGCTCGTTAAATGTCCAGGACAAGTTGGCGAGCCAAGTGTCCGACCCTGACCGCACATGTACTCTCTGGCATAGTCTGTCTCCCAGACAAGAGAGAGAAATTTTTTTGAAAAAAGAGTGAGTGAGCGAGTGAGTATGGTTTAACGCCGCTTTTAGCAATATTCTAGCGATATCACGGCGGGGGACACCTTAAATGGGCTTCACACATTGTACCCATGTCGGGAATCGAACCCGGGTCTTCGGCGTTACGAGCGAACGCTTTAACCACTAGGCTACCCGACCGCCCCTTGAAAAAAGAGCCCAACTCAAGTCTTGAATGATTTAGCAAGTCTAGATTGTCTCAGCTCTGAAATTAAGGATCGTTCTGGGCTCCATTTAGATTATATTTTGTCTATTTTGTAGACATATATTCTTGAATAATATAAGTTTATTTCTAGGAATAAATGTCAGTCTATCTCTGGTGTCCATTTCTAGCCAGGGTTCAGATGTAGAAATTACTACCCTGGATAACTACCTACTACCCGACCCGTGAAGATCCGGGGTAGAATAGGTCTTCAGCAACCCATGCTTGCCGTAAGAGGCGACTAACGGGATCGGGTGGTCAGGCACGCTGACTTGGTTCATGCATGTCATCGTATCCCAATTGCGTGGATCGGTGCTCATGATGTAAATCACTGGATTGTCTGGTCCAGACTCGATTATTTACAGACCGCCGTCATATATCTGGAATATTACTGAGTGCGGCGTTGAACAACAAACAAACAAACAAACAAACAAACAAACCTACTACCCTGTGTGACACAGACCATGTCCTTATTTGGATAACTACTTGCTGTCCCCTGTATGGCAATACAGATTAACTTCAGTAATACGAAAGAATCGCGTGTTCTCTAACTTCTTTTGAGTAGCATAATTCTTTGGAGTCGGACAACCATTTATTGCCAGAATAAAAGGCGCATGAAACTGGATTAATCACACAAGCATTGTTTGATCTGCAACAGTGATTGGCTGTGAGACGGTAGCGTCGCGAGACTCTCCCAAGCCCTGTTCGGCATATGCGTATATTGAAGATATCCTTTGTCTTAAATCGAATTCTTTTGGGCAGTGACACTTGTTTACTGACGCAGAACTCATTGTAACTCACTCGGCACCTTATGAATGGTTGTGTAATAGGATATTTATTCCCCATAAAGATTTTTTTCCAGGAGAAAGTAATATCCCAGGTGAAAAAATCCACTGGATATTATTTCCACAGCCGGTTTCTTACTGACACTGGAATATTTTGCTAATATTCTTTCGTCCGGAAACATTAATCGTTTACAACACCAAGGCGTGGGAGCTTGAATTGAGAGGAAAGCCCAAAGTGATGCAGGTCTTAGACGTTTACAACTTTGGTGAAACCCACGAGCACGAGGATAGTACTGACAAATCTAGAACCATAATCCGTCCGAATCTGTGATTAGAACCACTATATTCACAGGTTCCTGGCACGCCTAAGGGACGCAACTCTCCGCCACCCGCGCCCATGACAAACTTAGAAACACGATGAGGACGAATATGGGATAAGAACTCGTGCTTGTGACGTCTTTGACGACTGGGCCAGCATTGCAGTCTGTTCAGTATATCCGATGGGCACATGGCGCTAAAGTTGTCACAACGACAGCCAATTTACTATTATTCTTTTAAAGGTTTCTCGCAACTCCACATGGAGTGGATCAGCTTTGAGGTTGTGTCAGCCCCTTAATGCCGCGAGCGGCAGGCAGGGTAACAACAAGTACCATCTTTTAACGTCGTTTGGTATGACGCGGCCGAGGTTCGAACCCCGGACCTTCCACTCTCCGGGCGGACGCTCTTCAACTAGACCACGGAGGCGGTCCGGGATTCAGGGATGAGTCACGAGACTCAGAGATGGTATTTGGGATTCAGGGGTGAGTCACGAGACTCAGAGATGGTATTTGGGATTCAGGGGTGAGTCACGAGACTCAGAGATGGTATTGGGGATTCAGGGGTGAGTCACGAGACTCAGAGATGGTATTGGGGATTCAGGGGTGAGTCACGAGACTCAGAGATGGTATTTCGGATTCAGGGGTGAGTCACGAGACTCAGATGATATTTGGGATTCAGGGGAGGAGGCGGAAGGCGCCGTCAGTTTTTGCGAAACGTTATTTTACCGTGTTGTACGTTGACTTACCAAATGGCAAACCAAGAATCACAATGGAAGCTCATTTTCCCACGATCATAGGATTCTGGTACGCACAAGGGTCGAAACCCAAAATGAACGGCATTTGACTCAAGTTTATACATTCAAATTGAGTAAAATGTCGTTCATTTTGTGTCTGTCTGAAGCCGTGGACTGTTCGAGTGAAATTACGCGCGGCGGTACGTCACGTGATCTGTAAGCACGTGAACATTTGGATCTCGTACAATTCGACGTGAAAACAACGTTAACCCTATCGCTGCCATGGGCGTCGTGAGTTTGCTAGCGACTCCGTGATACCGGAGATGTGGTCGCACTTAGGGTTAAATACGCTTCAACGTTGACGCCCTGCAATATGCGCATCTTGTGTGTCAGCACGATAATACGATCGATACGGCTGAAGATTTTTTTCTTAATGCAGGAATATCATTATTATTTAGAATCCCGTTAGTCGCCTTTTACGGCAAGCATGGCTTGCTGAAGACCTATTCCAACCAGTGATCAGGCTCGCTGACTTGGTTGAAGCATGTCATCGATACCAATTGCATGGATCGATGCTCATGATATAAATCACTGGATTGTCTGGTCCAGACTCGATAATTTACAGACCGCCATCATATAGCTGGAATATTGCTGAGTGCGGCGTAAAACAACAAACCAACAACCTTTTCTAACCCGGATCTGCTTATTGTGTATTTACTTGTAACGTAACCGATTTCTTAAATCGTAGCCCGGAGTTCAATGGAGTAACGAACGGCTTAGCACTAAGACAGTTCGTGTAACGGGGCCAAGGCTATACCTGAGCGTGTCTCAAGGAGACAGAGGTGAGGTGAGGTGAGGTGAAATGGGGTTTAACGTCGCGTCCAAGATATATATAGCTACGTACATGTACGTGTGTGTGTTTGTGTGGCTGCTTGTACTAGTCCGGACTGATGTCGATTTATAGTCCTAGCTCACCATGCCGCAGTTTAACATGAATACCCCACTCAGACACAGTATACTGACTCCGAGACGACCTGTCCTTGTTTTAGCCCCTAAATGACGAGCGCCAGACAGGGTAACAACAAGTACCATCTTTTAACGTCTTTTGGTATGACGCGGCCGGGGATCGAACCCCGGACCTTCCGCTCTCCGGGCGGACGCTCTACCACTAGACCACGGAGGCGGTCTCAAGGAGACAGAAACCAAACATGCACGGAGTGAGCCTCACCCCCCCATTTGGTTTTCAAAAACTACCATGAGATACCATGCCGCAGTTTAACATGAACACCCAAATCAAACACTGTCTCCTGACCCCGAGCCGACCAGTCCGTGTTGTATTCCCATAATGCCGAGCGACAGGCGAGAAAACACCACCTTGTGACGTCTTTTTGGTATGACGCTCTATCCACTAGAAAACGGAGGTGGTTACAAGACTATGAGTTAGTTATATGTGTCAGTAGGGATCTGGGGTGACAGGCAAAACGTCATGAGGTTATGGTATCCTAATGCCAGCCAGCGGAGGCCCTGAGCTTCAGTCTCTCGTGGTGCCCACGCCCACGCATCTCGTAGAATCCTACACCCCCGCAAGTGATACATGTAACTCTGAAGTTGGCGAATTTAAAACTCACTTTGGTTAAGCAATTGTGGTGTCTGGTTTAGAATAGGCCCATATAGTAACCTCTGTTTGTCCTAAGGGGTGACCGAAGGTCAGGTTTGTAAAATAATCCTGTCTATCCTGTAAAATAATCCAGTCTGGACCAGACAATCCAGTGTTGGATATTGTGAGCAACTATCCACACCGTCAGGTACGATGACACACTATGAACCCCGTCACCCAGTCTGACCACCGACCAATATAGTAACCTCTTATGACGAGCCTAGGTTGCTAGGGACCTATTCTAACCTGGAATCCACACATGGTCCCTCTTATGACGAGCCTAGGTTGCTAGGGACCTCTTCTAACCTGGAATCCACACAGGGTCCCCTCTTATGACCAGCACAGGTTGCTAGGGACCTCTTCTAACCCGGAATCCACACGGTGTCACCTCTTAAGGACCAGCACAGGTTGCTAGGGACCTCTTCTAACCCGGAATCCCCATGGTGTCACCTCTTAAGGACCAGCACAGGTTGCTAGGGACCTCTTCTAACCCGGAATCCCCATGGTGTCACCTCTTAAGGACCAGCACAGGTTGCTAGGGACCTCTTCTAACCCGGAATCCCCATGGTGTCACCTCTTAAGGACCAGCACAGGTTGCTAGGGACCTCTTCTAACCCGGAATCCACACGGTGTCACCTCTTAAGGACCAGCACAGGTTGCTAGGGACCTCTTCTAACCTGGAATCCACACAGGGTCACCTCTTAAGGACCAGCACAGGTTGCTAGGGACCTCTTCTAACCCGGAATCCCAATGGTGTCACTTCTTAAGGACCAGCACAGGTTGCTGGGGACCTCTTCTAACCCGGAATCCCCATGGTGTCACCTCTTAAGGACCAGCACAGGTTGCTAGGGACCTCTTCTAACCCGGAATCCCAATGGTGTCACTTCTTAAGGACCAGCACAGGTTGCTGGGGACCTATTCTAACCCGGACTCCCCAGACGGCAAACATTACTGCACATGGGTGTTGGGCAACAGTAATTTTCAGCAACTAACATTGTTCCAGATTCTAGTCTGTGCCTGCATCAGATGTATTGACAATTTACATTTGATCGACATCACAGTAATGGATACAACATCCATTACCCAGAACTATAGATTAACCCTGACTTGCAACAACCAGCGATGTCCTCAGAGGACATACATTAATTAAGTAACTCAAGGCAGACAATCAATAATTCTGTACAGCTTGCTTGTCATCATCTAAAATTTAGCTTCTACCTACATAACTCGTAATGTAGTGTACACAACAGAATCAGATGAGGCTGCTGTGCAAATATTAACTCAAATAACAACAAAAGTACAAATATTTTCCAATAATTGTTTTAATAAGTTAAGTTGGTATCATATATACAAATGTTGCAAATAAATACACAATTTTTTAATACAATGTTTGGACGGATATATATTTGGCAGTCTCAATAAAATTTCTATTCATAAATCTCTCACTCAAATACATGCGGTGACTGAATATATGGGTTTACTGCTGTGCTCATCAATACTGCCAGAGTCAGCAGGTGCTCCGTGTGATGGGAATCGGATGTGGCCAGACTTTATGGATTATGGATTTTTGGCCTAAAATTTAGGTCAGTTTGAAAAGATTAAATTCCAAATTTTAGTTTTGATTTCGTAAAAATGTTTAAAATGTAGTTTTTAAGATAAATTTCAACAGGATTTAATAATAGTACTTTAAATATTGTATTCATATTTATCATTTTACCTGTTTCTGGTCGGAGGACTATAAAAACACTGCTCTTTTTTTATCTTTTTATTTGTTTTCGTTTTCAAAATTTTTGAGTTGGAGGATTTGTAAACCAAGTTTAAAAAATTCTGGCCTGTTTGGAGCAAACAAACCAGGAGCAAGTCAGGACGAGTGTCAGCACATACACACGGTACAATGAGTGAGTGAGTGAGTTGGGTTTTGTGCTGCTTTCAGCATGACACCATATCCCTGTTTCTACCCATGACCTTGAGATACGATGACACGCCATGTAGGGCAGGGGACAGATGGTATCCCAGAATCCCCACATCTACCCATGATCTTGAGATACGATGACACGCCATGGAGGGCAGGGGACAGATGGTATCCCAGAATCCCAACATCTACCCATGATCTTGAGATACGATGACACGCCATGTAGGGCCGGGGACAGACGGTATCCCAGAATCCCTACATCTACCCATGATCTTGAGATACGATGACACGCCATGGAGGGGAGGGGACAGATGGTATCCCAGAATCCCCACATCTACCCATGATCTTGAGATACGATGACACGCCATGGAGGGCAGGGGACAGATGGTATCCCAGAATCCCAACATCTACCCATGATCTTGAGATACGATGACACGCCATGGAGGGCAGGGGACAGATGGTATCCCAGAATCCCAACATCTACCAATGATCTTGAGATACGATGACACGCCATGGAGGGCAGGGGACAGATGGTATCCCAGAATCCCAACATCTACCCATGATCTTGAGATACGATGACACGCCATGGAGGGCAGGGGACAGATGGTATCCCAGAATCCCTACATCTACCCATGATCTTGAGATACGATGACACGCCATGGAGGGCAGGGGACAGATGGTATCCCAGAATCCCAACATCTACCCATGATCTTGAGATACGATGACACGCCATGGAGGGCAGGGGACAGATGGTATCCCAGAATCCCAACATCTACCCATGATCTTGAGATACGATGACACGCCATGGAGGGCAGGGGACAGATGGTATCCCAGAATCCCAACATCTACCCATGATCTTGAGATACGATGACACGCCATGGAGGGCATGGGACAGATGGTATCCCAGAATCCCCCCATCTACCCATGACCTTGAGATACGATGACACGCCATGGAGGGGAGGGGACAGATGGTATCCCAGAATCCCCAAATCTACCCATGACCTTGAGATACGATGACACGCAATGTAGGGCCGGGACAGACGGTATCCCAGAATCCCAACATCTACCAATGCCCTGGAGATACGATGAGACACAATGTAGGGCCAGAATATCCCAGAATCCCCATGCCATACATAAATAGAATATAACCAAGATGACAGGTAGCTTTCATTGGAGAAAAATGATTGTTTTCAGCACATACCCCAAAATGATGACATGTAAATATAATAACAGAATTATTACTTGCCCAAGGAATTTGTAAAAATATGGGCAGACTACAATGGGCTGTGAGAGAGAGGTGAATATTTTCACTGCCCTCGTACACATGGAATGGTCAGAAAAGATAAATATTAAAATGTTGTCACAGAAAAGTTTCACAGATGAATTCAGTTTGATCTTGTGAAGCATAACATGTTTCAAATCCACATTAACTGGTTAACTATATCGACAATCATTTTTGGACAGTGTGGTATTCTTGTTGAACAGTGTTGTATTCTTGTTACTGTTGTATTGTTGGACAGTGTTGTATTCTTGTTGGACAGTGTTGTATCCTTGTTGAACAGTGTTGTATTCTTGTTAGACAGTGTTGTATTCTTGTTGAACAGTGTTCTATTCTTGTTGGCCAGTATTGTATTCTTGTCGAACAGTGTTGTATTCTTGTTGAAAAGGTGTTGTATTCTTGTTGGACAGTGTTGTATTCTAGTTGAACAGTGTTGTATTCTTGTTACTGTTGTATTGTTGGACAGTGTTGTATTCTTGTTGGACAGTGTTGTATTCTTGTTGGACAGTGTTGTATTCTTGATGGACAGGGTTGTTTTCGTGTTACTGTTGTATTGTTGGACAGTGTTGTATTCTTGTTGAACAGTGTTGTATTCTTGTTGAACAGTGTTGTATTCTTGTTGGACAGTGTTGTATTCTTGTTGGACAGTGTTGTATTCTTGTTGGACAGTGTTGTATTCTTGTTACTGTTGTATTGTTGGACAGTGTTGTATTCTTGTTGGACAGTGTTGTATTCTTGTTGGACAGGGTTGTTTTCATGTTACTGTTGTATTGTTGGACAGTGTTGTATTCTTGTTAGACAGTGTTGTATTCTTGTTGAACAGTGTTGTATTCTTGTTGGCCAGTATTGTATTCTTGTCGAACAGTGTTGTATTCTTGTTGAAAAGGTGTTGTATTCTTGTTAGACAGTGTTGTATTCTTGTTGGACAGTGTTGTATTCTAGTTGAACAGTGTTGTATTCTTGTTACTGTTGTATTGTTGGACAGTGTTGTATTCTTGTTGGACAGTGTTGTATTCTTGTTGAACAGTGTTCTATTCTTGTTGGCCAGTATTGTATTCTTGTCGAACAGTGTTGTATTCTTGTTGAAAAGGTGTTGTATTCTTGTTAGACAGTGTTGTATTCTTGTTGGACAGTGTTGTATTCTAGTTGAACAGTGTTGTTTTCTTGTTACTGTTGTATTGTTGGACAGTGTTGTATTCTTGTTGGACAGTGTTGTATTCTTGTTGGACAGTGTTGTATTCTTGTTGAACAGTGTTGTATTCTTGTTGAACAGTGTTGTATTCTTGTTGGACAGTGTTGTATTCTTGTTGAACAGTGTTGTATTCTTGTTGGACAGTGTTGTATTCTTGTTGAACAGTGTTGTATTCTTGTTACTGTTGTATTGTTGGACAGTGTTGTATTCTTGTTGGACAGTGTTGTATTCTTGTTGGACAGGGTTGTTTTCATGTTACTGTTGTATTGTTGGACAGTGTTGTATTCTTTTTGGACAGCGTTGTATTCTAGTTGAACAGTGTTGTATTCTTGTTACTGTTGTATTGTTGGACAGTGTTGTATTCTTGTTAGACAGTGTGGTATTCTTGTTGGACAGTGTTGTATTCTTGTTGTATTCTTGTTACTGTTGTATTGTTGGACAGTGTTGTATTCTTGTTGGACAGTGTTGTATTCTTGTTGGACAGGGTTGTTTTCGTGTTACTGTTGTATTGTTGGACAGTGTTGTATTCTTGTTGAACAGGGTTGTATTCTTGTTGAACAGTGTTGTATTCTTGTTGGACAGTGTTGTATTCTTGTTGAACAGTGTTGTATTCTTGTTGGACAGTGTTGTATTCTTGTTACTGTTGTATTGTTGAACAGTGTTGTATTCTTGTTGGACAGTGCTGTATTCTTGTTGAACAGTGTTGTATTCTTGTTACTGTTGTATTGTTGGACAGTGTTGTATTCTTGTTGGACAGTGTTGTATTCTTGTTACTGTTGTATTCTTGTTATACAGAGTTGTATTCTTGCTAGACAGTGTTGTATTCTTGTTAGACAGCGTTGTATTCTTGTTGAACAGTGTTGTATTCTTGTTACTGTTGTATTGTTGGACAGTGTTGTATTCTTGTTGGACTGCTGTATTCTTGTTATACAGTGTTGTATTCTTGTTAGACAGTGTTGTATTAATGTTAGATAGTGTTGTTTTAAAGCGTGATCAGTATCAAAACCAGAAAGTAAACAACATGCTGTCATCAGTTGGATTGGTCCTTCTCGAGAAGTTTACATTTTTTGTCAAATGTACTTGTTACTAAATTTTATGAAAACAAACAAAAGATCTTCTAATTTGAGTTTGTCCTTGAGCAACTGAAGCTGATTGTTTTGTTTGTCTGCAGCAAGTCAGGCAAGTCTGCCTTTTATTTTCTCTACCTATTTACTGACACTTGTGTAACAAACCGCAGCTCATGTAACAAACTGCAGCTCATGTAACAAACTGCAGCTCATGTAACAAACTGCGGCTCGTGTAATAAACTGCACCTCGTGTAACAAACTGTAGCTCATGTAACAAGCTGCGGCTCGTGTAATAAACTGCAGCTCGTGTAACAAACTAGCTCATGTAACAAGCTGCGGCTCGTGTAACAAACTGCGGCTCGTGTAATAAACTGCAGCTCGTGTAACAAACTGTAGCTTGTGTAATAAACTGCAGCTTTTGTAACAAACTGCAGCTCATGTAACAAGCTGCGGCTCATGTAACAAACTGCAGCTCATGTAACAAACTGTAGCTTGTGTAATAAACTGCAGCTCATATAACAAACTGCGGCTCGTGTAACAAACCACAGCTTGTGTAACAAACTGCAGCTGGTATAAAAAACTGCAGCTCATGTAAAAAAACTGCAGCTCGTGTAACAAACTGCAGCTCATGTAACAAACTGCAGCTCATGTAACAAACTGCAGCTCATGGCACTAACTGCTTGTGTCACAAACTGCACATTGTTGGAGTTGTCTGCAGTAGTGTGAGATTTCAGTCCTTTGTTTCAATTGACAGTGTAAATGTGACAACACCTGCACTCCCAGCTCCTGGCAGTGTCACTTCTGCAAAAAGCAGTGAGGAGTAGTCAGTGAAAGATCAGATCAAAAAGTGCTGTCTCTAGAATCTATTCCGGTGTGACTTCCGACCTGACGGATTCAACATGACAGCCCATCTCATGAAGACTCTGGCATGTTCTTGCTGCATACTTCACGGAGACTCCCAGCCAAATCTTCACAGGAGTCTCCCAGCCAATACTTCACAGGAGTCTCCCAGGCAATACTTCACAGGAGTCTCCTAGTCAATACTTCACAGGAGTCTCCTAGTCAATACTTCACAGGAGTCTTCCAGCCAATACTTCACAGGAGTCTCCCAGCCAATACTTCACAGGAGTCTCCCAGCCAATACTTCACAGGAGTCTCCTAGTCAATACTTCACATGAGTCTCCCAGCCAATACTTCGTAGGAGTCTCCCAGTCAATTCTTCGTAGGAGTCTCCTAGTCAATACTTCACAGGAGTCTCCCAGCCAATACTTCACAGGAGTCCCCCAGCCATTACTTCACAGGAGTCTCCCATCCAATACTTCATAGAGTCTCCCAGTCAATACTTCGTAGGAGTCTCCCAGCCAATACTTCACAGGAGTCTCCAAGTCAATACTTCACAGGAGTCTCCCAGTCAATACTTCACCGGAGTCTCCCAGTCAATACTTCACAGGAGTCTCCTAGTCAATACTTCACAGGAGTCCCCCAGCCAATACTTCACAGGAGTCTCCCAGCCAATACTTCACAGGAGTCTCCCAGCCAATACTTCACAGGAGTCTCCCAGCCAATACTTTACAGGAGTCTCCCAGCCAATACTTTACAGGAGTCTCCCAGCCAATACTTCACAGGAGTCCCCCAGCCATTACTTCACAGGAGTCTCCCAGCCAATACATCACAGGAGTCTCCCATCCAATACTTCGTAGGAGTCTCCCAGTCAATACTTCGTAGGAGTCTCCTAGTCAATACTTCACAGGAGTCTCCCAGCCAATACTTCACAGGAGTCCCCCAGCCATTACTTCACAGGAGTCTCCCAGTCAATACTTCACAGGAGTCTCCCAGTCAATACTTCACAGGAGTCTCCCAGCCAATACTTCACAGGAGTCTCCTAGTCAATACTTCACAGGAGTCTCCCAGTCAATACTTCACAGGAGTCTCCTAGTCAATACTTCACAGGAGTCTCCCAGCCAATACTTCACAGGAGTCTCCCAGGCAATACTTCACAGGAGTCTCCTAGTCAATACTTCACATGAGTCTCCCAGCCAATACTTCACAGGAGTCTCCAAGTCAATACTTCACAGGAGTCTCCCAGTCAATACTTCACAGGAGTCTCCCAGTCAATACTTCACAGGAGTCTCCTAGTCAATACTTCACAGGAGTCTCCTAGTCAATACTTCACAGGAGTCTCCCAGCCAATACTTCGTAGGAGTCTCCCAGTCAATACTTCACAGGAGTCTCCCAGCCAATACTTCACAGGAGTCTCCCAGCCAATACTTCACAGGAGTCTCCCAGTCAATACTTCACAGGAGTCTCCCAGTCAATACTTCACATGAGTCTCCCAGTCAATTTATTCACAGGAGTCTCCCAGTCAATAATTCACAGGAGTCTCCCATCCAATACTTCGTAGGAGTCTCCCAGTCAATACTTCACAGGAGTCTCCCAGCCAATACTTCACAGGAGTCTCCCAGCCAATACTTCACAGGAGTCTCCCAGTCAATACTTCACAGGAGTCTCCCAGTCAATACTTCACATGAGTCTCCCAGTCAATTTATTCACAGGAGTCTCCCAGTCAATAATTCACAGGAGTCTCCCAGTCAATACTTCACAGGAGTCTCCCAGTCATTGCTGACACAGACGTTTGACTTTTCATTCTGTTCATTTGTGTGTGTATTTCCTGAGCGTCAGTTCTGTGCCGGCACGCAGCTCGGAGATGTGAGAATCTATCAGTCGTTCCAGTTCTTTGGCTCGTTCCTGTTCTTGGCTCAGGAACAATTCAGCTGCTGCGTCAGCAGAACTCTCCAACTAAGAAAACAATATGTGAGTGAGTGAGTTTGGCTTAATATCGCTTTGAGCAGTATTTCAATTATCTCACACAACGTCAGCTTGAGTGAGTGAGTGAGTTTGGTTTTACGCCGCTTTTAGCAATATTCCAGCAATATCACGGCGGGGGACACCAGAAATGGGCTTCACACATTGTACCCATGTCGGGATTCGAACCCAGATCTTCGGCATGACGCGCGAACGCTTTAACCACTAGGCTACTTGAAGTGGGAGGAAGCAACAGCCAGTATCTTACTAACACTGGACTATTTTCTGATATGAATATACTTTCCTCCAAAAACTTTTTGACCTGGAAACATTAATCTTTAAAAAAACCCAGTTTGTCAGCTTGAATTGAGAGGAAAGCCTGAAGTGTTGCAGTCGTCAGACGTCGCCCACATTGGTGAAACCCACGAGCACAGGTATGGTGCTGACCAACCTATAACATTACCAGGGCGACCGGGACTTGAACCCACGATCACAGGTATGGTGCTGACCAACCTACAACATTACCAGGGCGACCGGGACTTGAACCCACGAGCATGCATCTCTACACAGTGTTGTAGTCATAAAGTAAAATGTACGTCACAACTATTTCTATCCTCCCCCCCCACCCTACGTCTGTGATTCAGGTCAAGGTCACATGACTCACATCACACTCGAGGGACTCCGCTGGGGAGTCCAGGTCGTTGAGGGTGTGGATGAGCGACATGGGCTCCGAGTCGAGGATGGTGCCGGCGCTGCCGTTCAGCTCACTCTGGAAGTGGCTTCTTGACATCCCTGGAACACAACAACACTGGCTGCATCTTTCTGTCCGACAACTCAGGATGTTACACTGATGTCACTCTGACTCCAGAAGTCCTTCGTCCCATGTTATAACTGACAACATTTCACAAATGTGGAAGAAAATAAAGTTTGAGAAGATTTTAGAAGTTGACCAGTAAGGAAGGGTCATTCACATTAAACTTGTATTCATTTATCCAGACCAGACCTATTTTAGGAATCACTAAAACTTAGAATAAGTATCACCAACACTATGTTTGTTTGTTTGTTGTTTAACACCGCACTCAGCAATATTCCAGCTACACAAGGACGGTTTGTAAATAATAAAGTCTGGGCCAAACAATCCAGTGATTGACATCATGAGTACCAATCAATGCGGTTGGGATACGATGACATGCATCAACCGTGTGACCGAGCCTGACCACCTGATCCCGTTAGTGTTAGGGTTACGACATGCTTGGGTTGTAAAGATCTATTCTAACCCTTACCTTCATAGCGAGCCTACATTATGGTTTCTTTTAAATGTTTTGTAAATCTAGTAATGAAAGAAGACCCATGACATGCATATTAGATCAGTTTAGTCAAATATGGCAATACTATAATAATTTACACCAACTAAAACAGACCCGAAAACAAAACCTTGAACTCTACAAATGAGTCTACAATATTTCGGCAGTTTTGATTTCACCTTGGTTCCATTATATATCATATTATCAAAACAAATTAAACAAAATATCATACAAAATTTATGTGCATTACCCCTGCATGCGGAAACCTGCCAGGGTTCATTTCAGCTATTATTCCAAATTTGTGTGTGACTTGTCCACACAGACCGCCTCTGTGGTCTAGTGGTAGAACGTCCTCACGGAGAGCGGAAGGGTAGGGGTTTGATCCCCGGCTGCGTCATACCAAAAGACATTAAAAGATGGTACTTGTTGTTACCCTGTCTGGCACTGGGCATTAAGGGGCTAAAACAAGGACTGCTCGGCTCGGAGTCAGTATGCTGTGTCTGAGTGGGATATTCATGTTAAACTGCGGCATGGTATCTCAGTGTGCTAGCACTATAAATCGGCATCAGTCCAGACTAGTACAAGCAGCCACACAAACACACACACGTGCATGAACGTCGCTATATAAGTGCAATAATCTTGGACGCGACGTTAAACCCAATTTCAGCTCACCTTGTCCACATGTCTATGAACGCTCAATACCTATTACCTTTCTTTACCATACTTTATCATCCCTGTGTTGTGTGTAATTTGTCATGCTTTCTTGTGCTTGATATTAAACACTTTGGTGAAATCTACAAATACGGGTATGATGCTGATAACAATCCAGACAAAAAACCACTACCAGTGTATCCTGGTATGACTAAGGGATGCAATTCTGTAAAGGAAATTCTGTGCGGATTACTATGTAAGTCTAACTGTTAAGAACACGTGGAATGTGTCCCTGGTTTAGAATATACGGCGGCTTCAGATGACTGGTTGAGACGAGGCGAGGCAAAGGCGAGACTCACGTCTATTCTCCCTCCTCTCAAGATCCAGCTCCTCCTCCAGTCGATGCTTCTGGGCCTGCAGCAGTCGGATCTGACTCTCGTACCCCTGCGCCGTGCTGTCCAGGTATCCCTGCACTGACTGCTTGTGCTTCGACGGCTTGCTGCGTTACAGAGATGAAACAGGTCAACTAGAAATACAGTGTTCTCCAGAATACAGGATTGTATTATTCAGGTGAGTATTACATTGTTTGCATCTTTACAAGAGAAACGTGGGGCAGTGCTCAACCAGGTGAACCATTACATTCCTCCCTGCACAACATGAGACAAGGGTGGGACAAGCATGGGGTACTGGGGACCTATTCTACCCTGGAACCCCACTGGGAGACAAGCATGGGTGCTGGAGACCTATTCTACCCTGGAACCCCACTGGGAGACAAGCATGGGTGCTGGAGACCTATTCTACCCTGGAACCCCACTGGGAGACAAGCATGGGTGCTGGAGACCTATTCTACCCTGGAACCCCACTGGGAGACAAGCATGGGTGCTGGAGACCTATTCTACCCTGGAGCACCCACTGGGAGACAAGCATGGGTGCTGGAGACCTATTCTACCCTGGAACCCCACTGGGAGACAAGCATGGTGCTGGATACCTATTCTACCCTGGAACCCCACTGGGAGACAAGCATGGGTGCTGGAGCACCCACTGGGAGACAAGCATGGGTGCTGGAGACCTATTCTACCCTGGAACCCCACTGGGAGACAAGCATGGGTGCTGGAGACCTATTCTACCCTGGAGCACCCACTGGGAGACAAGCAGGGGTGCTGGAGACCTATTCTACCCTGGAGCACCCACTGGGAGACAAGCATGGGTGCTGGAGACCTATTCTACCCTGGAGCACCCCACTGGGAGACAAGCATGGGTGCTGGAGACCTAGTCTACTCTGGAGCACCCACAGTTCTACTGATACTGACTGTTTACTGTTATCGCGACCGGAGGGCAGGCTCCTGGAGTGGGCGGTCTCCTGGAACGACGTCTCCATGACTGACATTTCCTGCTTCAAGCGAGACACATCCTCTTGAAGACTCTGATTCTCCCTCTGAAATCATAATGGTTGGTTGGTTGGTTTGTTGTTTAACGCCGCACTCAGCAATATTCCAGCTATATGACGACGGTCTGTAAATAATCGAGTCTGGACCAGACAATCCAGTGATTAATATCATGAGCATCGATCCACGCAATTGGGATCGATGACATGCATCAACCAAGTCAGCGAGCCTGACCACCCGATCCCGTTAGTCGCCTTTTACGACAAGCAGAGTCATCTTTTACGGCAAGCATGGGTTGCTGAAGACCTATTCTACCCCGGAATCTTCACGGGTCGAAATAATAATGGATTATGTTTGACAACTAACGCAGGAGTTATAGCTGAACCCTTCCAAGTGAATGTAGGCAGAGATGGCTTACAGAATTGAGATGAAACATCCTGGCTGGTAGGTGGGAGGAATGGTAGCAGTGCTTTAAAAAGTACTTAGCAGATCTTTTAGGTTGTTTTATAAGGTATTTCCTATGCTCTATGGCTAAGTGACGGAATATTTATTTTCTAAGGCAATTAAAGACAGCGAAAAACACACATACACAGAAAGATATTAATGGATCCTAAACGTCTGATCTCCTCAGTGAGCTCTTCGGACAATGGGACCTCACAGAGTGATTATGCTGCCCCGATCTCCGCCATTCCCATACCGTGTCATGTCACAAAGTGAGTGTGTGAGTGAGTGAGTGAGTGAGTGAGTGAGTGGGTGAGTGCGTGCGTGCGTGCGTGAGTGAGTGAGTGCGTGCGTGAGTGAGTGAGTCTAGACCTGCTGAGAGGCTGGTATTTAGCCCTAAGTCTGCAGCGAATGTCAGCAAACATTCCCTACGTATGTTAATTTATCATATAATGGGTAGGTTTCTCGGCAGGATAAAGCCAACAGATTAAAACGATATCCATTGGGGTCATATGCGGATAGAGATGCAAATATCAAAGGTCAAGTAGGACTACTTTCACTGTTTATAAACAAACATGGCGTCGCCCTCGTCATTCGGCGATCGAGTCAAAAATTAACCACCGGGAATCTGGATAATCTACAGGGATAATTGCTATCATTATCAAAAGAACAGTCTAATATACTGAAAATCAGTGTCTAACTGTGACGTAGCTAAGGCATTTTATAAGTTTTGGCAACTTTGGAGATATAAATTTCGAAACAATTTTCCGAGGGCACGAGGCCAAGCCAAGCGGGATCAGTACCCATATCTTTGCTTGTAGACCTCTGCGGCTTGAAGCCTTCTCCACAAATCAAAATAGTTGGATTTGGCAGAAATATGTTTGAATTGTTACCTTGTTTCATTTTGTCGCTGTGTGTACATCTGACTACACTTCTTAACGTTATGACAGGACAGACCGGATGTCAACAACGTCTGACCTAGGCCGTGACGTCTCATAGACTAGGGTTAGAGTAGCTTCCCTTTGACAAAGGGCAGTTACTCTAGTGGACAGACCGATGGATTGCCGCAAAAGGCAATTAAAACAACTGTTGTTTTGCGTATATGTTGCTTCGCCACTGTATAAGAAACAGATTTCAGTTGGAACTATATTGGCTACTGTCACTGTCCGACTGACACATCACTTACCCTGTGACTTAATAAGTATTAATGCGTGCATTCCAGGAAAACTCGCAATGTTTCGGTAATGTTTGTGAGAGAGGGAAAGTGATTATAAAGCACAGAAGTACAGAATGACATTATTTGATAAAGAGGTTATCATGCTTGTGGTATCAAGGCTCACTAAATACAATGTTTATTCCTAATGCAGGATATTTACCATCCCCAAACACACTCGCGTGATAACCTCTATGTATCTATATCAGAAGTGATGGCTTTGTTAGGTCAACTGGTATTTCCAAGACCAGTGAGGGGGAAGAGGCTTTGATGTAATGAAAACATACAATAACTTTAATAATATTAGTAAAATCTAAATATTTTTTACATTTGTATACTTATCCTGCATTACTCCGTATTGCATTTACTGCTATGTTTGACAGAGAGACGAACTGTGTGAGATCCAGCTGCTGAAGAAAGTTGTCCCAACCAGCCCAGGAGGCAGCGCCCTCTCACAGTCGGCACGTGACCCGGAAGTCATGACGTCACACAAAAAGACATAACTGCTTTAAACATAACATCTGAAACTTCGTGGGGAGGTAGCGTAGCGAAAGGGAGGGCACTTAGACTTCGTAATGCAGGATAAGTATACAAATGTAAAAAATATTTAGATTTTACTAAATTTTTTAACTTATCCTGCATTACTCCGTATTGCATCTTTATCAGACGGCTTGGCCGGTGGGCATACTTGCAGATGTGAACCATATTAAACCCTCGTCAAGGTCCGATGAATCCGCACCGCATACAAGTGATGACCGGAACATCTACGACCATTCCTGTCTTCAGGAAACAAGAGTCGATGCAAAAACGAAACGCCCGAATAGGTAACCGAAATACAATGAGGCGTGTAGCCAAAATATATAACTTACCGAAGAGCGAAAGCGAAACGCAGTAGAACCTAGAGCTAATCTGAGGTGATAAACACCAGAGAGTTCGGCGGGCCCCGCTCGGGGAATCGAAGAATCAGCGGCGTCGGCGGCAAAATCTACGACCAATCCCAAGAGCGAATGCGAAACGCAGGAGAGCCCTCTAGGCTGGAGGCAAGGAACACCGGTGAGGTCGACGGGCACCGCCCAGGTACCAGAGAAGCAGCGGCGTTGGCGTCGGCGCCGGTGTCCACATCTACTACCATTCCTGTCGTCAGGAAACGAGAGTTGATGCAAAAAGTAAAACCCGGATAGGTGACAGCAATAGAATGAGTCGGGTAACCCAAAACTAAAACTGACCTAAGAGCGAATGCGGAACGCAAGAGAGCCGTCTCGTCTGGGGTGATAAACACCAGAGAGGTCGACGGGCCCCGCTCAGGGTATCGGAGAATCAGTGGCGTCGGAGATAGATGACCTGTTGGGCTACAACCAGGGACCAAAACTGTGAACGCCGGCGACAACTTTCAAGGCTACATCACGGAAGTAGTGGTTGGTGAAGGCGGTGTCCGATCGCCACGAACAGGCTTCCCTGAACGACGGGATGGAACAGTATACCGTGAAGAACCAGTGTAAATACGATCGCCCTGATCTCATTTTATTTCAGGTAATAGCCTTTGGGGGGAGGGTCCAATCCGGCGGCTCATACGCTTTAAGGATGACCGCCCGGAGCCACAGGGAAAAGTATTCCGGCTGACCAACGACAGCGACGAAGGGGAGACCGGCAGAAAAAGGTGTTTCCTAGACTTGCGGCAGTCTTTAGATCGTAGAATAACCTTCAGTGCCCTTACTGGGCATAATGACGCTCATCCTCATCCTCGGCACCCACACTGGACGAGGGGGGAGGGGACAAGGAATGATCTATCAGGCTGTCCTGGGAGTTGAGTCTTTACGCTGACGTCCCAGTACGGTCCATGATGAACGGCGCCCTGGGTACCGCATTCGAACCGGGCATGGGAGACGTCGAGGGCGTGCTGTACATGGACTCGAGCGGCAGTAGTCAAAACCAGTAGAAACACCCGTCTTCTACTTAAGGTCGTAGAAGGAAGACGAGGGGAGTGGTTCGAAGGGCGTTGAAGACCACATTCAGATCCAACGCAGGCGGTCCAAACTTGGTCTTCAGGTCTTCAAGACTGAACGAGCGCAGCCAGGCCCGTAGGTCGGGAATTTTCGTCTTTCTCCGATCGTCCGGGATGGCCAGAACGGAGTAGATGGCGACCAGGTATGTGGGGGTGGTAAGCCCTTCAACCGATGGGTGCTACACAAGTACAGAAGGAACTGATCCAGGATCTGCGGTGACGCTGTCATCGGATCCTGGTGTTTGTCAGAACAAAATGCCTGGAACAAGCATCATTTATCAGCATACAGTCCCCCTGTAGATGGACGGTGGGCTGAAGCAATAGCCTTGGTCGCTCTAGCCGAATAGCCCTTGGCTTTCTGCATGTGTGTCAGGCGTGCAGACGATAACATGCGGGTATGAGGGTGTGGCTTCTCATTCTAACAGACCGTGTGGATGGAGCAGAAGGTTGGACCACACCGGAAGTTCCAGGGGTTGTCTCTGGCTATGTTTCGGAGGTCGATAACCCAATTTCTGGCTGACCAATAAGGCGAGACCAAAGTCAATGGCAGGGGTCGAGTGGCCTGGATCTCTGAAGAACCGTGGAAGGGAGAACCGGAGTCGGAAAAGCGTACACGCGTAATCCTTCTCAGGAACGATGGAAGGCTTCGACTGCCACAGCGGTCGTATCCGGCACAGGTGGAATGGAAGACGACAGCTGGCCACATTCAGATATGAGGCAAACAGATCTAGGGTTGGGGTGTCGACCGTTTCACATAGTCTGGCCCGAGGCGCCGGAGAGCGTGAGGCGTCGGAGAGCTTGAGGCGCCTGGAACGCCGAAGATGGTGATTCTCGGGTGCGCCGGTCGAGTTTGTGGCGCCGGGAGAGGGGCGAGAACTCTGGGTCCGCAAACACCACACTACGGTGACGTCGTCAGTGGACACGATCAACAGGGCGTGACCGAGAATGCACTGTCAGCAAGTGCCGTCCTGGATAAGCATTTATCTCGAGGCTATTGCTGTGCCAATGGTGTTGATCTCTGGATCACAGGTGGTCACAATGTGGGCTGGCGTGGGCCACTAGCCACTGACAAGGTGGCAGGGGAGGTAGTCAGCAACAGGGGTCTGCGATTGCGTACCGTCGGTACGATTCGGAAAAAGGTGTGATCGCCTGCGAGCCAACCTCAAGTAGACGAAGTAAACCAGCTTCACAATCGACCGCCGGGGCATCGACGTAACCGGGTAGTAGGAAGTCGAGGCAATATGGCCATTGCACGAAGTAATGAGATCGTTTTCATCCCTGAAGCGGCGTATAAGTACTCCTGTTCTTATATCGAGGTGACGATGGAGGACGACAACACGATACGAGGCAGGTATGCAACAGGGGTCAGTGGGACGGCCGAGGGACTTTAAGTATCAAATCGACACTGTGTCCGGTAGTCAAGGCGGAAGATAGGAAGGTGTCGTAGTCGAAAAGATCAAACCGGACGAAGGAAGGCGATCTCTTCCATCCCTTGAACGCCTATAGGCGCTATCGTTCTTATAGCGAAGGGTTGATGAAACAAGGTTCCTCGTGACAGCCGTGTTGGTAGAGGAGGTCTATTGTTTCCAACATCCGTGCATGGATGGACTGCGACAGGCGCCTGGTTGAGTGGTATCACCAAGCGTACAGGTAGACATGGAAACCAATCTGTAGAAATACATGGCACCCCTTGCCATGGTAAGTTGACCTAAATCCGGTTGGAGTTGTTGACAGTCCGAGTACTTGACACGTGACATGTAAATCACTCTGCGCAGTAGCCGAGAAAACCGCCTTGGAGTCGGAACTGAGGTGCAAACTCCACACACAGACAATCCTCAATGAACTGTGTGAGAGACGATCAAGTGGTGTACCCGAGTTTTGCGATAAAACACGGAACCCCATGGGCGTCGTGCAAAACCCGGGGAGCGCCGAGGAAGAGTCTCTCTCAGGAACGCTGGCGCTAGGGTAGGGTAGAACAGCGTTGATGTCTGCGATGTCGACGAAGTAAACTCTTTGTAAGTGGATGTCGTCGTCGAATCTGATACAGACGCTGTTCACATGACGCTCTGTTTCGATGGAAACCCGCAGGTCATCTCTCCGGAATCATAGCCCTTTAAACGACGGGATTATGGATAACGTCTCAGTGGGCAAGTTGAATCAGACCAACTGTCTATTGGTTGAAATGATTCCACCCAGGAAGTAGAACGATATTTACGATCCCGAAGACCGACGGGAGAGTAGCGAAAGGAGCGGCGACAGTTGTTTCACCATGCTTCTCCGTGTGACGAGTTATGAGACGGCAGCAAGAGAAGAGGGCAGTGGCGCCGGGGAGGCGATTGCCGATGATGCCCCTTAAGCCGCAGTAGAAGATCGGATGGTCGGCTCGTTGATCTGAGCTTGATAAAGCTTGTTGATCTGAAGCTTGTTGAGCGCCGAAGACATCAGAGGATGCGGAGGGGCCGGAGCGCGGAGACATCAGCGGCGCCGGTGGCGCCGAGTCATCGGAGGCGCCGAGTCATCAGCTTGTCATGAACAAGTCATGAAGCTTGTTGAGCGCCGAGACATCAGCGGCGCCGGTAGCGCCGAGTCATCAGAGGCGCCGTGTCATCAGAGGCGCCGGGAGCGCCGAGACATCGGAGGCGCCGCGTCATCAGAGGCGCCGGGAGCGCCGTGTCATCAGAGGCGCCGCGTCATCAGAGGCGCCAGAGGCGCCGGGAGCGCCGGGAGCGCCGTGGGCGCCGTGTCATCAGAGGCGCCGTGGGCGCTGTGAGCGCCGTGTCATCAGAGGCGCCGCGTCATCAGAGGCGCCGCGTCATCAGAGGCGCCGGGAGCGCCGTGAGCGCCGGGAGCGCCGTGAGCGCCGGGAGCGCCGTGTCATCAGAGGCGCCGAGTCATCGGAGGCGCCGGGGGCGCCAGGGGCGCCGGAGACATCAGCGTTGACGGTGTTGGAGACCGTGAACGGTCGTATGTCCTGCCAGGGGAGGCAGACTCTACGTTGGGAGCGCTGGAGCCGCCGGTGGAGTAGGAGACCGTGAACGGTCGTATGTCGTGCCAGGGGAGGCAGACTCTACGTTGGGAGCGCTGGAGCCGCCAGTGGAGTAGGAGACCGTGAACGGTCGTATGTCGTGCCATGGGAGGCAGACTCTACGTTGGGAGCGCTGGAGCCGCCAGTGGAGTAGGAGACCGTGAACGGTCGTATGTCGTGCCATGGGAGGCAGACTCTACGTTGGGAGCCGCCGTGAAGCTCCGCTGAGCGCTGCTGCCGTCAACGTAGGTGGGGGTCGACGAGCACGTTGAGCGAGGTGTGTCCTGGATACTCGCATGAGCTGAAGGATCACAGCTACGAATGACTGCAACATCGGCACTGCCTTGTGAAAGTACAGGGCGTCGTACAATCACGGCAGAAAGGGGCGGCCCCGACCAGATTTGTTCCCGCGGAAACAAGTGCAGCGAGGCAGAAAATCTGGAATTTAAGCAAAACATAACTATGTGGCAAAGCCACAAAGTGCGGGAAGCATAATGTGTGGCCAATCACAAAGTATGGGAAGCATAAAGTAACTCAAAAACAGTATATTTTATTAAAGTTTATGAGATAAACAAGTACGCTAAAAGGGAGCGAAAAGGCAAAGCCTTAAGCAAACACGTAACCATGTGGCAAAACCACAGAGTACGGGAGACATAATGTAACTCATAAACTTCGTATTATATTGAAGTTTATGAGAAGAAACAATTACGCTGAGAGGTAGCGAAAAGGCAAGGCTTTAAGCACACCAAAACAACATACATAAATGTAATGTATTACCCAAGCCAAAGAGAGAATTCAAAACGCAGAACACGACATTACGTGGCCACGTGGTGAATGGCCAAAATGGCAGGAAAGAAAACAAAATGGCGGGAACAACATTGCGCCCGTAAATTACTGTGACGTGAGCCACAGACGAGCGATAAACGTTACAATTTACGAATGGGAAGACCCTAAGGTCACGGCCCATATCAGGTAACAATGTAGCAGCATATAATGAATGTAGAAACACGCAAAATATAAAAAACAAATAATAAGCTTTAATTTCCACAAGGGATACAAAGTACGTCCGTCCGTGGAGGTGACAAAGCAGTTATGTCTTTTTGTGTGACGTCATGACTTCCGGGTCACGTGCCGACTGTGAGAGGGCGCTGCCTCCTGGGCTGGTTGGGACAACTTTCTTCAGCAGCTGGATCTCACACAGTTCGTCTCTCTGTCAAACATAGCAGTAAATGCAATACGGAGTAATGCAGGATAAGTTAAAAAATTCCCAATTCTGAACAAAACAACAATTGTTTTCCCAATCTGCCTCCAAAGGCACTTAGTTCGGAATCCTAAATCTATCCCTGAGACAGTACTCCTGTTATATCACAGCTGGAGAAAACCCCGAAGTGTTCCAGGTCTTAGATGTTGACCACTGTGGTGACATCAGTGATTGATTGGTTGTTTAACGCCGCACTCAGCAATATTCCAGATATATGACGGCGGTCTGTAAATAATCAAGTCTGGACCAGACAATCCAGTGATTAATATCATGAGCATCGATCCACGCAATTGGGACCGATGACATGCATCAACCAAGTCAGCGAGCCTGACCACCCGATCCCGTTAGTCGCCTTTTACAAGCATAGTCACCTTTTACGGCAAGCATGGGTTGCTGAAGATCTATTCTACCCCGGAATCTTTACGGGTCGATGACACCGGTGAGCACGGGTATGGTGCTGACATAGAACCTTCACTGCAAGCATATCTGGGTAGATGTGGTTGCTGGAGACAACAGCCAGAGATTCATATTGTGTTGTTGTTTAATAATCAATTCTTTAAATTCTTTTTAAACTAGTTTTAAATACAAATCTGTGATGTTACTAGATTTTTTACTGTCCTTTGATGACACAGAGTTTAAGAAAATATAAACGCATTACTTTGTCTTGTCACAATGTGGCTGAAAAATTGCCGGCATGACTTAAAAGATCAACGCACTCATTCACACAAGACCTATGATCACCTCATGGAGCAGGTCAACCCCACCCCCGTATGCCCCGCCCCTCACCTCCAGTCTGGCCACCACGGCCGTGTACTCGCTGCTGACTGACTGCAGCTGTTGCTCAGCGTCCAGGCTGCCGCACACAGTCCCCAGCTTCTCCATGAAGTCCTGGCGAAGGTGAAGGTTCTCCACTCTCAGAGCCTCGATGTGGGCCTGGGCCACCTACAACATCACTGTCACTGTCAGAGCCTGTGTTATCAGAGCCTCGATGTGGGCCTGGGCCACCTACAACATCACTGTCACTGTCAGAGTCTGTATTATCAGAGCCCTCGATGTGGGCCTGGGCCACCTACAACATCAGTGTCACAGTCTGTATTATCAGAGCCTCGATGTGGGCCTGGGCCACCTACAACATCACTGTCAGTGGCACAGCCTGTATTATCAGAGCCTTGATGTGGGCCTGGGCCACCTACAACATTACTGTCACTGTCTGTATTATCAGAGCCTCGATGTGGGCCTGGGCCACCTACAACATCACTGTCACGACCTGTATTATCAGAGCCTTGATGTGGGCCTGGGCCACCTACAACATCACTGTCACTGTCACAGCCTGTATTATCAGAGCCTTGATGTGGGCCTGGGCCACCTACAACATCACTGTCACTGTCACAGTCTGTATTATCAGAGCCTTGATGTGGGCCTGGGCCTGGGCCACCTACAACATTACTGTCACAGCCTGTATTATCAGAGCCTTGATGTGGGCCTGGGCCACCTACAACATCAGTGTCACGACCTGTATTATCAGAGCCTTGATGTGGGCCTGGGCCACCTACAACATCAGTGTCACTGTCACAGTCTGTATTATCAGAGCCTCGATGTGGGCCTGGGCCACCTACAACATCAGTGTCACAGTCACAGTCTGTATTATCAGAGCCTCGATGTGGGCCTGGGCCACCTACAACATCAGTGTCACTGTCACAGTCTGTATTATCAGAGCCTCGATGTGGGCCTGGGCCACCTACAACATCAGTGTCACAGTCTGTATTATCAGAGCCTCGATGTGGGCCTGGGCCACCTACAACATCAGTGTCACAGTCTGTATTATCAGAGCATCGATGTGGGCCTGGGCCACCTACAACATCAGTGTCACAGTCTGTATTATCAGAGCCTTGATGTGGGCCTGGGCCACCTACAACATCAGTGTCACAGTCTGTATTATCAGAGCCTTGATGTGGGCCTGGGCCACCTACAACATCAGTGTCACAGTCTGTATTATCAGAGCCTCGATGTGGGCCTGGGCCACCTACAACATCAGTGTCACAGTCTGTATTATCAGAGCCTCGATGTGGGCCTGGGCCACCTACAACATCAGTGTCACAGTCTGTATTATCAGAGCCTTGATGTGGGCCTGGGCCACCTACAACATCAGTGTCACAGTCTGTATTATCAGAGCCTTGATGTGGGCCTGGGCCACCTACAACATCACTGTCACAGCCTGTATTATCAGAGCCTCGATGTGGGCCTGGGCCACCTACAACATCAGTGTCACAGCCTGTATTATCAGAGCCTCGATGTGGGCCTGGGCCACCTACAACATCACTGTCACTGTCTGTATTATCAGAGCCTCGATGTGGGCCTGGGCCACCTACAACATCACTGTCACTGTCTGTATTATCAGAGCCTCGATGTGGGCCTGGGCCACCTACAACATCACTGTCACTGTCACAGCCTGTATTATCAGAGCCTCGATGTGGGCCTGGGCCTGGGCCACCTACAACATCACTGTCACTGTATTATCAGAGCCTCGATGTGGGCCTGGGCCACCTACAACATCACTGTCACAGCCTGTATTATCAGAGCCTTGATGTGGGCCTGGGCCACCTACAACATCACTGTCACAGTCTGTATTATCAGAGCCTTGATGTGGGCCTGGGCCACCTACAACATCAGTGTCACAGCCTGTATTATCAGAGCCTTGATGTGGGCCTGGGCCACCTACAACATCACTGTCACAGTCTGTATTATCAGAGCCTCGATGTGGGCCTGGGCCACCTACAACATCACTGTCACTGTCACAGCCTGTATTATCAGAGCCTTGATGTGGGCCTGGGCCACCTACAACATCACTGTCACTGTCACAGTCTGTATTATCAGAGCCTTGATGTGGGCCTGGGCCTGGGCCACCTACAACATTACTGTCACAGCCTGTATTATCAGAGCCTTGATGTGGGCCTGGGCCACCTACAACATCACTGTCACTGTCACAGTCTGTATTATCAGAGCCTCGATGTGGGCCTGGGCCACCTACAACATCACTGTCACAGCCTGTATTATCAGAGCCTTGATGTGGGCCTGGGCCACCTACAACATCACTGTCACTGTCACAGTCTGTATTATCAGAGCCTTGATGTGGGCCTGGGCCACCTACAACATCACTGTCACTGTCACAGTCTGTATTATCAGAGCCTTGATGTGGGCCTGGGCCTGGGCCACCTACAACATTACTGTCACAGCCTGTATTATCAGAGCCTTGATGTGGGCCTGGGCCACCTACAACATCACTGTCACTGTCACAGTCTGTATTATCAGAGCCTCGATGTGGGCCTGGGCCACCTACAACATCACTGTCACAGCCTGTATTATCAGAGCCTTGATGTGGGCCTGGGCCACCTACAACATCACTGTCACTGTCACAGTCTGTATTATCAGAGCCTCGATGTGGGCCTGGGCCACCTACAACATCACTGTCACGACCTGTATTATCAGAGCCTTGATGTGGGCCTGGGCCACCTACAACATCACTGTCACTGTCACAGCCTGTATTATCAGAGCCTCGATGTGGGCCTGGGCCACCTACAACATCAGTGTCACAGCCTGTATTATCAGAGCCTTGATGTGGGCCTGGGCCACCTACAACATCACTGTCAGTGGCACAGCCTGTATTATCAGAGCCTTGATGTGGGCCTGGGCCACCTACAACATTACTGTCACTGTCTGTATTATCAGAGCCTCGATGTGGGCCTGGGCCACCTACAACATCACTGTCACGACCTGTATTATCAGAGCCTTGATGTGGGCCTGGGCCACCTACAACATCACTGTCACTGTCACAGCCTGTATTATCAGAGCCTCGATGTGGGCCTGGGCCACCTACAACATTACTGTCACAGTCTGTATTATCAGAGCCTCGATGTGGACAGGAATAAAAATTGCATAGTATGAGATGGCATAAGTGTAAAATTTCCTCACGTGAGTAAGAAAATAACAAAACCTGAGTTATGTCAATTACCATCAATTCCGAATCAAAGATAATATTTTACTTGACCATGTAATAAAAGGCCACAAAATGGCAGGGTTAACAAAATTGTATGTACTACTATTATTCAGATTTTTTTCTACTTAATCGAAAAAAGAAGAAGTGATGACACAGTGGGAATGACAGAGTGATATAATCCCCTCACGGAATGTGAAACCTTTTAACTTTGGTTTACAAATACACTCTACCTTGAGCTCCGCCTCTCGGCCTTCCAACATGTCCCTCTCCATGACGACCTGCTGCTCCAACCGCGACATCTTGTCAGTGAAGTTGGCGATGGAAGCGTTCCGCTGATGGAGGTCGGTGGTGAGTTGGGCTAGCTTTGTCCTCATCCCGTCCAGCTCCGCCCCGTGACTGGCCTCCACCACGCTGAACTTGTCCTGCAGCTGAAACCCGGAGGCAGTAACAGTGAAACCCACGCATTCAGTTACTGTGAAACCCATTCCTTCATTTCCTGAGAAACCTACTCATCGTAGTGAGTGAGGGAGGTATGTAAGTGAGGGACATATAGTTCAATGAATGGTGAGTGTCAACTGAATTGGATGATTGAAAATTAACCAGAGGCAAAAAGCTAGTGTGTGGTGGTGCTGATAGACCAAGTTTGTTTGTTTGTCTGTCTGTTGTTTAACACCGCACTCAGAAATATTCCAGCCATGTGGAGCTGGACTTGTGTCTGCAGTGTGTGGAGCTCTGCTGTCACCTACCTGCTGGACGTGTGTCTGCAGTGTGTGGAGCTCTGCTGTCACCTACCTGCTGGACCTGTGCCTGCAGTGTGTGGAGCTCTGCTGTCACCTACCTGCTGGACCTGTGCCTGCAGTGTGTGGAGCTCGGCTGTCACCTACCTGCTGGACCTGTGCCTGCAGTGTGTGGAGCTCTGCTGTCACCTACCTGCTGGACGTGTGTCTGCAGTGTGTGGAGCTTGGCTGTGACCTACCTGCTGGACCTGTGTCTGCAGTGTGTGGAGCTCGGCTGTCACCTACCTGCTGGACCTGAGTCTGCAGTGTGTGGAGCTCGGCTGTCACCTACCTGCTGGACTTGTGCCTGCAGTGTGTGGAGCTCGGTCGACTTCAGATGTATCAGCTCCGAGTCCTGGGGACAGAGTACTCATTGTTACACAAACACAAAGTTTCTTATATCCCTAGTTTACATAACAGCCAACAAAACGTTTTGTAATGGGGATAAATTGAAAATATAATAAAACAAGTGCTGCTGCCGTTGCCATTTTAAAAGTTTTCTCTGTTGAAGCAGGGACATTCATAAATTGTGGATATAATATTGATATGGGATTCAGGTTAGAAGAGGTTTGACATGAAATCTTCAATGACAATCAACTGTCCATAAGACACACGGTTCAAATGAAAGATAAGAACTCCAGGGCAAAAAGTCCTTGCAAAGTCTTTCAAATTACCTACAACCAACACTAAACCTGAGAGAGATATATGATTCCAGACCCTGGGGTCCTCATGGACCAATCCTTCACTATTCGAGGAGATGGGCCTGGGATTTACTGAAACCCCAGAACATCACATCGGTGGTCCCTCATAATTAGATGGAAATGCCATTGGTACACCATAACCTAAACGAGAGGCATAGTGCCAGTACACTGTAACCTAAACACGAGGCATAGTGCCAGTACACTGTAACCTAAACACGAGGCATAGTGCCAGTACACTGTAACCTAAACACGAGGCATAGTGTCAGTACACCATGACCTAAACACGAGGAATAGTGTCAGTACACCATGACCTAAACGCGAGGCATAGTGCCAGTACACCGTAACCTAAACACGAGGCATAGTGCCAGTACACTGTAACCTAAACACGAGGCATAGTGCCAGTACACTGTAACCTAAACACGAGGCATAGTGCCAGTACACTGTAACCTAAACACGAGGCATAGTGTCAGTACACCATAACCTAAAAACGAGGCATAGTGCCAGTACACTGTAACCTAAACACGAGGCATAGTGTCAGTACACCATGACCTAAACACGAGGAATAGTGTCAGTACACCATGACCTAAACGCGAGGCATAGTGCCAGTACACTGTAACCTAAACACGAGGCATAGTGCCAGTACACTGTAACCTAAACACGAGGCATAGTGCCAGTACACTGTAACCTAAACACGAGGCATAGTGCCAGTACACTGTAACCTAAACACGAGGCATAGTGCCAGTACACTGTAACCTAAACACGAGGCATAGTGTCAGTACACCATAACCTAAACACGAGGCATAGTGCCAGTACACTGTAACCTAAACACGAGGCATAGTGCCAGTACACTGTAACCTAAACACGAGGCATAGTGCCAGTACACCATAACCTAAACACGAGGCATAGTGCCAGTACACTGTAACCTAAACACGAGGCATAGTGTCAGTACACCATAACCTTAACACGAGGCATAGTGTCAGTACACCATAACCTAAACACGAGGCATAGTGCCAGTACACTGTAACCTAAACACGAGGCATAGTGCCAGTACACCATAACCTAAACACGAGGCATAGTGCCAGGACACTGTAACCTAAACATGAGGCATAGTGCCAGTACACTGTAACTTAAACACGAGGCATAGTGCCAGTACACTGTAACCTAAACACGAGGCATAGTGCCAGTACACTGTAACCTAAACACGAGGCATAGTGCCAGTACACTGTAACCTAAACACGAGGCATAGTGCCAGTACACCATAACCTAAACACGAGGCATAGTGCCAGTACACTGTAACCTAAACACGAGGCATAGTGCCAGTACACTGTAACCTAAACACGAGGCACAGTGCCAGTACACTGTAACCTAAACACGAGGCATAGTGCCAGTACACTGTAATCTAAACACGAGGCATAGTGCCAGTACACTGTAACCTAAACACAAAGAATAGTGCCAGTACACTGTAACCTAAACACGAGGAATAATGTCAGTACACCAAATTCTGAACCCAAGGAATAATGTCAGGACACCAAATCCTGAACCCTAGGAATAATGTCAGTACACCAAATCCTGAACCCTAGGAATACTGTCAGTACACCAAATCCTGAACACTAGGAATACTGTCAGTACACCAAATCCTGAACCCAAGGAATAATGTCAGGACACCAAATCCTGAACACTAGGAATACTGTCAGGACACCAAATCCTGAACCCAAGGAATACTGTCAGTACACCAAATCCTGAACCCTAGGAACACTGTCAGTACACCAAATCCTGAACCCAAGGAATATTGTCAGTTCACCAAATCCTGAACCCAAGGAATAATGTCAGTACACCAAATCCTGGACCCAAGGAATACTGTCAGTACACCAAATCCTGAACCCTAGGAATACTGTCAGTACACCAAATCCTGAACCCTAGGAATACTGTCAGTACACCAAATCCTGAACCCAAGGAATACTGTCAGTTCATCAAATCCTGAACCCAAGGAATAATGTCAGTACACCAAATCCTGAACACCAGGAATACTGTCAGTACACCAAATCCTGAACACTAGGAATACTGTCAGTACACCAAATCCTGAACCCAAGGAATAATGTCAGGACACCAAATCCTGAACCCAAGGAATACTGTCAGTACACCAAATCCTGAACCCAAGGAATACTGTCAGGACACCAAATCCTGAACCCAAGGAATACTGCCAGTACACCAAATCCTGAACCCTAGGAATACTGTCAGTACACCAAATCCTGAACCCAAGGAATACTGTCTGTAAATCTAAATCCTGAACCCAAGGAATACTGTCTGTAAATCTAAATCCTGAACCCAAGGAATACTGTCTGTACATCTAAATCCTGGACCCAAGGAATACTGTCAGTACATCTAACCCTAGGAATACTGTCAGTACATCTAACCTTAGGAATACTGTAAGTACATCTATATCCTGGACCCAAGGAATACTGTCAGTACATCTAACCCTAGGAATACTGTCTTATTTTCTTCTCCTGTCACCGACCTTCTCGTCCAGCTTGTGGGCAATGCTGTCTCGGAGTTTGACAGAGTTCTCCAGCTTGCTCTCCAGGACAGTCACCTCATCTCGGAGCTTCTTCTGAGCTCGCTTGTGAGATCTAGGTGAAACAGTCAGTGAGTTGGGAGATAAACACACCATGCTTTCAATTCAGAGCGATGTTGCCTGTATATTTAACCAACTCTAAGCTGAATTTGGAACCGAACGCATAAGGATCGTTGTAAACACAACATAACATTTTGTAACCAAAATTGTACGAATGTTTACTTCAAAATGACTATCAACAATGATTGTGAAAGAAGTAGTTCTCATAAAGCATTGAAAATTTTACAATAAATTGTATATTCATATACTTATCCCATCTCACACCACGCATTTCTCCTTCTTTCGACTCTGGTGATGTGAAGAGCATGGATTTCGCTAACTCGGGCCGCTGTTACTAGGGCCAGGAGGAAACCATCTTCACAGTGACATGCTCAAAATCCTCTCCAAAGGGTTCACAGATCGCCAAAGTTGGATGACGAAAAATAGCATTCAGGTCCCAAGTAGGTGGCACAAAAATAGGATGATTGGTTTGCAGGTTTGTGAGAACGAATAAAGTCTGCAGCTCAACAACTGTACAGACCTTCGAGCCTCAGTAGTTGCAATCACAGAATTAATTCCCACAAGACAAGTAGCCAGAATTAACCTTTGAGCTTCTGTGTAGGCCTTTGTGCTGTAAATACTCGGCAACTTGTTGGGGTGTAGCAGTGGTTGGAGTTGTGAAGTCGCGTGTACGACAGTATCCTTTACTTCCCACTTATGGTCATACAAGGCCTGAGTGGATGAGCCATGAGCTTCAGGGATGGTCCTGGCAACATTCTTAGAATACCCCTAGGATCGGCTTTGTAATATGGGTGAAAAGGCACTGGGCCGAAAGAATTCCAAACGGTAGCACCTTCCACTTATAATGCAGACCTTGGAAAATGAAGCGGAGGTAATGGCGGTGCTCCCGATGGTTGGGTATGTGAGGACACGCATCTTGTAGGTCGAGGCTGACCACGTCGTCTCTTGGACAGATAACCATACACAGCAGCACGGAGGAAATAATACGAAAATGTGGCGGTTCTTCAAGGTACATCTTCCCAGGGCAAGGGAGATAACTGACTTTAAAAGTCCAGTTTCCACCCTTGTCGAACTAGGCTGGAATTCCTGTGGCTATTACAGGTTATGTTCCTTCTAAGCCTCTCCTATGGACCAATCAGATTCCACCTCTCGTATCACTTGCTTTCACTTCAAACAAAATGGCAGCTTACAGTCAAGACGATCTGATCGATAATCAAGGTCTATATTGTGATAAAACGGGTCTTACATCGTGAAGTTCATCAAATCACGTGAGCACCTTGATTAAAAACACGAAAAGATTTGGAAAATATCTGTTGACAACGAGTTGGCGGTGCACATGCTCTGCAATCGACCGAAATCTGCATTTCAGTTTACAAACCGGATTTCGATTTCATTTTGGACTATGCATAGCCTTGTTAGTCCAGGCAAAATCTAACGCCATAATACCAGCCTAGTTCGGCAAGGGTGGAAACTGGACTTTTATAGTCAGTTAACTCTCTTGCCTCGGGAAGATGTCAAGGTACTGCACACTGATAATCTTCATGTTGAACGTCAATCTAAGTTTGTCGCTGTCTTTCTACGGGACCAGGAAAATCGGCACGTAAAACCCTGGGGTAGTTGGACTGTGACCTAGACAATCTAGAGCTGGTTTGGTGATCAACATACATATTGTTTGTGCAGAGCTGGAAGTTGACTGACCAAATATTCCCTTTGTTGAGGCGTGGACATGGTCGGAGAGGTCCCGAACAACAGGAGCCTGTTAGCTTCTCACAGGGGTTGAGTGACAAAGGGGTCGGCCAGGTATTGTCCAGTTTGCTGCAAAAATTCCATGTGTTCTGCCTACTTGCGTCTTGACTACGGGTAAGGCTAGGGGCGGAAGGTCACAGCTGTCCCACAGTTGTCCCTCAGTTGTCCCACAGTTGTCCCACAGTTGTCCCACAGTTGTCCCACAGCTGTCCAACAGTTGTCCCACAGCTGTCCCACAGTTGTCCCACAGTTGTCTCACAGTTGTCCCACAGTTGTCCCACAGCTGTCCCACAGCTGTCCCACAGCTGTCCCACAGTTGTCTCACAGTTGTCCCACAGTTGTCCCACAGCTGTCCCACAGCTGTCCCACAGTTGTCCCACAGCTGTCCCACAGTTGTGGTGAGTCAATTGGAGGAAGAGTCGCCCGGCTTGGCTCCAGTAGACTTAAACTGTTCTGGGACTCGCTATGCACAGGATTACAGTGTGTGACTCATTTGTTTAGTGACCATGGTGATGCTGGGATGTCTTCGCTTTTTTTCAAGCTGGAAACGATGTTCTAGGGTGTTTCAACACCAGGATAGAAAGAAGGCGAAATGCATCGTGTGAGAAAGGATAAGTTTAAAAATTGAACTTCAAAAGTGATGAGGCCAACAAATTATTGACTCTGAGGTTGATATTGTGACCTGAAAACCTCTGACTGTCCAATCAACAAAGTATTTTCCGAAGTCACAGTAGAACAGCCAGTGACATGTCACCTACCTAGATTCCTCCTTCGCCTCGTTGAGAGAGTGACGCAGGAGAACCACTTGCTCCGCCTCCTCCTGTCTGGCACTGTCACCAAGGTTCCTGGAAGTATATCCTCAGTATGCATAAATAAGAAATACACAAACATGGCCAACACGAAACTCAGAGAAGAACATAAACATGGCCAACACGAAACTCAGAGAAGTACACGAACATGGCCAACACGTAACTCAGAAGGACACTAACATGGCTGACACGTAACTCAGAGAAGTACACGAACATGGCTGACACGTAACTCAGAGAAGTACACGTACATGGCTGACACTTAACTCTGAGAAGTACATGAACATGGCCGACACGTAACTCAGAGAAGTACACGAACATGGCCAACACGTAACTCAGAGAAGTACACGAACATGGCTGACACGTAACTCAGAGAAGTACACGAACATGGCCAACACGTAACTCAGAGAAGTACACGAACATGGCTGACACGTAACTCAGAGAAGTACACGAACATGGCCGACACATAACACAGAGAAGTACACGAACATGGCCGACAAGTAACTCAGAGAAGGACACAAACATGGCCGACACGAAACTCAGAGAAGTACACGAACATGGCCGACACGTAACTCAGAGAAGTACACTAACATGGCTGACACATAACTCAGAGAAGTACACTAACATGGCCAACACGTTAATCAGAGAAGTACACAAACACAGACGACACGTAACTCAGAGAAGTACATGACCATGGCCAACACGTAACTCAGAGAAGTACACGAACATGGCCGACACGTAACTCAGAGAAATACATGACCATGGCCAACACGTTAATCAGAGAGGTATATGTACATGGCCGACACGTAACTCAGAGAAGTACATGACCATGGCCAACACGTTAATCAGAGAGGTACACGAACATGGCCGACACGTAACTCAGAGAAGTACACGAACATGGCCAACACATAAATCAGAGAAGTACACGAACATGGCCGACACGAAACTCAGAGAAGTACACGAACATGGCCAACACATAAATCAGAGAAGTATATGTACATGGCCAACACGTAAATCAGAGAAGTACACGTACATGGCCGACACGTAACTCAGAGAAGTACACGAACATGGCCAACACATAAATCAGAGAAGTACACGAACATGGCCGACACGTAACTCAGAGAAGTACACGTACATGGCCAACATGTAAATCAGAGAAGTACACGAACATGGCCAACACGTAAATCAGAGAAGTATACGTACATGGCCGACACGTAACTCAGAGAAGTATATGTACATGGCCAACACGTAAATCAGAGAAGTATACGTACATGGCCGACACGTAAATCAGAGAAGTTGACATGTGCACACATGCCTGATGTGGTGACCTACTTGATGATGTCATCTTTGGCTGACAGAGACTGCTCCAGGATTGAGACATCGTGGCTGTACTGGTGGGCGTCCTCATTGGCCGCGCGGAGCAGGTCGTCCCGGGACTGAACCTCCAGCTCCATCTGCTGCTTCTCCCCCTCCACTCGCTGTAACCAGTCACACTTTAAACACATCTTCATCACACGTATCTGTACAAGTATATTGCTGTAACCAGTCACACTTTAAACACAGCTTCATCACACGTATCTGTACAAGTATATTGCTGTAACCAGTCACACTTTAAACACAGCTTCATACCACGTATCTGTACAAGTATATTGCTGTAACCAGTCACACTTTAAACACAGCTTCATACCACGTATCTGTACAAGTATATTGCTGTAACCAGTCACACTTTAAACACAGCTTCATACCACGTATCTGTACAAGTATATTGCTGTAACCAGTCACACTTTAAACACATCTTCATCACATGTATCTGTACAAGTATATTGCTGTAACCAGTCACACTTTAAACACATCTTCATCACACGTATCTGTACAAGTATATTGCTGTAACCAGTCACACATTAAACACATCTTCATAACACGTATCTGTACAAGTATATTGCTGTAACCAGTCACACATTAAACACATCTTCATCACACGTATCTGTACAAGTATATTGCTGTAACCAGTCACACTTTAAACACATCTTCATACCACGTATCTGTACAAGTATATTGCTGTAACCAGTCACACTTTAAACACAGCTTCATAACACGTATCTGTACAAGTATATTGCTGTAACCAGTCACACTTTAAACACATCTTCATACCACGTATCTGTACAAGTATATTGCTGTAACCAGTCACACTTTAAACACAGCTTCATCACACGTATCTGTACAAGTATATTGCTGTAACCAGTCACACTTTAAACACATCTTCATCACACGTATCTGTACAAGTATATTGCTGTAACCAGTCACACTTTAAACACAGCTTCATCACACGTATCTGTACAAGTATATTGCTGTAACCAGTCACACTTTAAACACATCTTCATACCACGTATCTGTACAAGTATATTGTTGTAACCAGCCACACTTTAAACACAGCTTCATCACACGTATCTGTACAAGTATATTGCTGTAACCAGTCACACTTTAAACACATCTTCATACCACGTATCTGTACAAGTATATTGCTGTAACCAGTCACACTTTAAACACATCTTCATCACACGTATCTGTACAAGTATATTGCTGTAACCAGTCACTCTTTAAACACATCTTCATAACGTGTATCTGTACAAGTATATTGCTGTAACCAGTCACACTTTAAACACATCTTCATCACACGTATCTGTACAAGTATATTGCTGTAACCAGTCACTCTTTAAACACATCTTCATAACGTGTATCTGTACAAGTATATTGCTGTAACCAGTCACACTTTAAACACATCTTCATCACACGTATCTGTACAAGTATATTGCTGTAACCAGCCACACTTGAAACACATCTTCATCACACGTATCTGTACAAGTATATTGCTGTAACCAGTCACTCTTTAAACACAGCTTCATAACGTGTATCTGTACAAGTATATTGCTGTAACCAGTCACACTTTAAACACATCTTCATCACACGTATCTGTACAAGTATATTGCTGTAACCAGTCACACTTTAAACACATCTTCATACCACGTATCTGTACAAGTATATTGCTGTAACCAGTCACACTTTAAACACAGCTTCATCACACGTATCTGTACAAGTATATTGCTGTAACCAGTCACACTTTAAACACAGCTTCATCACACGTATCTGTACAAGTATATTGCTGTAACCAGTCACACTTTAAACACAGCTTCATCACACGTATCTGTACAAGTATATTGCTGTAACCAGTCACACTTTAAACACAGCTTCATCACACGTATCTGTACAAGTATATTGCTGTAACCAGTCACACTTTAAACACAGCTTCATCACACGTATCTGTACAAGTATATTGCTGTAACCAGTCACACTTTAAACACAGCTTCATCACACGTATCTGTACAAGTATATTGCTGTAACCAGTCACACTTTAAACACATCTTCATCACACGTATCTGTACAAGTATATTGCTGTAACCAGTCACACTTTAAACACATCTTCATCACACGTATCTGTACAAGTATATTGCTGTAACCAGTCACACTTTAAACACATCTTCATCACACGTATCTGTACAAGTATATTGCTGTAACCAGTCACACTTTAAACACATCTTCATCACACGTATCTGTACAAGTATATTGCTGTAACCAGTCACACTTTAAACACAGCTTCATCACACGTATCTGTACAAGTATATTGCTGTAACCAGTCACACTTTAAACACATCTTCATCACACGTATCTGTACAAGTATATTGCTGTAACCAGTCACACTTTAAACACATCTTCATCACACGTATCTGTACAAGTATATTGCTGTAACCAGTCACACTTTAAACACATCTTCATCACACGTATCTGTACAAGTATATTGCTGTAACCAGTCACACTTTAAACACATCTTCATCACACGTACCTGTACAAGTATATTGGATTACTGATCTGCCCGCCCTCAGATAGGACAAGAGGATTATTGGGATGTTATATTTGACTGTGACTGGCTGAGTTTAACCAGACAACATTCTATGAGACTCTGGCTTCACATGTATGGCTATGGTTGAACGCTGCTATTTACTTATACCATTCAAATATATATTCACTCATGCCAACCTGATTCAAAAGTGATATTGTTTAAGTTAAAAGAAATTTGTTTGGTAAATAATTAATCTCATTTAGATTGGAATCTAAACCCCACTTATCTGGAAATTGTGTCTTCCAAAGGACGTTCATAAAGTACAAAAATATGAAAAATGTGACAAATGTAAAGCTGCAGAGTCTACCCCCAAAACCAATGCACACATCCAGCGTATGGAGTGAGTGAGTTTGGTTTTACGCCGCTTTTAGCAATATTCCAGCAATATCACGGCGGGGGACACCAGAAATTGGCTTCACACATCGTACCCATGTCGGGAATCGAACCCGGGTCTTCGGAAAAACGAGCGAACGCTTTAACCACTAGGCCACCCGACCGCCCCTCCAGCCTATGAAGCGGCATTACACAAACTGCTGAAAATTCTTTGTAATGGTGGGTTGGGGAGCTAACTCTGGTCAGTTTACCGAGTGATTCACATATCTGCAAATTCATTTATCTGGGCAATTCTTGAAACACGAAGTGTCTGGATAAGTGGGGTTCCCCTGCATAGAATTCTAAACACGTTGAATGGTTATTCCTGTTCTATGGCTCCCTAGATCTAGATATGTACGCTCTCTTGGTCATGTTTGCTGTACATACAGGTCAAATGAAACACTAAATTTGAAGTAAGAAGCCCTTACTCTGATACTGGTGTTTGCTTTCTTCAGGTCATCCAGCAGTCTCTCATTGTCATTCATTGCACGTTTGTGAGCGTTCATGGCCTCACTCAGCGACGCCTTCAGCTTCCGAATCTTCTCCTCCTGTTTCAAAACAAAGTGAGTGAGTGAGTGAGTGAGCTGGGTTTTTCCCTGTATTTAGCACAATTACAACAGGGGCTCCAGACATGGTGTAACCACAGAGGGATCTGACCTTAGGCCTTGATTCTTAAGCACCAGGTAACCCCATTGCCCTTGCAGTGCTGGCATCGACGTACCTGTGTGGTGACGGTGTCTGCCTGTCCCCCTACCTGTGTGGTGACGGTGTCTGCCTGTCTCCCTACCTGTGTGGTGACGGTGTCTGCCTGTCCCCCTACCTGTGTAGTGACGGTGTCTGCCTGTCTCTCTGCCTACCTGTGTGGTGACGGTGTCTGCTCGTCTCTCTGCCTGTGTGGTGACGGTGTCTGCCTGTCCCCCTACCTGTGTAGTGACGGTGTCTGCCTGTCCCCCTACCTGTGTAGTGACGGTGTCTGCCTGTCCCCCTACCTGTGTGGTGACGGTGTCTGCCTGTCTCCCTACCTGTGTGGTGACGGTGTCTGCCTGTCCCCCTACCTGTGTGGTGACGGTGTCTGCCTGTCCCCCTACCTGTGTAGTGACGGTGTCTGCCTGTCCCCCTACCTGTGTGGTGACGGTGTCTGCCTGTCTCCCTACCTGTGTGGTGACGGTGTCTGCCTGTCTCCCTACCTGTGTGGTGACGGTGTCTGCCTGTCCCCCTACCTGTGTAGTGACGGTGTCTGCCTGTCTCCCTACCTGTGTGGTGACGGTGTCTGCCTGTCTCCCTACCTGTGTGGTGACGGTGTCTGCCTGTCTCCCTACCTGTGTGGTGACGGTGTCTGCCTGTCTCCCTACCTGTGTGGTGACGGTGTCTGCCTGTCCCCCTACCTGTGTGGTGACGGTGTCTGCCTGTCTCCCTACCTGTGTGGTGACGGTGTCTGCCTGTCTCCCTACCTGTGTGGTGACGGTGTCTGCCTGTCTCTCTGCCTACCTGTGTGGTGACGGTGTCTGCCTGTCTCCCTACCTGTGTAGTGACGGTGTCTGCCTGTCTCCCTACCTGTGTAGTGACGGTGTCTGCCTGTCTCCCTACCTGTGTGGTGACGGTGTCTGCCTGTCTCCCTACCTGTGTAGTGACGGTGTCTGCCTGTCTCCCTACCTGTGTAGTGACGGTGTCTGCCTGTCTCCCTACCTGTGTGGTGACGGTGTCTGCCTGTCTCCCTACCTGTGTAGTGACGGTGTCTGCCTGTCTCCCTACCTGTGTGGTGACGGTGTCTGCCTGTCTCCCTACCTGTGTGGTGACGGTGTCTGCCTGTCCCCCTACCTGTGTGGTGACGGTGTCTGCCTGTCTCCCTACCTGTGTAGTGACGGTGTCTGCCTGTCTCCCTACCTGTGTGGTGACGGTGTCTGCCTGTCCCCCTACCTGTGTGGTGACGATGTCTGCCTGTCTCCCTACCTGTGTGGTGACGGTGTCTGCCTGTCCCCCTACCTGTGTGGTGACGGTGTCTGCCTGTCTCCCTACCTGTGTGGTGACGGTGTCTGCTCGTCTCTCTGCCTACCTGTGTGGTGACGGTGTCTGCTCGTCTCTCTGCCTACCTGTGTGGTGACGGTGTCTGCTCGTCTCTCTGCCTACCTGTGTGGTGACGGTGTCTGCCTGTCTCCCTACCTGTGTAGTGACGGTGTCTGCCTGTCTCCCTACCTGTGTGGTGACGGTGTCTGCTCGTCTCTCTGCCTACCTGTGTGGTGACGGTGTCTGCCTGTCCCCCTACCTGTGTAGTGACGGTGTCTGCCTGTCTCTCTGCCTACCTGTGTGGTGACGGTGTCTGCTCGTCTCTCTGCCTGTGTGGTGACGGTGTCTGCCTGTCCCCCTACCTGTGTAGTGACGGTGTCTGCCTGTCTCCCTACCTGTGTGGTGACGGTGTCTGCCTGTCTCCCTACCTGTGTGGTGACGGTGTCTGCCTGTCTCCCTACCTGTGTAGTGACGGTGTCTGCCTGTCTCCCTACCTGTGTGGTGACGGTGTCTGCCTGTCCCCCTACCTGTGTAGTGACGGTGTCTGCCTGTCTCCCTACCTGTGTAGTGACGGTGTCTGCCTGTCCCCCTACCTGTGTAGTGACGGTGTCTGCCTGTCTCCCTACCTGTGTGGTGACGGTGTCTGCCTGTCTCCCTACCTGTGTGGTGACGGTGTCTGCCTGTCTCCCTACCTGTGTGGTGACGGTGTCTGCCTGTCTCCCTACCTGTGTGGTGACGGTGTCTGCCTGTCTCCCTACCTGTGTGGTGACGGTGTCTGCCTGTCTCTCTGCCTACCTGTGTGGTGACGGTGTCTGCCTGTCCCCCTACCTGTGTAGTGACGGTGTCTGCCTGTCCCCCTACCTGTGTAGTGACGGTGTCTGCCTGTCTCCCTACCTGTGTAGTGACGGTGTCTGCCTGTCCCCCTACCTGTGTAGTGACGGTGTCTGCCTGTCTCCCTACCTGTGTGGTGACGGTGTCTGCCTGTCTCCCTACCTGTGTGGTGACGGTGTCTGCCTGTCTCCCTACCTGTGTGGTGACGGTGTCTGCCTGTCTCCCTACCTGTGTGGTGACGGTGTCTGCCTGTCTCCCTACCTGTGTGGTGACGGTGTCTGCCTGTCTCCCTACCTGTGTGGTGACGGTGTCTGCCTGTCTCCCTACCTGTGTGGTGACGGTGTCTGCCTGTCTCCCTACCTGTGTGGTGACGGTGTCTGCCTGTCTCCCTACCTGTGTGGTGACGGTGTCTGCCTGTCTCCCTACCTGTGTGGTGACGGTGTCTGCCTGTCTCCCTACCTGTGTGGTGACGGTGTCTGCCTGTCTCCCTACCTGTGTGGTGACGGTGTCTGCCTGTCTGCCTACCTGTGTGGTGACGGTGTCTGCCTGTCCCCCTACCTGTGTAGTGACGGTGTCTGCCTGTCCCCCTACCTGTGTAGTGACGGTGTCTGCCTGTCTCCCTACCTGTGTAGTGACGGTGTCTGCCTGTCCCCCTACCTGTGTAGTGACGGTGTCTGCCTGTCTCCCTACCTGTGTGGTGACGGTGTCTGCCTGTCTCCCTACCTGTGTGGTGACGGTGTCTGCCTGTCTCCCTACCTGTGTGGTGACGGTGTCTGCCTGTCTCTCTGCCTACCTGTGTGGTGACGGTGTCTGCCTGTCCCCCTACCTGTGTGGTGACGGTGTCTGCCTGTCCCCCTACCTGTGTAGTGACGGTGTCTGCCTGTCTCCCTACCTGTGTGGTGACGGTGTCTGCCTGTCTCCCTACCTGTGTGGTGACGGTGTCTGCCTGTCTCCCTACCTGTGTGGTGACGATGTCTGCCTGTCTCCCTACCTGTGTGGTGACGATGTCTGCCTGTCTCCCTACCTGTGTGGTGACGGTGTCTGTCTGTCTCCCTACCTGTGTGGTGACGGTGTCTGCCTGTCTCCCTACCTGTGTGGTGACGATGTCTGCCTGTCTCCCTACCTGTGTGGTGACGGTGTCTGCCTGTCTCCCTACCTGTGTGGTGACGATGTCTGCCTGTCTCCCTACCTGTGTGGTGATGGTGTCTGCCTGTCTCCCTACCTGTGTGGTGACGATGTCTGCCTGTCTCCCTACCTGTGTGGTGATGGTGTCTGCCTGTCTCCCTACCTGTGTGGTGACGATGTCTGCCTGTCTCCCTACCTGTGTGGTGACGATGTCTGCCTGTCTCCCTACCTGTGTGGTGACGGTGTCTGTCTGTCTCCCTACCTGTGTGGTGACGGTGTCTGCCTGTCTCCCTACCTGTGTGGTGATGGTGTCTGCCTGTCTCCCTACCTGTGTGGTGACGATGTCTGCCTGTCTCCCTACCTGTGTGGTGACGGTGTCTGCCTGTCTCTCTGCCTACCTGTGTGGTGACGGTGTCTGCCTGTCTCTCTGCCTGACCCTCCAGCTGGGTGATAGTTGTCTTCAGGTTGAGTTCGGTGTTGTCTTGGAGCTGTCTGCGCCGGTCGATCTGGGATTGGTAGGTCTGAGACTGTTGCTGAAACACAGGACAAACTTCTTTCTACAAAAGTCCAGAACCTTTCACTCAATAAATACTCAACAATCGTTTTGTAAATAAAACTTCACTTGAGACAGGACAAGTTTTAAAATTTAGAAAAAGAAAAGATAAGAACTCACTTATTACATTGCATAGAATTTCAGGGTGCTTGTGTGGTTGTTTAGAAGACAGTTTTGTTGAAGTCACATTATGTGATAATGCGAATCATATAAATATTTTGGAAGAGTTCTACTTAAGTTGTGAAATCTTATGCCCACTCTTCCTTGTGAGAGAGGTGGTGAGGTGAAATGGGGTTTAATGTCGCAATCAAGATTATTGCACTTATATAGCGACGTGCATCCACGTGTGTGTGTGGCTGCTTGTACTAGTCCGGACTGACGCCGATTTGTAGTGCTAGCTCACTGAGATACCATGCCGCATGAATACCCCACTCAGACACAGTATACTGACTCCGAGCCGGCCACCCTTTAATGTTGAGCGCCAGACAGGGTAACAACAAGTACCATCTTTTAACATCTTTTGATATGACACAGCCAGGGATCGAACCCCGGACCATCCGTTCTCCGGCCGGACACTCTACCACTAGACCACGGGGACAGTTTCCTTGTGAATAAAATATGTTTATATAAGAACAAAAACAAAACAACATCAGTCCTACCTGTACAAATTCACACTTCTCTGCCAGCGCCCTCTTCTGGGCTTCCACCGTGTCCAGCTGTTTCTTCAGCATCTTGCGCTGCTGCTCGCTGTCCTGCAGCCTCGCATGGTAGTCCTGCGGCCAACCAATACACAACAACACGGGTTAGGCCATCCAATACACAACAACACGGGTTAGGCCATCCAATACACAACAACACGGGTTAGGCCATCCAATACACAAACAAACGGGTTAGGCCATCCAATACACAAACGAACATGTTGGGCCATCCAATACACAAACACACATACACACAGGTTGGGCCATCCAATACACAAACACACGGGTTGGGCCATCCAATACACAAACACACATACACATGGGTTTGGCCATCCAATACACAAACATACATACACATGGGTTGTGCCATCCAATACACAAACACACATACACATGGGTTGGGCCATCCAATACACAAACACACGGGTTGGGCCATCCAATACACAAACACACGGGTTAGGCCAGACTTTTTGGATATTTTTTACAATATTAAGTTGACAGCAACAATGAATGTGTTTTTTTTATAACATTTTACTTATTTCTGGTCAGCGGAATAAAAAACTGATTTAAAAATCACATTTAAATGTGAATCGGAAAATTTGTAAACCAAGTTTTAAAAAAAATCTGGCCTAAGATCATGAACATCACAACAAACTGACTCATGTATCAGGACATAGATGGTAAAATACTTTTGTATTTATTGGAGTTCAAAAGCCTCAGTCATTTACTCAATATGTTTTGGTTGGGCCTTCGATGATATTTGTATGTTTAGTATCATGACTTTTCTTACATCTACATTTTGAGATAAGAATTGTTATAAAGAAGTGTGATGCCGTGGTGCCAAACGTGATCACACTACTATTTGAACAGTGGTACAGCAAGGACTACAGCTAACAGACCACAGGGACATTAGGCCATAATAACGTACTAAATCAGAGTTACATCCCTGGAGTCTAACTATATATTGAACTATCGGCGTACTGCACTTGTCTGCCCTACGATTGTACAATATCGATAGTAATATAAAAACAGCAACAATCTGTATACACTATGAAAAATAATTGATTGTCTCAATTGTTGCGGTTAGTTATCAATAAAACATAAAGTATGCCTCGAAAATCGTATTTCAAACCTGCCGTGATTAGCAAGCACGACAACTTCAGATTAGAGTTACCTCCCTTTGGTTTGAGTAGCCACAAGGAGGAAAATCACCGACTTTGAAATTGTCAGCAATACTCAATTCATATCTATTACCTGTAGAAACTTTCACAATCCGTGTATACAGGGTTGAAAATGTCAATCAAAAATGTGATTTTTCTTTGTTTTTTGTTCTTCGTTGCATGAATAACTCCAGTGCGCATGCATGAAAGAAAATTGAGATATTTTACCCCGTGCACAGCAGGACCAATATATGGTCCAACAGCTTCCTCTCACCTCCATCTTTTCTCGCAGTCGTTTCATCTCGGTCCTGCCGCCCTCGATCTCGGTGGTGGTTTCCGCCTTGAGGCGGTGCGCCTCCTTCGTGTGGCGGGAGTGTTTCTTCTGGAGCTTCTCATACTCCCGCTTCATCCTCTGCACCTGGGACAGACACGCCATCGTAAACAACGTGTCATGTGACCATCATGGCTGCAGCAGTAATCCCAGGATACTTGAGTGAGTGAGTGAGTGAGTATGGTTTTACGCCGCATGAAGCAATATTCCAGCAATATCACAGCGGGGGACACCAGAAATGGGATTCACACATTGTACCCATGAGGGGAATCGAACCCGGGTCGTTGGTGTGACGAGTGAAGGCTTTAACCACTAGACTAACCCAAAGTCCCCTAGGATACTTTGTTGAATCAGAGTCGGTGTAGATTTGTCCTCAACAAATTCAAGGCCTTTTCAAGGGACTTGCAGTCAATTCAAGGCAAATATGATCCCTGTATAGATTTGGTAGAACACTCGTAGTTCAAGAAATCGTCATGCAAAGGAGGTATGCAATATCAGCTGCAAGGTTTAAATTACTTGTTATGCTGCAACATTACAGCTTTGTGGACATTCACAAGCACTTTTTGTGTTTCCCACATAAATAGTAAAAAAACTCATGTGTAGTTAGGGAGTAATTCAAGGTTTTCCAAGTCAGGTTGTTTATTTTCGGGATCTTTTCAAAGCGAATGAGTGAGTGAGATGTGTTTAATGCCACTTTTAACAGTATTCCAGTCATATCGTGGCGTGTCAGCTTAATATGGGAGGAAAGCCCAAAGTGATGAAGGTCTCGGACATTTACCACTTCGGTGAAACCCACGAGCATGGGTATGGTGCTGACAAACCTAGAAACATAATCGGGGCGAACCGGGATTCGAAACTACAAACATAAGTTTCTGGCGTGCCCAAGGGACACAACTCCTCACAGAGAATTGCAGCGCCTTAGACGACTGCCCCCTTCAAGGCGAATGCCGATTTAAGGCCTTTTGAAGACAAACTGTAAAAATCAAGGCATTTCCAAAACCTGTGCGCAGCCTGGACTGGACTGCAGTGATAGACACAGTCACTTGTCCGTTATTCTGAGACTAGTGAAAATGTAGAGGGACTAGTTTGTTTTCTCCCCAAATACAGTTATTTTGCATAAGCCACTAGTCCGGAATGAGCTGCGGACTACCTGGATATGACCAATGGTGTCTACCCTGGACTGACTAAATGAATACAAAGGGGGTGAGTTTTGGTAAATGATGCTTTGATTTCACATCATGTAAGCTTGAAGTGGGAGGAAATCCGGAGTAATGACATCTCCGATGTTTACCACTCTAGTGAAACCCAGCAGCACAGGTAACGTGCTGACAAACCTAGAAACATGATCAGGGAGAATCGGGGATTTGAACCCATCACAATCATGATCTAAGGGAGGCAACTCTACAAAGTGACCAGCAACCCGTGCCCCCGTAGGTATTCAGTTTTTCTAAAAAAAGATTTAAATGGGATGTTTGGAGGTGTCAGTTGCTTGAGAAAGATGCTGGTCCCTGTCCTAACACACTGAAGCCAATAACTGGTTACACAAGGAACAAACTTTATAACAACATCCGTTTGTCTTTAGATCAAACATCTGCAGAAACATTTCTCCTTTGTCTAAAAATGAAAGTATGTTATTGAACAGGGCATAATTGTTTAACTGGATTTTGTGGACCAAAATTTAAAAGGTAGAGACTTGGTTGGAATTTGATATTTCTGTGTGGATCAAATTGTGTAGTCTGTTTGTTTGTTCCTTGTTTGACTCCACACTCAGCGATATTCCAGCAACCAGCCAAGCCATGGAGCCTGAGAACAGTGTTTGATAAAAAACAAAATGCCAGGCTGCCATCAGGACCCACAGACTTCAGAAGCTGCAGGCCCTGACTTAACTCTTTAGGCCCTCATTTAACAAACTGCAGATCATTGTGTCAAATAAAAAACATGAACATTTACTGCAGGCCATGAGGACCTGTTTGATTTTGAAACTACGTGCCCGACACAGAATCTACTTGCCACAGACCTAGGGGCAGGCACTTATTTTGAACACTGCCTGAACCCAACCTTGTTGCCCCACCCCCCCCCACCCCCAGGGCCCCCCTTAGATTCCCACACTAGACGGACGAGGATGTTCATCATAGCAGAATGGAGACAAAACACACGACACACACGATAATCGTGGACAGAGTTGGGTTATTTTTTAACTTTGTACCTCAGTGCTGAGTTGAACGACCTGCGCCTCGTACTGCTGAACGACCTCGTCCCGGGTCCGGCTCGCCTGAGTCAACTGTGTCCTCATGTCCTCAAACTGCAACAGATTCAATATCGACATTCACACTTGGTCGCTCACATGTGAGTAAACAACATCGACATTCACACTGGCACGATCACATGTGAGTAAACAGCATGGACATTCACACTGGCACTCTCACATGTGAGTAAACAGCATCGACATTCACACTGGCACTCTCACATGTGAGTAAACCAGGGGTCCGGAAAATTTAAAATCCCAATCGGACATTTGCATTTAGGCCACGCCCCCCTTCAAATAGCGTATTTTAGTACGACTTTTCACACACATTACAAGTTTACGTATTCATAATATGATGAATTATGAATTGTTTCAATTTAACTTGTTTAATTCACCGGACAATTAATAACAAATAATACCATTTTAGATATACATGGAAAACATACGTTTGTTTCTGTTATAACTTATAATAATGATCTGTTAACGTAGTAAACGGTCTAATTAATATTCAGGAGTTATATTCATGAGTCTGCTCAAGTGTACGCGTTGTAACATTTGGATCGAGACTATTATCCCATATTTGGTTATCACGTGACCACACGGGAAAAGTTTTTTTTAAACTAAAGATTTTTTTAAAACAAGACAGATAATTTAATCACAAATACTAAAATATCGTTGAGAGCAATAGTTATTTGAATACTTTTTTCATCTGTACTTATTGACCATAAAAAAAATTGATATCGATCGTCCGAGAAAGCAAAATGGCGGTCAATCAAGATTCAATATACGACTAGCTACTGAAAACAATAAAATCTGCAAATCTTCATTGTATGTCAACCAAGTGAAATTCGTTAGCCACGACTTACAAAATGATCGTCTAGACTTTGAGGGTTTGGCAGATCTGCTCGACTGATCTGCATCGGTCGACTGGCTGTCGTCATGCTTTCGCTTCTTGTCTGAGGTTACGTATCGTAACATTGTGAGGATAATGAGGTACATCTGACTGATTTAATGATTTTACGTCCGCTTCGCATTTATTGCATTTCGCGGACGGGGTAGGTGGGGAAGTAATGATAAATAGGTTAAATAAAAGAATCACCATACCCCAAAAACTGAAACTAACCGGGGGGTAACCTATGCTATCCTAGAGAAGGTACTAGAGAGTATTATTACTGGGGGTGTTATTTTCATTAAGAGACGTGGGGCCGTAACTTTATCTTACCGGGTGAAGGTTGGGTTGGTACAGCATATTGGGTGATTGTAAGTATGCAGTTAGGCTGCATTAATAAATATAGGGAGTGGTTGATTAAAGAAAGAAACAGGGGTTTAATGAAGGGACTGTATAAGCCGGTAATCCGGGGGGTGGGGGGGGGGTGGGTGGGTATGGCTTGGTTAGGTGGCGAGCGGTGTGGGCTTGTGGTAGGCGCTGGCTGGCTAAACAGGTGTCTTTGTTTAGTGTGTGGATAACTGGGTTTTGGGCGCGGATGTCGGAGAGGACGGCTCGCGTTGGAAATTTGGATCCCGATCCGAAAGTTAATGGAGATTGTTGACTAGAGCAAAGTAATTTTATTTAGTTTTGTTTGGGAGATTCTAACTTCTGTCTAGGAGGTCTGCTTTCATGATAAATTGTGTTATTGCATTGAGGATGTGGATAGGGTTGGAAGGGTTGAGGAGTAGTGTGAGGTTTAGTTTATAGTTAGGGGGGACAGCTAGGTAGAGTTCAGAGTGAAGGGTGTTATAGAAAGGACAGCTGTTAAAAATATGGTACAAGTCTTCAGGTTTTTTACAGTATATACAATTTCCGTCCGGGTGTCTTCCTTGTTTGTGGAGATTGTGGTTGAGGTTTGTGTTGCCGCTAATAATTCTTGATATGAGATTATCAAGGTGGTTGGAGTTGTTGAAGTTGCGACATTTTAGATTGGGTTGCGTAAAAATTGATCTGAGCCATTGCGAATTGGTGTTTTCGATTATGTTATTGTAGTTTTGGAGTTTGATAGACCTTTTTATTTTATTCTTGATTTCTACTTTCGAGGTATGGAAGTAAATTTCAAGAGATGGCTGTTGGGTGGCTATTTTGGCTGCAATGTGAGCTGTGTTATTTCCTGGTATATTGGTGTGTCCCGGGGCCCAGAGTAGACTGATTTGTTTGTTGTTGTTATTGAGTTGGTTTGTGAGAGTAATAATATTGTTGATAAGGTCGACGTCTGGACGTGTTCTGGAGTGTTTGTTTTATATTTGTTTGAGTGACGTTAGTGAGTCGGATATTATTAGGAATTTTTGTTGGTTAATTGTTTTGGTAGCGTGTATTGCTGTAAGGATTGCTAGTAGTTCCCCTGTGTTATTGATTGTGAAATTTTTATAGTGAAAGTTAGTAGTGACCTGGGGTGTTTGGTCTATGTGTATTCCTAATCCTGTCTTGTCATTTGATTGGGATGCGTCTGTGTAGATGTGAGTGTGTGTAGGCCAGTTATTATGGATGTGTGTAAGTGTTAGTTTTGCCTTATTTTCAGCTGGGATGCCGTTGCTTGGTGTGAACAGTTTGTGGAGGGTTGTATCTACTGGGGGGGGAGGGGAGGTCGGCTATGTATTGTAGGGAGGGGGGTGTATGTATTATGTTGCTTAGATTGTGGGTGAGTATTAGCTTGTGCAGGTGGGTCATATATGGAGCTTGGTCAGGGGAATTTTGGAATTTGTGTGCCGTCTGTTTGTTGATGTTGTTGTATTTTTGTTTTATTAATTTAAAAATTGGATTGTGTTGTGCCCCAGCCCAGTAGTTGAGAATGGTTTGTTGTATTCGGTGTTTGATGGAGAGTGTATTTGTGATTAGTAGGAAGGCGTGATGTGAGGTCCCAGTCCTAGTGCCGGTGGCTATTTTGAGGGCCTTGTATTGGATTGATTTTATTTTGTTATAGTTAGTAGTTGAGATGCCGCTTAGGACCGGAGCGGCATAGTCGATTTTGGATTGAATGAGTGTTTTGTAGATGTTGAGGAGGGTTTGCTTGTCGGACCCCCAATTATTACCTTTAATAGCTCTCATTAAATTTAAATCTTTTTCACAAGAGTTGACCATTTTCAGTATTTGGGGGCCCCATGTAAGGTGTTGGTCAAATGTAACCCTAAGAACTTGGCTTCTTTTTGATATGTAAATTATTTTGTCATTAAGGTGAAGTTTGGGTGTGTAATTTTGCATATACTGTTTTTTAAATAGCATGCCGGTGGTTTTATTGGTGTTAATTTGGAATCCCCATTTGGAAGCCCAATTTTGAATGTTGTTTAACGCAGATTGCATTCTAGTTTTTAATAAATTGATGGAGGCCGAGGAGGTCCAAAAGGAAACGTCATCTGCAAATTTTGCAGTAGTGATTTTTTCAGTGTTTTTGGTGTCTGAAAAGATATCATTAATCATAAAATTAAATAGCATTGGCGATAAGATGCTTCCTTGTGGGGTGCCGTTTTCAATGGGGTGAGTGTCGGAGAGGGTTTGATGGGATTTAACGGTAATGTGTCTGTCTGATAGGAACGAGTGAATGAAGTTTAATATTCTCCCATTGATCTGATTGTTTTCAAGTTTTTTTAGAAGGCCGGTATGCCAGACCATGTCGAAAGCTTTGCTAAAATCTATAAAAATGGCCAGTGTGTATTGTTTCATTGATTGGGCTGTTCTAATGTCTTGTTCTAGGTGAAGGATGTGGTCTAGTGTTTGTCTGTTATTTGTGAAGCCGCTCTGGTCTGGGCTTATAAGTCTGTTGGTAGAGATGTGATGCTTAAGTCTGTTATTAATAATGGATTGGGGTACATCGATGATGCAAGGTATTTATGTACAGTTATAAACACCTTTCACGCAAATTAACAAGATGTTCTCAGTAATTAATCCTTGATTAATCAGTGTCAACTCAGTTTATTGCCTATTACAGTGACTGACCGATTGGACTATCATGTAGGTACGATGTATTTACAGCAATCAAAACAAACAAAGCTTGTCAGTGTAGATAATCTTAATTGTGTTGCAACTGCAGACAGAAACTGCTCAGTCCTAACTGTTGATCATATCCGGTCAAAATTTAAGAATGTCCGAACAATACTTTTTAAAACGTCCGGTAAGCAATATTTTAAACCGGACATTTGAGATTCCCAATCGGACATGTCTGGCGCATATGACGGTTTCCGGACCCCTGGAGTAAACAACATCAACATTCACACTGGCATGCTCACATGTGAGTAAACAACATGGACATTCACACTGGCACTCTCACATGTGAGTAAACAATATCGGCATTCACACTGGCACGCTCACATGTGAGTAAACAACATCGACATTCACACTGGCACGCTCACATGTGAGTAAACAACATCGACATTCACACTGGCACGCTCACATGTGAGTAAACAACATCGACATTCACACTGGCACGCTCACATGTGAGTAAACAACATGGACATTCACACTGGCACGCTCACATGTGAGTAAACAACATCGACATTCACACTGGCACGCTCACATGTGAGTAAACAATATCGACATTCACACTGGCACTCTCACATGTGAGTAAACAACATGGACATTCACACTGGCATGCTCACATGTGAGTAAACAATATCGACATTCACACTGGCACGCTCACATGTGAGTAAACAACATGGACATTCACACTGGCATGCTCACATGTGAGTAAACAATATCGACATTCACACTGGCACGCTCACATGTGAGTAAACAACATGGACATTCACACTGGCACGCTAACATGTGAGTAAACAACATCGACATTCACACTGGCACGCTCACATGTGAGTAAACAACATCGGCATTCACACTGGCACTCTCACATGTGAGTAAACAACATGGACATTCACACTGGCATGCTCACATGTGAGTAAACAATATCGACATTCACACTGGCACTCTCACATGTGAGTAAACAACATGGACATTCACACTGGCATGCTCACATGTGAGTAAACAATATCAACATTCACACTGGCACGCTCACATGTGAGTAAACAACATGGACATTCACACTGGCATGCTCACATGTGAGTAAACAATATCGACATTCACACTGGCACGCTCACATGTGAGTAAACAACATGGACATTCACACTGGCACGCTAACATGTGAGTAAACAACATCGACATTCACACTGGCACGCTCACATGTGAGTAAACAACATCGGCATTCACACTGGCACGCTCACATGTGAGTAAACAACATCAGCATTCACACTGGCACGCTCACATGTGAGTAAACAACATCGACATTCACACTGGCACGCTCACATGTGAGTAAACAACATCGGCATTCACACTGGCACGCTCACATGTGAGTAAACAACATCGGCATTCACACTGGCACGCTCACATGTGAGTAAACAATATCAACATTCAAACTGGCACGCTCACATGTGAGTAAACAACATCGACATTCACACTGGCACGCTCACATGTGAGTAAACAACATGGACATTCACACTGGCACACTCACATGTGAGTAAACAACATCGACATTCACACTGGCACGCTCACATGTGAGTAAACAACATCAGCATTCACACTGGCACGCTCACATGTGAGTAAACAACATCGGCATTCACACTGGCATGCTCACATGTGAGTAAACAACATCGGCATTCAGACGGGCACGCTCACATGTGAGTAAACAACATCGGCATTCACACTGGCACGCTCACATGTGAGTAAACAACATCGGCATTCACACTGGCACGCTCACATGTGAGTAAACAACATCGGCATTCACACTGGCATGCTCACATGTGAGTAAACAATATCGACATTAACACTGGCACGCTCACATGTGAGTAAACAACATCGGCATTCACACTGGCATGCTCACGTGTGAGTAAACAACATTGACATTAACACTGGCACGCTCACATGTGAGTAAACAACATCGGCATTCACACTGGCACGCTCACATGTGAGTAAACAACATTGACATTCACACTGGCACGCTCACATGTGAGTAAACAATATGGACATTCACACTGGCATGCTCACGTGTGAGTAAACAATATCGACATTCACACTGGCACGCTCACATGTGAGTAAACAACATCGACATTCACACTGGCACGCTCACATGTGAGTAAACAACATCGACATTCACACTGGCACTCTCACGTGTGAGTAAACAATATCGACATTCACACTGGCACGCTAACATGTGAGTAAACAACATCGACATTCACACTGGCACTCTCACAGGGCATTGTCCTAGTGAAGGAGAGAGGGAGTTTCAACAGAATTTCAGTCATATTATAGTTCCAAGAAATGGAGGAAATCTCAAAGTGAGTACGTGATTGTTGCCTAATGCTGAAACAAGTCATCAACATATACAACTCTTGTAAGATTCACCTGTCTGTTCTTGTGTTCGAGTGTCGTGGTCTGGATGTTCAGCTCCTTGTCCTTCATCTCCAGCTGACTCCTGATGGCCGCGGTCTCGTGTTCCCAGTCTCTTCGTTTCGCAGTCAACATGATGTCCAGCTGCCTCATCAGCTCCAGCAGCTCCTCCTGACACGACGACGTCAACCCCCCTCCCGGTAACCTAGGCAACACAGCACGTAGTAGTGTAATAATGTGGCCATCACCTCCTGATTCGACGACATCAACCCCCCTCCTGGTAACCTAGGCAACACAGCACTTAGTTGTGTAATAATGTGGCCATCACCTCCTGACTCGACGACATCAACCCCCCTCCTGGTAACCTAGGCAACACAGCACGTAGTAGTGTAATAATGTGGCCATCACCTCCTGACTCGACGTCAACCCCCCTCCTGGTAACCTAGGCAACACAGCAGGTAGTAGTGTAATTATGTTACACAATATTGATATAATTTGTCAAACATCTCCTGTTTTCATTACGTCAACCCCTCCCCTGGTAACCTAGGCAACATACTATGCAACATTGTTAATGTGACCATCAGCTCCTGAAATGATGTTACCCCCAGTTTGTTTGATTGTTTGTTTGTTGTTTAACGCCGCACTCAGCCATATTCCAGCTGAATGACAGCAGCTTGTAAATAATAGAATCTGGACCAGACAACCCTGTGATTGATATCATGAGCATCGACCCACGCAATTGGGATACGATGACATGCATCATCCAAGTCAGCGAGCCTGACTACCGATCCTGTGAGTTGCCTCTTACAACAAGCAATGTAACCTTTTATGGCAAGCTTGTACTACTTCCAAGTAATCTAGGCAACAAAGTACATGATTGTATTGTAATAATGTGGTTATGTGGTTTTCGTTTTGTGTATTTTATGCTTATCTGGTACTTTGGCGACAGTTGTTAGGATTCTGTTTTTCAATGAACTTTTTTGGAACAACAGTGTCACAAAAAGTGAAAAAGAATCAATGAAAATACAATGCACAATATAAGATCAATGTGAAAGAAATATATGGCAAATTTATACAAAATGTTGGCAATCCACTTTGTGGTAAACATTGTACTTAACACTGCACACCTCTACACACATTACACAACACTGAAATTATGTGTTTAACACTGCTGGACGACTTGGAGGGACTCACCATTACTGAGTGAGTGAGTGAGTGAGTTTGGTTTAACGCCGCTTTTAACAGTTTTCCAGTTATATCACGGCGTGTCAGCTTAATGTGGGAGGAAAGCCTGAAGTGATGCAGGTCTCAGACGTTTATCACTTCGGTAAAACCCACGAGCACGGGTATGGTGCTGACAAACCTAGAAACATAATCGGGGCGAACCGGGATTCGAACCCACAATCATAGGTTTCTGGCGTGCCCAAGGGACGCAACACTGCACAGCGAATTGCGGCGCCTTAGACGACTGGGCCACCTGTGCCCCCCACCATTACTGACAGACATAAAACAAAACAAGTACACTTTCAAACAATCTCCTACCATAGCAGGCCTATCAAGGTTCAGCCCCAAAACATATTGCAAAATGTCATCTTAAATTTGGAGAGTGAGACACCTACAATGGCATGCTGATGCTTGGTAACTTACTTATTGTTTTTTTGCAACTCAAGCCAAAGACCAGAGAGTTTTTCCATTCTGTTTTCTCAGCTCGAATATACACCAAAGACCATCATCTGAAACAGAAAATAATTAAGTTATTTTGTCTTTTGATGCCACAGTAATATTCCAGCTATATGTGACCTGTAAATCATAAAGTCTGAACCAGACAATCCAGTGATTTATATCATGAGCAATGATATGTTGTAAAGGTATGATTATACATAATTAACCAAGACCTCATGATCCATTGCGTCACCTCTTACGACTATGTATTGTTTGTTGTTTAACGCAGCACTCAGCAATATTCTAGCTATATGACTGCGGTCTGTTAATAATCGAGTCTGGACCAGACAATCCAGTGATTGACATCATGAGCATCGATCCACGCATTTGGCATATGATGACATGCATCAACCAAGTCAGCGAGCCTGACCACCCGATCCTGTTAGTCGCCTCCTATGACAAGCATGGGTTGCTGAAGACCTATTCTACCCCGGATCTTCACGGGTCTCTTACGACCACCACAGATTGCACAAAAGGCTGAAACAGATGGACGAAACCAGCCCAATGTTAAATGTAAATATTTAAGAAAATGGAAGTTAGTGTGGTTTAAAATATGGTCCTCGAAAGTAATAAGAATTGTAATCAAATAGCAGCATAATGACATTTGATTAGCATATTTCATATACTCTCACAGACATGTGGGATTTATTTTTCATTTGTATAACCCTTCCCTGTGATCAGAGATTAAAAATTAAAATATGGTAATACCTCAATGAACATTTGTTGAAACCTGTTCAGGTACTACACTAAACAGGGAGTATGTGTTAATCTGATGATAAATTAAGTAAGCACCTAATCTGACAACTAAACATGCTAAATAATCTGCTTACTCAACGTGCTCAAGACAGTCAAAACAAATTAATTCACTGCATTTTGTTCAGATTTGAAATATTTATTGTCTGTACTCTTGTGGTACTGAAGTAAAAACAGGTTCACAGATAAATAGTTTCAGACATCAGACTTTCTACAATGTATCAGTGATGAATCTTGATTGTGTAAACATGATGCATCCTTCATTGTAGTTATTCATTGAACATGTTGAACCTTTGAAAGACAGAAAAAGGACATGTAAAAGAATAAGTCAGAATAAGCTTACTTTAACCACTACCTTATATTGGGAAATAGTCCTGTCTGACTATTATATTCTGTTTTGACAATTACATTCTGTTTGAGTTCAAAAATAAACGTGGGCCCCAAAACAGCTAAACCAAAATGGTAGTCCCATATTCTGAGAAGAATGTCAAACCTTTGAGTTCAAACATGATTTTGAGCAAGTTTCTAATCCAATTCGTGACCATAAATATCCACTCAACAGTAATTTACAACAAGGATAAATCGTCTGACATTGAAAGTGATTGATTATTCCATTTACGACATCAACTTACAAACATGTTACTGCTTGTTCTGGTTGGTTTCAGAAAAAGTACAGGACACAGCGAAGGTTTATTTGCATGATTAAGTGATATCTAAAGATACCGTAGAGAAGAACATCTTCGATTTTTATCACCAATGTTGCTGGTCTTTGGTTTTATCACTAAAATAAAAACTGAGTTGGATTGACATTCAAAACTTCCAAATCTCCCGGGCTCAGTTTGTAAATACAGCCACAAACTGGCCGATTTCCGCCGGATATAACGTTTTGTACTACTAAACAAAAACCTATTCCATAATTCCACCATTCCTTTATGTATTGAAAGATAATTTTTCACATAGTAAACAAATATTTGCCTAATATTTTTTTTTACGACAAAATATATACAAAGTATTCGAAAAGCAGTGTATTAGCATAGTTTATAATATTTTAATATTATTATTACTGCTGTATTAACACTGTTGATAAGAATGCTTCTTTCATAAACGGATATCCGGTATAAGTTGCACATGCGTAGTACGTTCAATCACATGCAAGAGTGATGTTAAAGTGAAAATTACGTTATTTGTGGTTGTGAAGCTTACAAATTAAACAACTATGTTGCTTGTACTTGAAGATAAGCACAAGGAACATCTGTCCTTTCTGAACGATGTCGGCACCGACGGTACTGTACTTCTTAGTGGTTTTGTGGAAAGGGGGCGTGGCAGAAATGTAGGAAATATAGACAGATATTGTTCTAAAATAATCAATAATGAAGATTTTGTATTAGTAATGATCATTCATTCTGTCCAGTATCAAAGTTCGAAAAATGTTTCCTTTCATTACAAGTCCAATATTCTTAGCTTCATATCATAAATTTAATATGAATTACATTATAATAAACAAGTTATGTTTTTGTTTTAGTGGTACAAGAATTCTGCAAAATCAGTTTGAATTTCATCAGAAAAGGAGCTAACCCCAAAGTTTATCAAAGTGCATCACGTAAGATATTCAAGCTTTGTTATGAATGAAATTATATCAGCTGGAAATATTCACAAGAATATGAGACATTTAGGTAGCAGTTTGATCACAATGATGCAGTCAAACATCTTAATTTCCAAATCAAAGATAGGGAAGTCAACGATTTTTGCTGATGCAGGGATATAACTGTTTATGTGGGATTAAAATTAGTACACTGTATCCTGCTCATGAATTCTAATTTTGCAGAAAAACTGGAAGTTAGTCCTGAAGTGGTCAAAAATGGAGTTGAGGGACTGATGTACCTTCTCACTGAGGGCTCCAAGTTGATGGTAGGTAGCCAGTTCCAGTGTTAAATGGCTGAGTTTTATATTTTGTCTAATTAGATAAAACTTGCCCTGTAAGTCGGGGCTGATATTCACTCCCAATCGAACAGCAAATATCATTAAAATTTCCCAAATTGGAATTAAAAATTTTCAAATTCATAAGGAAGAGAATTTATCGATGTCAACTTCTTTATTATGAGAAACACAACATTTTGGAGTATATGCTTACTCCTTCATCAGGTGAATGAATGCTGTTAGGCAGAGAGCATATATATGTACATGTAAGAACAACAAAATTAGGTCGTCAATTCTATTATGTAGCTTGTTGCGGAGGATGTCAAATGCTTCTTGTAGAGGGATGTTAGTTGAAGAGGTCGATAATGTCATCGCTGTCCATGGTGCCTGTGAGGTTAGCATCTTTCAGCTGGTTGACAAAAGAGGAGGAGTCACTGATGTTGGAATTTCCATCTTTGCCTAAGGGGGCTGGAATTCATGTCAATATATATAACTGATAACTTATTTTATAGCTTTGTAGAGATAACCTGTATTGCACTGATAACAGAGCCATTGGATTGGACGAGATTAAAATGCTTAGTTTTACATTATTGCATTGAATGCAATCTCAGAATACAATGTCAAAATACCTCTGAATTTAATAGAATATGAACTTTACAAAAATCCCAATTTAGAACGAAATAGTTTTTTTCCCTTAGTTTAGAATCCATGCTGAATCCCTGAATACACTGCGTTCCTGCATCTGTGATGTACTTGCATTGACTCACCATCAACCATTGTACAATATTGTATTGATAATTTACATGTGGATCTCCATAGTGATGGGGTAGCTTAGTCATTAAGGTGTTTGAATGTCACATGCAAGGTTTGATTCCCCATATGGGTTCAGTGTGTGGAGCCTATTTCGGATGTCCCCTGATTTTGCTGGAATATAGCGAAAAGCTTTGTAAAACTCCAACTCACTACTGCTCTGCTCTTCAGCTGAATGAGATCGACTTCCAAGACTCCATCCTGTGTCTGGGATTCAGCGAGGAGATGCAGCAGGCCATCCTGCAGGTGTACCTCGACAACCGGAGGGAGGTCCGAGCCACGCTGGCGGAGATGGCCATGGACCTCCCACACTACCACGACCTGGAGTGGAGGTTCGATGTCCAGGTAGGAAGTTAAACAGAGACTGTGCACTATGCTCTGATGTTTTGTTGCCGATCTCGATCCAACATATTTAAGAGCCAGGTGTTAAATTGAGACATTTCTCAGTGTAACCATGGTAATGCTGGATTCCGATGTTCTGCTCCATGTGCTGATCATATGACAAAGTGACAAAGGACATGGTAATGGACAAAACGGCTACTGTCAAACTTATCATTGAGCGTATGATGGTGCAGTGGGTCTACACCCAGCTGGTTGATGAAAGAATGCAAGTCAAGCTGTGGGTTGCGATGTTGTAAGCTAAGTTTAAAAAGTCTGCCCTTTCTCAAAGACAAGGACTAAAACCCTAAATCACTTTAATACCAATCATGGAATCAGTCATGATGTCTGTTACTGATTATTTGTCAATTATATTGCCGGTAGTTTATTATCAATAGTTATGTTGAGGATATTAAAACTTCATTTTATTTTCATACAAATGATCAATCTTGAAATTGTAATCGATTCTCTACTGTAGCATTTATCTTGTCGGAGTTGTCTCCCTTGTTTCAGTTTATTATGGTGTAGTTGTCATAAAAATAGGGAATTATGATCTATGAATGGAATAAAGAAACAGAACAACAGAAAATTTAGAGCAGGTGTGAATCATCTTCGAGTCTTGGAATGAAGTTGTGTTGTTGTCTATTTAAGGATAAAAAAATACAAGAATTGGTTCTCAGGCAATGACTTTTGAAAATATTGTGCAGGCGGGCAGGGCTTTTGTTTTATGTTTGTGCTTGTTCAAACTAGTATTTACCAAGTAAACAATTGTGTACCATCAACCTGGGAAAGGGCCTCTCTACATAAACAAGCATACAAACTCCTATTGCCGCCATGACCATAACACGAGATGCGCAGTAAAGCAGTGAGCATGTAAGGGGAAGTAACTGTGTGCTATACTGGATCGCATTGTTGAGTATTAGGATTTTTATGTTTTTTTAAAACGGAAATAAAAAGTAAACATTCGTCTGACTTCATGATGATGCTGGCGGTGCCCGAGAACCAAGACTATTATTATTGTTAGCCTAACGCGTTTGTTTATGTTGCAGCTTGCTTCGCGATCATTGCGGAGACAAACAACGCCCCAGATTGTGTGTAAACTTCACCTGAAGGATTGTGGGAAGGATGAAAGACACGTGATGATCACAGATCCTGTCAATCTTCTACATATGACCAAGGTCTTAGACGAAGCATTACAAGAAATGAAGTCGCCATACTGTCGTAGAATTGTCCGGAATATTAAGTGATTTTCCGTGTTGTATTCATGATAGTGTTTGTATATATTGCTAACGAGATTCCTTATTGGTGAAATGTTTCTAAGAGTTAGAAATATTGCTCTTAAAAACATGAGTACCTCTTATTCCATATGAACAGAGGTTAGCATCAAGGGATGTTGGCCATCAAAATATCATGGGCTCCGTCAATGCTGGCTCAGGCTGATGGGTTTAGAGTATTTCTCAAAACCATAGGGTGAAAATATGAATGAAAAGATATTTTTTTAACTCATCCAACAAAACGTATGAACAGTTGGGTGAAAGAAACAGTGAGAGAAATGTGTTGTTTGTCTGCTTCAGTGAATGGCTTTAAAGAGTTACCTCCCTTGCTATAGGAATCGACAAGCTCCTCACAGCGATAGCCCGTTCGCAGAGCTCTCTATACTATCGCTGCCACCAGTCAAAACTCCCCACTGTGATAGGTGGCCACAACTATGCTTGGAGTTATGATTACCAACAAGTGACGACTGTCGTGACGCCAAATACACTTACCCCTGCTAAATTACTTTGTTTGTTTGTCAGTTTAAATTTCTGTTATATTAAAACCATCATGTTATTGATATAGTAAGAATGTAAGGGAGAAGTTGGTTGATTTTCCGTTAGTCTGCACTCTCGAACCAATCTGATTATTAAAACAACAAAGTAAATTCATCTGGAAAATATGATCAGTAGTAAACCTTTTCAAAATGAAATATGATGGCATTCCCAAAGACATAAACAAAAGTATAAACGTTACTACATTTGGGGTTAGGGGGCAAATTTCAAGATTCTTGTAATGGCCGCGCCCACACTGGTGGCAGCGATGTTACCGAGAGTGTAAGGAAGGTGTCGCGCGCTGGGAAGGAGCTTGAGGAATCGAGTTGACTCATTCCCAAAACACTGGCGTGTCAGAGCGGGGGTGCAGGGGTGCCCACCCCCTTGTTTCAGACACCATACATGTTGACTGCACCCTCGGCTACGTCATCTCATGGCTTGGCATTATCACCCCCTTCACCAAACTCCTGGATCAGCCTAAGTAAGACTCAGCAGAATGAAAGTAAGATTAGTCTCAAATTGTTTATTGACAAATGTGTGAAGTTTGTGTTCACAGATCTGTGAACAAAGTAACGAACACACACAGATCCTTGATGGCAGTTTCAAGGAAGGGAGGGCTTGTGTGAAATTTGCAAGGCCTACCAACTGGCCCAAGTGTAGTCTACCTTTAAACAAGCACCAGGCATGTACACCCAGTGCATGTTTTAGTGATGGACTGAGGACAAACTTGCCTAAGAACCCTCGAACACAACTGTTCTGTATGAACTCGTATCATATAGTATGTAACTTATGTGTAAATATAATATATTTCTGAAGTGACTTGTTTCTGTTTGTGATTTCATATCTGAATTAGTGTCTTTAGAATAGTAATATTCAACCTTTGTCAAACTGACTCTGCTTTGGACTAGACTTATAGATATAAGATGCCTGGTTATATGGAGCAAGACAGATATATGAGATGCATATTATCACATGTGTAGGCCGAGTTCAGGGTTATGCCCCTTTGGTCAGGATCTATCAAAGTGGGTTTAAATCCCAAATTCAAGCCTGACTATGATCCATGGTTTGTGTGCCCCGTACTGGGGCTGGTGTGTTTCATCAAGTGGTAGATGTTTAAGACCTGCATCAATTTGGGCTTCCGTCCTCCACTGTCACACTGGGACATCATGAAGTATTGTTCAAAGTAGTGTCATGTTCCTTGTTTAAAGTGAGTGAGTGAGTTGGGATTAATGCCTCTTTGAACGGTATTCCAGTTAAATATGCCGGCTGTAGGTAGCGACCAAATTGATCATTCTTTATTTGTTCCTTTGTTGTTTAACGCCGCACTCAGCAATATTCCAGCTATATGACGGCGGTCTGTAAATAATCGAGTCTGGACCAGAAAATCCAGTGATTGACATCATGAGCATCGATCCACGCAATTGGGATACAATGACATGCATCAACAAAGTCAGCGAGGCTGACCACCCGATCCCGTCAGTCGCCTCTTACAGCGAAGCATGTGTAGCTGAAGACCTAATCTACCCCGGATCTTCACAGGTGTGTTTCATGAAGTATTCCAGTCATAATGTGGTTTAGTGGACGGAACATTTGCCTGGAGAGCGAAGGTTAGTGATTAGATGATTAGATCCCCGACTAATACATGTTAGAAGATGGTACTTGTTGATGGTGATTCCTTATTTTCAGATCAACAACCTACTCAAAACACTGGACTCAACACTGATGGGTGTGTTTTGTTTGTTTGCTTGTTTGTTGTTTAACGCCGCACTCAGCAATATTCCAGCTATATGAGGGGCTGTCGGGTAGCCTAGTGGTTAAAGCGTTCGCTCGTCACGCCGAAGACCCGGGTTCGATTCCCGACATGGGTACAATGTGTGAAGCCCATTTCTGGTGTCCCCACCGTGATATTGCTGGAATATTGCTAAAAGCGGCGTAAAACCAAACTCACTCACTCACTCAAGCTATATGATAGCGGTCTGTACATAATTGAGTCTGGACCAGACAATCCGGTGATTGACATCATAAGCATCAATCCATGCAATTAGGATATGACACTCAATATATTGCACTCGTTTTATTTAGTCATCGTAGAATGGAGATAAACAACAGCCATCAAACACAATATGACCCTGTATATGCACATGCAGTCTTTTACACACTAATACTTCACTCGAACACATGGCAACCATTGAAAGCATGTAGCTTCACAACTTCATAAGATATAACATGAAGTGGGCACCCCTGAAGAAAACGAAGTTCTTCACCACAACATTGTGACCCACAAGATATGACGTCACGGTAGCATATAGAAAAACGCCAAATTCAAAGCTCTGTCCCCAAAACGTGAAATACACCCTTTGTCCATTTCTTTCACATTTTCTCCACAAAATGTATTCCCATACATCCTTTGAATGTGGGGTTGACTGTCCTCAGTCAAAAGTATCTCACCTCTTCTCAACTCTGTGGTGTAGCGAATAGAGTGTGAATAGAGAGCGAATAGAGTGTGAATAGAGAGCGAATAGAGTGTGAATAGAGAGCGAATAGAGTGTGAATAAATAGATGTATGTAGTTGTTGTTTCCCTGCCTGGCGGTCGGGTATTAAACGAGTCGTCGCCGCGGGGTAAGTAAATCGGAATTCGTCCGGACTAGTATACGCGCACGCACACATGAATGCGCGTCGCTATATAAGTGCAATGATTCTGAAACCCACAGTACACCCTCTCGTACAACCCCACTCTGTCTAAATAATTTGTGGAGCGGTCGGGTAGCCTAGTGGTTAAAGCGTTCGCTCGTCACGCCAAAGACCCGGGTTCGATTCCCGGCATGGGTACAATGTGTGAAGCCCATTTCTGGTGTCCCCCGCCGTGATATTGCTTGAATATTGCTAAAAGCGGCGTAAAACCATACTCACTCACTCACTAAATAATTTATACTTTCTTAATCTGACTGCGTTCCTATACACCTCGTCATAAATATCGCACCACCCACTTTTTTTCACTAAGTAAATCTGGATCTTTAACCTCATAAAAATGGTGCTTAGAAAAGCACATTAAACTGTTTATATGTCCTCATGTGAGCGTTCAGTCAGAAAATTGACAACACAAGACCGAATTTGAGCACTAATTGAGGGTTTAATTGTAGCAAACTAAAGTTCACTAAAATCACCGTGAAATAAGGTGAAATAAGTATGGCTGCCGGAGTCGTTACAACAGACACACAGCACAGTCCACATTTCATTAATGTCGAACACACTAGTAAGGTCCACAATGACTGGCTAACTCAGTATCTGGTGTAACCGCCTCGCACTTGGATAACATGTTCTACACGCCGTCTCATGCTGGTCACCAGACGTCTGAATCTCTGTTGGGGGATCTGCTGCCACTCATCATGCATTGCATGGGTCAATTCCTGAAGGTTCTGAACTGGAGGATCCCTTGCTCTCACCCTACGTCCCAAAATGTCCCAGAAATGCTCAATAGGGTTAATGTCTGAACTTCTGGCAGGCCAGGGTAGTGTCTCAATGGTGTTGTGTTGGAGATGCTGAACAACAGCTCGAGCACGATGTGGTCCGACATTATCGTCCATGAAGTCTGGACGTGTGGCGAGAGCATGGTTATCTGAATGAGGCACAACAGCACCGTCCAGGATCAAGTTCTGGTACCTCTGTCCATTCAGTGTTCCGGGAACTGTGATGAGGTCAATTTTACAATCGTAGGAACAACACCCCCACACCATGACGGATCCACCCCAAAATGGAACATCAGCTTGAATGTTCCTCTGATCATATGCTGTGCCTCTCTGCCTCCAAACACGTGCCCTCCCGTCTGTATGATGCAGCAAAAATCTGCTTTCATCGGAACCAGTGGATCCATCTCCATGTCCTCGAGGTTCCAGCGAGCACGTGCTTGGCACCAGGCTAAACGGACATGGCGGTGCTGATTTGTGAGGAGTGGACGTCTGATTGGTCGTCTCGCTCTCAATCCTGCAGAATTTAGGCGTTGTCTGATGGTGCTGATGGACACTCTGTTGTATGGATGCCATCCATGTCGCAGCTGTGTACAAGTAGACGTTGGGCTTCGTCTGGCTTGGCGTACGAGAGCACGATCTTCCCTGTCATTGGTCATCTGGGACGTCGATACTTCGGTGCATCCTTCACTTCACCGGAAGCAGTATGCTTACGTATTAGCCTGCTGATGACAGTGTGATTAATGTTCAGTTGTGCTCCAATAGCACATGACATGCCAGTCTGGTGCATACCAATAATTTGCCATCTTTGGTTCAGAGGCACTGGACGCTTGTGCATTCCACTGGTTGGTTAAAATAAAGCTTAATTTATGCCTAAAACCAAATTCTAGCTGTGTCTGCCATCATGACATACGCCAAAAGAGGCTATGTGCATACTGCATTTTTAGCAAACCGACCCCTGGTACAAGCATGCTCAACGTAAGCATGCACGTGCAGCTCGGAAAAGGGTGTGTTTGTGATATTATGTTCACAGATGGTGTATAGTAGTATATGAAATATGTACTTGTAGTTTAAAAAAAACGAAAATTATATTTTCTACTTTTACTTTAAAATGTGTGGTGCGATATTTATGAAAAGGTGTATATAAAGCTGACATTATGCCGATGCGACGTTTAATTTCACTCACTCACTTAAACTGAATGTGTTTGGAATAAGGAAACGATCAGAGCACCCCGAAATCCTGGATCTCAGGGTTTGTGTTTATCTTACCGTGCTTTGAGAAGATCAGGATGTAGTTACAAACTTGAACCTACTTGTCTTTAACTTCTGGGAACCAGAGGCGACGAACGGGATCGGGTGGTCAGGCTCGCTGACTTGGTTCATGCATGTCATCTAATCCCAATTGCGTGGATCGATGCTCATGCTGTCAATCACTGGATTGTCTGGTCCAGACTCGTTATTTACAGACCACCGTCATATATCTGGAATATTGCTTCGTTAAACATAAAAAACAACAACACACAAACAAACCAGATCAATAGTTCGATTCGTCCGGGGCTCGACACAAACGACCCGACCGTTTTACCGTCTGTCCTTAGACAAGGTACATACAAATAATTGTCATGTTTAGGTGTCCTGTGGTGAAACGAGATTATCTTTCTCTTGTGAGTAAAATCTTGATAATAATCTTGGTGATGATTTAATGCTATTATTACAAATTATAATATCACTGTATGCTAATTTGTAGATGCCCCGACGATTTACAGAAAACCCTTTACTCGTTTAGACAAATACTGCACTAAATGGAAATAGATGTTAACATTGCCAAAACAAAGGCTATGTTATTAGGAACCTGTAAACATTACTACCTCAAAATGTGGAATTACGTTCTGTCCTAATATCGCAACACCTACGTGTGATAAGAAACTTTCCCAAATGATTTATCACTGTATAAACAGAATTGTGAAGTAAGCTATACTTGGCTAATATGTATTGAAAATATGTTACATTATTGTGGACCAACGAGTATTTTCAACAACCGCATTATATATATGAAATACAGCTTGGCTGGTGGCTGAGGTATAGGCGGGGTGTCAGTGGATCAGGTGGTACAAGAATGGATAAGTACTAAGGCACTGAGTTCTAAGAGTTATTTTTATTAATATCTGACAGAGACGCCAAAATTAAAAAGATACTTTTAAGACCCAAATATTTATGTCCCAATCTTAAAATTCAGAATATGTATCCATAACTTACCAGACGTTAGAACAATGTAAAGAAGGAAGATCGTGTACGTGAACTGTGCAGCTCTCCTTCAGTTGATGATGAATTTCATTATTTATTTAGATCACAGGCTCTGTCAAAACATAGACTTGTATATCACTTAACAGAATAGATGGACTAATCTTTATGCTTTTAAGCGGTTATTGTCCACCCAAACGCTAGAGATCTTAAGAACCTATCGACATTTATTAATGAAATATTTATAAGCTGTAAGAGATGGTAAAACAGCGGCTTGTCCCGGAATAACACGAGTTGGTCACGAATGATATTCAAGGTCAGTGTCTGTCACGTGATTTGGGGGTCTACAAAGAAATGTATTGTTTTGTCACGTGGAACGGATTAACCAATGGAATTGCAAGATTCTTAATAGAGGTAAAAGAAAGAAATATAATCAGGGAGAACCGGGATTCGATCTGAGGACCATAGGTCGAAAACACACTGAAACATTACGGAATATTAACAGGTGCAGAGTTATCTCTCTTAGATGAATTGGCGGAATACTGGTTTGGATTCCAGATTCCAGATTTGCCCCAACACAGCCGTGATCAAGTCCATGGGGCCCAGTTTCAGGTCGAGACGCATGGGGCGTGGCCAAGAGTGGTCACATGGTACTGCGACTTGTGCCAGTTTCACGTCGAGACCCAGGGGGCGTGGCCAAGAGTGGTCACATGGTACTGCGACTTGCCCCAGTTTCACGTCGAGACCCATGGGGCGTGGCCAAAAGTGGTCACATGGTACTGCGGCTTGCCCCAGTTTCACGTCGAGACCCATGGGGCGTGGCCAAGAGTGGTCACATGGTACTGCGACTTGCCCCAGTTTCACGTCGAGACCCAGGGGGCGTGGCCAAGAGTGGTCACATGGTACTGCGGCTTGCCCCAGTATTGGTCCTTAGTTTATGGGTGTCACCATCGTGGAAAAAAACCCAGTTACAACCGTAGTTTATAAAATGCAATGTATTGCATGTTGTAGGGACAACAGAAAGCTTGAAATTTGTCTCTATCCGGGCTACGTTTTCGCGACTTGAGGAAAGATTGCCGGTCAAGGGCTTGGGCAAGTCTAGGGAGCTGGGGCCTTTACTGTGGCGCGAACACGGCGTTAGTTTTGACCCTTGAGACTTGACCCACAGTAGTGTTTGGAATGCGAATGTAGACATTAATCGAGTATTTCGATGCAGTTGCTGTGCAATAATATTTCAAAATTGTCCACTTTTCAGCGGCCTGTCTTACCAAGATCTTGTATTTTAAGCCAGATTCTTCATTGGAAAGTTCAAGTGTTCTCGACGCCATATCATTGGGTTGTCACCAACTTTGTGCGTTTTCATGTCGGAATGACCGCGTGGTCACATGATTTACACATTTTGGCGTGACATGGATCGCGACTGTTTATGAACGGAGAGTAACGTCAAATATAGTTCATAGGACCTGTCAATCAAGACAAGATGCGAGAAGACGAACTGTTCCGACAGGTCAGTTTAGGGAGAAGGCGGCTGGTTCAAATTACATGGTCAGAAATCGTCGAATTCTAACATTAGTTATCTGAGAACTGGAAGATATAGTTTCATTGAGAAATGAATGCAATAACACGCGACCAATTCAGCCAATGAGAACGCAGGAATTGCAATAATCATTGGATTTTCTATAGGGGAGGGGTGGAGGTGTGATTTTTAAATGAAAGTTTGTTCACAAATACAAGTATGCCCATGATAAATAGCTTGTTGAAAAAATCATTAAGTAGTTTCTTTTGTGGAAAAATCCCAAACGTCAAACCTTTTGTGTTAATAATGAAAAGGAATATAGTATGTGATGGTGCTCAGCAAATAAATCAATTGTTGGATACAGCCGGGGGAAAATAGACCGGTCTCCAAAGAACCCCCATCAAATCAAAAGGGATGCTCCCTACCGAAGCTGCTGTATCACAAACTTTCAATACCTTTCTTATTCCGCATAAAATCTTTTGATGTTAAAACACTGCTTGGGTATATACATGTTGTACTTTATAATAAAGGCCATTTCCGGTATTTCTTGAAGTAATACAGACAACTTACTCCAAACATTGACCCCCTGGCCCCTTCTTCGCTGACGTCATGGCCTTCCCGTTTGATTCTGTCATGATCGCGATGCAGGCAAACATGTAACGTGTTTTCAGCATCCAGTATGGTTTCCTGCAGATTTGGACCCGTGAAGATCCTGGGTAGAATAGGTCTTAATCAACCTATACTTGCCGTAAAAGGCGACTTTGCTTGTCGTAAGAGGCGACTAACGGGATCGGGTGGTCAGGCTCGCTGACTTGGTTAATGCATGTCATCGATCCCAATTGTGTGGATCGATGTTCATATGTCAATCGCTGTATTGTCTGGTCCTTCGTAAGACAGAGTATTCACGTCACGTATCCAACTTACACAGTTTACTTTACCGAGCAACCAGTTCATAATATATGAGTACCATGTTTCCGGTCTTCAAGTTAATATGTGGTGAGATGGAACATATACTCTTCAAAAAAGGAAACTTGACACTGACTTTCAAAATGTAATATAATGCGATTGTTTCAAAATAGGACACAGAAACCATAATTGAAACACTGTTTGAAGATCAATGTACACAATGTTCAAAACATTAATCGTGTTTACCTAGACAGACACACGTACACGATACAGTTAATGTAATGTCACAGGGGTACAGAAAATGTCAGTATCGGTTGTGCCCACCACGTGCATCAATCACCGCTTGACACCGACGAGCCATAGATGCAATCAAGTTGTCAATAAAACGCTGTTGGATGTGCTGCCATTCATGCCGAAGTGCATCAAGAAGTGCTGGAAGTGTTTGGGGCGGTGCATTCCTTCTACGAACGCGTCGATCCAACTCGTCCCTCAGATGCTCAATCGGGGACAAATCTGGTGACCGGGCTGGCCAAGGTAATGTCTGGATGTTGTTGTGGTGTAAGAAGTCCTGGCAAACACGTGCAATATGCGGTCGAGCGTTGTCCTGCTGGAACTGTCCGCCATGAACGTTGACGTGAGGAAGAACGTAAGGCTGTAGAATCAAGTCTCTGTAACGCACACCTGCCAATGGACCTGCCAGATGCACGAGAGGCGTCCTACCACCGTGATGAATTCCGGCCCATACCATGACACTCCCGCCGCCAAATAGGACAACCTGCTGCACACAGTTGGGGGTGTAACGTTCACCCCGACGTCTGTAGACAAGTGCGCGCCCATCAGCACGTGTGAGTAGGAAACGGGACTCGTCAGTAAACAGAACATTTCTCCACCTTGCACGTGCCCATCTAACCCTCTGTTGGCACCAAAGCAGACGGTCCGCCAGATGACGTGGGGTCAATACATGGCGTCGAACAGGTCTTCGTGCAAAAAGTCCAGCCTCCCTCAGTCTGTTGCGTACCGTTTGATCGGATATTCTGAGTACCTCAGGGATCTGTGTGGTTGTAGACGTGGCTGTGGTAGTGCAGTCTCGGAGGTGTCGCAGCCGGATGTATCGATCTTGTGCTTGGGTTGTCACCCTTGGTCTTCCTGACCTTGGTCTGTCGTCAACTCTGTTGGTGTTGTTGTATCGGGTCCACAGTGCGGAGATTCTCTGTCTGGATACGCCAAAGTGCCTGGCCACTTCTTGCTGAGTTGCTCCAGCTTGTAATCTCCCAATGGCGTTGTTCCGTTGAGCTGCATTCAGTCTTGGCATTCTGTCACCGCCTCTACTGCCGTTATAAGGACTGAATGAACAGCCGTTGATGTGGATTTTTATACCCAGGGGGCGGCCTGCATGCCTAAATGCAGGATCCTGTGCTGCACGTTTTTTACAGGCGGTTGCGTATGGATGAAGTTGTAAAATTGATCCCCCAAACGCTACGTTTATGTGCTTTGCATGTGTTATTAGTCCGGACTAGTACAAGCAGCCACCGGACTAGTACAAGCAGCCACACACACACACGTGCATGCACGTCTCTGTATAAGAGCAATAATCTTGGACGCGACGTTAAACCCCATTTCACCCCACCACTCCTGACCTAGAAACAGCCATCCATATAGCCACCCTGTGTACATACACTGTACATACACTGAGAAGTATATACGTAAATGTTGACTCGCCACAGTAATATCAGAATCCCGTTATAAAAAAGAGGTCAATATTCATGGAGATAACCTTTTGACGTGTCATTTTGAATCAATATTTCCTTTCATTTCATTCGTGTAAATTTTTTTTAAAAAAAGCTGACACTACAAACCCACGGCTCTGCTACATAAACGGTGGCTATTATCCACTTTTGAAGTTTGATTTAACACCGTTTGAATATTATGTCACCCTGAAACAAATACATCCAATATAGCCTATGCAATTCTATAATAATGGGCTCCTTTTTATTATATTTTATAACTCTATAAATTATAGTTATAAAATAATAAAAAGGAGCCAAAAGACTTTATTCATTTTCAGATACTGCAGTAATCTAGACTTGCCACATATTACAGACTTGCATGGGCTGTACAGTCATGCCCCGCTTATACGTAAACATACGTGTAATCCCCTTCGATAAACATGGCGTCTGTGGAGGTCAGAGGTCAAAGTTGTGACTTCAAACTAAGTATGGCCTGTTAACCAGCGAAACGTAAGCGACACGCAATTTCAGCACGCGAAAAAAGGGAAATTTGTCTGTTTAAGGAAATTCAAATCTCAAAATGTGGTAAAGTTCAAACTTCCATGACAGATTTTTTGAAACGTGTATGTCTTGACTAAAGATTGAGTGGATGTATCTGTTTGCTCTGTCATCTGTCCCGAGTTGCATAATTGAAGGGAAGTAACTCTTCCAGTAAGAAGCTGGTTTGAGTTATACGGAAATTTTTTTATACGGACGAATTGTGAAATGACGCAAGCGTCCGTATAAACGAGGCACGACTGTAATGGATATATTTGTTTCAGGGTCTGTATGACAGACTAATTATGTCGGTATAATACTTGAAATAATGACCTGACCCCCATGTGCTGCATCACCAGGGTCATCATCATATATTACATAAATGAAAGGTGTATGACAGACAGCATAGTAGGGCCCACGTGTATCTCTCGTAGGTGACAGATACGCCAGATGTTCGGTTTTTGCTGTACGAGGTGATGCTGGGCTATACTCTGCATCAGACCAGGGAGCGGCCATGTGATGTGCGGGTCAATGCTGAGCTGAACGTTTTTCACATGCACAATTATTAATTTGCCTAAAACACTGAGATCAGTTGGTTATATGGGGATGGGGACTCTAGGTTAGAACAGTTCTAGGACCCGACCAGGAGGATCAGGTGGTCAGGCTCTGTAACTTGGTTAGTTGGGTGTCATCGGGACCCCATGGCGTCGGGCGCTGTCATGATTTCAGTCACTGGATTGTCTAGTTCAGATTCGGTCATCTACAGGCCACAATGATATAGCTGGAATATTGCTGAGCAGCCTTCACAGACTCTAATATGTAAGCAAACATCACCATGTGCCCCCCATGACGCCATCTACATATTCCGGGTCGTACCATGGATGGAACTCTGTCAAAACCACAAGCATGGCGAAGACGGTAATAAAATGATAGAGCCACTCCATCATGTCGCCAGATACTGTGTTTGTGACAAAGCTGGGGATCCACTCATTAAATTCATTACATAATCTACATTTCATATTTACATTTTGATGCAAAATCACCCATTGACTGTTTTCAGTTGGAAGTGACTGGTCCTGAGCAGCAAACCCAAAGCCTTCTGTTTCACTTTTCAGCCAGCCGACCTCATGCAACCTAGGACTCTGCAGGGTTGCCGGCCTTATCAACACACTGTACAAACACACGATGCAGTGGTCGTGGTCGTGCCTTTCCTTGGCACTTCTCTTAGTTGACACTCATTTCTCTACCGCCCAGCAGTACAGAACCATCAACAAAATCAACACTGACATGAGGATTATGTCCCACATCCTTGGCTCGTTCACGAAAACTGTGGGATGCCTTGTTTTCATCATGATTCTTGACATGCTTCACAAGAGGATCATCAGACAAATAAATGTGTGCAATAGTGCACAAAACAATGCTATCACGAAGAGTCCCAACGTTAATCAAACCACGCCCTCCCATAATGATTGGTAAATATAAGCGATTGAGGGAAGAGCGAGAGTGGTGGGATATATTGTCTGACATGATTCTTCGTGTGAGGGTGTCAATACCCTGAATTTCTTGTTTCGTCCAATCAACAGCAAAAAGAACATGAAAGGACGGGCACAGCATACGTATTTGTGGCTTTAACTTTCAGTGAGCGTTCAGCTCTGAACTCCAGATTTCCCTAAGTCTACATTTGTACTCTGCCCGAAGTTTTCCCTTGATATGGGCATTCCGGAGTTTGTCCCTAACCTGCATCCCTAAGTACATATAGGCCTGACCTTCCACGAGATGGTCAATAACTCCTCCCCCCCCCCCCAAGTAAACTGACTGATCCTCCCTCTTCTACCTTGCCACGTTTCAGATGAAGAATGTTGCATTTGTCGAATCCAAGTGACATCCCGATATCATTAGGAAAGGACTCGACAAGGAGAATCTGTTCTTTTAGTGTAGATCCTCCATTGGCAATAAGTTCAAGGTCATCCATGTAAAGGAGGTGAGTGAGGGGTGTTGGGGATCTGTGCTGCTGTCCAGGATGATTACCTTCCTCTTTGCTGAGCAAAAAGCTGAAAGGATTTATGGACAAACAGAAAAGCAAAGGACTGAAAGAATCGCCCTGAAATATTCCTATCATTATTATTATTATTATTATTATTATTATTAGTTCAATTGTGGAACAATTGCTGAAGTACCTGGGTGGTGGTTGACGTTGACGTGTCTGCATATCGAGTTCATCCCACACAAAGTTCTATGGGGTTAAGATCTGGCGATTCGAAAGGCCACGGAAAAACTGTAACAATTCTGTACATAGTCATCAGTTGGTCGTGCAGTATGCGCCCTGGCATTATCTAGCTGGAATATTTCCCTCTGACGGGCCTCAATGATGCACCTGGAATATTGCTGACAGCAGCGTTCACAGACTTGTTCTGATGGCTCGGAGTTAAACCCCCTCGCGAACGATTACGGACTTTTTGTGCAGATGCTCTTCTCTAACCAAGTACTCAACCTGCAGTTTCAGTTGCTGCGACAGTCCGGCTACGCGAATTTAATATCCCGATGTACCTAGGCACCTACCCGGGAAAATCCGGGGTAGAATAGGTCTTCAGCAAGCCATACTTGCCGTAAAAGGCGACTATGCTTGTCGTAAGAGGCGACTAACGATATTGGGTGGTCAGGCTCGCTGACTTGGTTGATACATGCCATCGATCCCAATTGCGTGGGTCGAAGCTCATGATGTCAATGACTGGATTGTCTGGTCCAGACTTGTTAATTTACAGACCGCCGTCATAGAGCTGGAATATTACTGAATGCGGCGTTAAACAACAAACACACAAACAAACAAACCTAGGCGCCAGTGGTGATCCGGGAACCGTATTGCTGATATATATCGCTGAGCCCAGGACTGGTGCTCGGTGAACTTTGAGGTGATGTGCCGCTGCTGACTGAAACTCCAAAGCAACTTAGAGCGAACCGTGGTCAATAAATGTTTGAATGCGATGCAGATTTCAATGGGCAGTATCACTGCTCACCATTCCCCCAAATTGCACGTGGATATTTGAAACAGTTCTTTCTCCATTACATTTTCATGTACATTTACACTACCTCACGCAGACATGCATTACAGTTAAAATGATGCATTTTGATACGCTGAATACTTCCATGAACATAAAGGAGCATTTTGTTGGTAGAAATGATAAATCTAACATTCTTATCCAAAATAACTGAAATTGCCTCTTACGCTACCACTTATGCGTTTCTAATTTGGGGAGATTATATGTGACACACAACATCTGAAAGATACACTCCATGCTTAAAGTAGCCGCGCTCACGTATATATTGAGAACTGCGTTATAACAGGTAATGGGCTGCTTCGGTTGGAGCACCGTTCTCACAAACAAGGGAAACAATAAATAAAATGCTCTCTGCACGGAAACGGAACCTCATGAATAACTCCTCGGGTTCCATGAACTCCAAAGGATTTTGTCTATCGACTAATCTCCTTGACAATGTTGATTTTTGTTTCTGCCTACGACGTCTACGTCTATTCAACACCACCATTTTATGACCGACAAAAAAACCTTAATTTACCTTCTTACCTAACTCAAATTGTAACTCAAAATCGATCTCAGTTTGGTTCGAGAAAAGCATTCTGCTGAGTTTTCTCAAATTTGAGTAAAAACTCAGACTTAAGTCAGTTTTTGAACTTAAGTTTGTTTCGAGAAATCGGGGCCTGGTTGTTTCTGGGAATGTCACCAGCCTATCCGTGCTGGTGGCTTTCGCCGAAGATGTTAAACGGTACCCAAATCAAAACCAGTTTAAAAACAGTTGTTGTTTCTTGTTGTTATTTTTTGTAAAGTGAAACAGATTTTCTCCAAACGATCAAACCACAGCCACGGACTGCTTAATGGTTTGGTTTGCGCGAGTAGAAGAAAAACATGGCGTCTCCGTCGCAGTTATCTCCCCTTCCGCTGACCAGAGAACATTATACATCTTCCACCTATCTCTATTTACACAAAGGTAACCTCTCATTTTGCTTACAGTTTAAAACACACACGATACGTTCTATTAGGGGATTAGTTACACATGACTGAATGCTTACAAATACCTGTCTTCACTTTCCTGTAATAGACTCGTCCTTTCAGCACAGGTCATAAAGATCAGTGTGTCAATAAACGTGAATATATCAACCTATCCCATAACATACAGTGAGAACTGGCTCCTAGTGACAACATATCGCACAGTGTACTGCAATTAACATACCCAGAACTGGCTTCTGAGTGCTGACAGTATATGAGTAGAAATCTAGAAGTGATAAATCATTTCTAGTCTGCATGCTAAATGGCAGGTCTGCAGGGTGTGGAATATATAACTTGACAGGCTTGTAGCCAACATGTAGTTCATGGTGATAGATCTTTTCGAGTCTGCATGCAAAAGGGCAGGACTGCAGGGTGTGAAATATATAACTTGACAGGCTTGTAGCCAACATGCAGTTCATGGTGATAGATCAGTTCGAGTCTGCATGCAAAATGGCAGGTCTGCAGGGTGTGGAATATATAACTTGACAGGCTTGTAGCCAACATGCAGTTCATGGTGATAGATCAATTCTAGTCTGCATGCAAAATGACAGGTCTGCAGGGTGTGGAATATATAACTTGACAGGCTTGTAGCCAACATGTAGTTCATGGTGATAGATCATTTCTAGTCTGCATGCAAAATGGCAGGTCTGCAGGGTGTGGAATATATAACTTGACAGGCTTGTAGCCAACATGTAGTTCATGGTGATAGATCATTTCTAGTCTGCATGCAAAATGGCAGGTCTGCAGGGTGTGGAATATATAACTTGACAGGCTTGTAGCCAACATGTAGTTCATGGTGATAGATCAATTCTAGTCTGCATGCAAAATGGCAGGTCTGCAGGGTGTGAAATATATAACTTGACAGGCTTGTAGCCAACATGCAGTTCATGTTGATAGATCAGTTCGAGTCTGCATGCAAAATGGCAGGTCTGCAGGGTGTGGAATATATAACTTGACAGGCTTGTAGCCAACATGCAGTTCATGGTGATAGATCAATTCTAGTCTGCATGCAAAATGACAGGTCTGCAGGGTGTGGAATATATAACTTGACAGGCTTGTAGCCAACATGTAGTTCATGGTGATAGATCATTTCTAGTCTGCATGCAAAATGGCAGGTCTGCAGGGTGTGGAATATATAACATGACAGGCTTGTAGCCAACATGTAGTTCATGGTGATAGATCATTTCTAGTCTGCATGCAAAATGGCAGGTCTGCAGGGTGTGGAATATATAACTTGACAGGCTTGTAGCCAACATGTAGTTCATGGTGATAGATCATTTCTAGTCTGCATGCAAAATGGCAGGTCTGCAGGGTGTGGAATATATAACATGACAGGCTTGTAGCCAACATGTAGTTCATGGTGATAGATCATTTCTAGTCTGCATGCAAAATGACAGGTCTGCAGGGTGTGGAATATATAACTTGACAGGCTTGTAGCCAACATGTAGTTCATGGTGATAGATCATTTCTAGTCTGCATGCAAAATGGCAGGTCTGCAAGGTGTGGAATATATAACTTGACAGGCTTGTAGCCAACATGTAGTTCATGGTGATAGATCATTTCTAGTCTGCATGCAAAATGGCAGGTCTGCAAGGTGTGGAATATATAACTTGACAGGCTTGTAGCCAACATGTAGTTCATGGTGATAGATCAATTCTAGTCTGCATGCAAAATGGCAGGTCTGCAGGGTGTGGAATATATAACTTGACAGGCTTGTAGCCAACATGTAGTTCATGGTGATAGATCATTTCTAGTCTGCATGCAAAATGGCAGGTCTGCAGGGTGTGGAATATATAACTTGACAGGCTTGTAGCCAACATGTAGTTCATGGTGATAGATCATTTCTAGTCTGCATGCAAAATGGCAGGTCTGCAGGGTGTGGAATATATAACTTGACAGGCTTGTAGCCAACATGTAGTTCATGGTGATAGATCATTTCGAGTCTGCATGCAAAATGGCAGGTCTGCAGGGTGTGGAATATATAACTTGACAGGCTTGTAGCCAACATGTAGTTCATGGTGATAGATCATTTCTAGTCTGCATGCAAAATGGCAGGTCTGCAGGGTGTGGAATATATAACTTGACAGGCTTGTAGCCAACATGTAGTTCATGGTGATAGATCATTTCTAGTCTGCATGCAAAATGGCAGGTCTGCAGGGTGTGGAATATATAACTTGACAGGCTTGTAGCCAACATGTAGTTCATGGTGATAGATCATTTCTAGTCTGCATGCAAAATGACAGGTCTGCAGGGTGTGGAATATATAACTTGACAGGCTTGTAGCCAACATGTAGTTCATGGTGATAGATCATTTCTAGTCTGCATGCAAAATGGCAGGTCTGCAAGGTGTGGAATATATAACTTGACAGGCTTGTAGCCAACATGTAGTTCATGGTGATAGATCATTTCTAGTCTGCATGCAAAATGGCAGGTCTGCAGGGTGTGGAATATATAACTTGACAGGCTTGTAGCCAACATGTAGTTCATGGTGATAGATCAATTCTAGTCTGCATGCAAAATGGCAGGTCTGCAGGGTGTGGAATATATAACTTGACAGGCTTGTAGCCAACATGTAGTTCATGGTGATAGATCATTTCTAGTCTGCATGCAAAATGGCAGGTCTGCAGGGTGTGAAATATATAACTTGACAGGCTTGTAGCCAACATGTAGTTCATGGTGATAGATCATTTCTAGTCTGCATGCAAAATGGCAGGTCTGCAGGGTGTGGAATATATAACTTGACAGGCTTGTAGCCAACATGTAGTTCATGGTGATAGATCATTTCGAGTCTGCATGCAAAATGGCAGGTCTGCAGGGTGTGGAATATATAACTTGACAGGCTTGTAGCCAACATGTAGTTCATGGTGATAGATCATTTCTAGTCTGCATGCAAAATGGCAGGTCTGCAGGGTGTGGAATATATAACTTGACAGGCTTGTAGCCAACATGTAGTTCATGGTGATAGATCATTTCTAGTCTGCATGCAAAATGGCAGGTCTGCAGGGTGTGGAATATATAACTTGACAGGCTTGTAGCCAACATGTAGTTCATGGTGATAGATCATTTCTAGTCTGCATGCAAAATGGCAGGTCTGCAGGGTGTGGAATATATAACTTGACAGGCTTGTAGCCAACATGCAGTTCATGGTGATAGATCATTTCTAGTCTGCATGCAAAATGGCAAGGTCTGCAAGGTGTGGAATATATAACTTGACAGGCTTGTAGCCAACATGTAGTTCATGGTGATAGATCATTTCTAGTCTGCATGCAAAATGGCAGGTCTGCAGGGTGTGGAATATATAACATGACAGGCTTGTAGCCAACATGTAGTTCATGGTGATAGATCATTTCTAGTCTGCATGCAAAATGGCAGGTCTGCAGGGTGTGGAATATATAACTTGACAGGCTTGTAGCCAACATGTAGTTCATGGTGATAGATCATTTCTAGTCTGCATGCAAAATGGCAGGTCTGCAGGGTGTGGAATATATAACATGACAGGCTTGTAGCCAACATGTAGTTCATGGTGATAGATCATTTCTAGTCTGCATGCAAAATGACAGGTCTGCAGGGTGTGGAATATATAACTTGACAGGCTTGTAGCCAACATGTAGTTCATGGTGATAGATCATTTCTAGTCTGCATGCAAAATGGCAGGTCTGCAAGGTGTGGAATATATAACTTGACAGGCTTGTAGCCAACATGTAATTCATGGTGATAGATCATTTCTAGTCTGCATGCAAAATGGCAGGTCTGCAGGGTGTGGAATATATAACTTGACAGGCTTGTAGCCAACATGCAGTTCATGGTGATAGATCATTTCTAGTCTGCATGCAAAATGGCAGGTCTGCAGGGTGTGGAATATATAACTTGACAGGCTTGTAGCCAACATGCAGTTCCTGGTGGTTTGAACACGCTGAAGCTCCCTCATCGTGATAACGTGTTAGTCCACGGGGGTCAGGTGAAGCAGGAGTGACAGCAGGCGTCCATTGCGTGTATCTGATGGATGTAGAGCTCCACAGTTCGTGTCGTCAGCTCCATGTGTATTGTCCTAAAGAAAGCCCAGACGATTCTCCTCCCTCTGACCAAGTAAACATCGCCAAATAAGTTTGGGAAAAAAATCGATTCTAATTGGTCAATCGGGGGTATCAAATCACAATAAACACCTCTGATAGTAACAGACGATTTGACGACCTGTCAGAAAAAACTTCTTTTATTTTTCAGTCATTGTTGGAAGACTCTTCTTTTAGGATGCAAGCCTCGGAGTTTTAAACTTTTATTGACTCATGTCGATATAATGTATTTGACATGAAATGACGCTCTATTTATATTGTCACTAGCAAATGTCACAATCCCTTTCACACCAACATTGGCGATGTCCATCACCATACTACCGTTACTTAGCTGCTTCTCACGCTGACCGACATTGTACCCCCCCACCCCCACCCCCAAAGAAAAAATAATAAAATAATAATAATTACAAAACATCTTAGAAAAAACCCCCATAAATATGGATGCATTAACCAGAAACAAATCACAAAAAAAGATTATTTTCGAAAGGTGATATTCTTTTTATTCAATGAGAACATGTTGAAACAGACCATTTCCGACAATGTCGGTCTGTTGGTTGGGCACAGAAACAGCTGACTCGTGTTTATCTATGGAATGAAACCGCGTGAGATCACAACACATCACAATACCTGACACATACGCCTTGACTCGCACTTCAACAGACTACAAGTCTAAAAGTGCATGTATAAAATAGGACTAAAGGTTCAGTACTCGTGCACGGTTTGCAGCACCAAGACCAGCAGTGGGTATCATATACAAAGAAAATCAACTGGGAAATGAACATTTTAGGATTAACATTTTAGTTTCTTGTGTCCACAGACATGTGGTTTACCCGTATACAAATAGCATGCAGGTTGCCCTGCTAATGTGGTACAGTACGTGTTCAAACTGACACTGTATCATATTAGTATGACAACCTGCATGCTATTTGTATACAGGTAAACCACATTTCTCCGGACCTTGCCTTTCACACCATACAACTCCATACCCACATACCCATAGATCCGGACACTTTTTTTTATCCGGACGTTTGTTAATTCTGGACATTCGTCAACCCGGACATTTGTTAATCCGGATATTTGTTAATTTCGGACATTCGTCAACCCGGACATTTGTTATTTCCGGTCAAATTGTCAAACCGGACATTTGGTAATCCTGACATTTCTTAATCTTGACATTTTTAATCCGGACATTTGTAAATCCAGACTGTTTTACCTTGGAGCCTTAATGCCCTGATTAACACTTTCCAAATTTTACAAGGTCATCGTTTGACTTACCATTCACACATTTCATGGGTATATTTAAATGACCTAATTCAATTAACACATTGCTAAACGTGGTTCAACAGCGTGGGTTAACGTACACACTGCCCTCGGTTGCCTTGCTCCAGGGCCGAACCCACTACTTGTTCGTGTGAAACAGCGGAGCCATTGATCACTATACGGCGTAAAATCCCATTCACTCACTTATATAATTCCAGCATTTGCTTAAGCCCGGTCACCTCAATAATCAGACCAGCTGTATACGTACAACATACATATACAAACACAAAGACAATAAATATACAAATGTAATATTCAACCGGTTTCAAGACTTGCAAAATGTATACCTTCTAAATGACAGGGTTTCATGCCGTAGATGTTTCAACCATAACACCACATTTAAATCAACAATAACACTGAATGAAAAAACAGTAAAATAAAGATGTAAATAGAAACTTAGATATATTACAGTCAATCTAAAATACGTCAACTGTATAAAACAAGGTGAAAAAATGTCAGAAAGAATAATTGGAATATCAACAAAATGTTTTGAGTACTCATTTTGTTCTGACAGTGCGTTCATTAGGAGTCGGTCACCCTGTCGCCCGTTCACAACATACCAAGGAATTGTACGCCATCTATTCTCTATGCTGCGATACCTTGAGAGACAAAGAGTGCCATTATTTAACATTTCCAGCCAGTGGAGTGCAGGAGGCCATTAGGCCTGTAGGGAGATGATGTTACCCCACCCCTACTCCCCCGCGCGGCTACACACACGCGCTTCCGCCTCTCTCTGACACAGTTCGCCTCATTTAATTCTATTTCAGACTTTGTCCAACTCAGCATCAAGTAAATTCGTGGCCCCATATCTCATAGGTGATATACACATACCGACCCTACACAACCCTTGTCCTATTGATGCAAGTGTTGACGCACAACACCTGTGTCCCCCAGATTCAAATGTCCTCTAAACACCCCCCCACCCCCCATCCCCCCACCCCCCCCCGTTTAACTTCCATGATGCCGCTTGCATCCTGACAAATTTCATATACTGAGGTCATATGTTACAAACTAACCCGTGCTACCATGGTTACGAACAGAACCGAGACTGAGAACGATCATACGATTATTGACAAAAACACATACACGCACAGATGGACACCTGAATCTGTTAATTGTAAAATACCCCGTCCAAAAAAATAAAAATAAAATAAAAATAACAAAAACAAAGATATACCCCGTCAGCCCGGAAATCGCCATTTCCGGTCGATTTTTGTTTGGAAAAATGTTTATAATCAACAGGATGATACATGTTATCCATTACTCTTTAATACGGAATCTCGTTAATCTGGACAATGTTGTCTGGATTAACGAGGTTGCCTTTGTTACAGACACAGTATATAGTATATGTTTAGGCTATGTGACGTTGCCTTGACACACATGTATATCTAAGGGCAAATCAGCAACAAGAAGCTGACACCTTACTGTGCATAGACAAAACAATGGCATAATAATTTGAAATTGCTTTTCAAAGGCCGTCACGCTGACGCTGCAAGTCATATCTACGGTGGCCCATAAGGGACATGGAGTCTGTTTTTCAATATTTTGATATTTTACTTTTATAGTAACCTTTAGCAAATTAACACAATTTGTCATACAAATATGTGATAAATCATGTATAAACAACCGAAAACATGGAAAATGTACTTTCAAGTAGCTATTGAGTCGCTGAAATGTGAAGCGAAAATGTCAAAAACTAAAATGAAAATACAGAAAACTATTTCCACCGCGGTGGAAATAGTTTTCTGTATTTTCATTTTAGTTTTTGACATTTTCGCTTTTGATTTTTGACATTTTCATTTTAGTTTTTGACATTTTCGTTTCACTTTTCAGCGATTCAATATCTCCTTCACACATGATTTATCACATATTTGTAAGACAAATTGTGTTAATTTGCAAAAGATAACGACAAAAGTAAGTGAAAAAATCAAAATATGGAAAAACAGACTCCATGTCCCTTATGGGACACCGTACATATCAGAATGTTTTTCTTTATATCTGTCAGGCCAAACTTGATTAAACCTTGGTTTACGAATCCGCAGACTCCAAAAATTGAAATGTAAAAACCCAAATAATGTATTTTTATTCCCCTGGCCAAAATTAAATAAAATGTTAAAATCCTCATTTACTGTTGCTGTCAATATTTATAAATTCATTGAAATACTATAATTTAAACTTGTTGAAAATATATACCACTATACTGTATGCCTGAGGGTCAATTTAACTGTTACACCACCATACTGGTTGTCTGCGTCGAAGTAGATCACACAGTCTGCGCGATGAACGCTTGAGGGACGGGGCGTGCATAATTGACCCCCACGTCGTGTATTTTTGTGAGAACTGTCTGACTCTCTAGTATACACCACAGCATCATCCTCACCAATGAGAAAAAATCCCATCAAAGAATTGCATTGTTACGCCTTCCTCGTCCACCTCATATAAGGTCCGTATTCTCGAAGGAGGTTGAGGAATTTCCCCGTAAATGTCGGTCAAGGACAACATATTCTCAGTAATTACGAGGCACGTGGATCAGAATATTTGCCCATGAATAAATCGGTTTTTGTTAATTTGTCTTTAATCACGAACATGAAGGGTCTGTCGGCCTTGAACTCGGGGGGCACTGACCTCAGCGCTATACCTGCCCCCGTGACCCCTGACCCCACGCTGCCACCCTCATCCACGTCCAGAACTGACATATGCATCACGTGATCTACAAACAAATTCTTAGTGCCATCTATCGGCGACATATCTGCATTCTTCTCAAACACATCTTTGATCCCCATTTTCTTCAAATGAGGTTTGAGGTCAAGGTCACTCATGAGATTCATGCGCGGCATGCGCAAATGAAAGCGTGCTGGCCCTTTCATATCTGTTATGAGATTCTGAAACGTCGTGGATGTCAGCTTCCGTTCCAGTTCTTCAAGTCCATTGACGTCATCGGGTAGAATTACATAAAAACTAAACCTGTGCGAGTCGTATGGTATTTCAATGACCTTGACCTTAAGTTCAGGGTTTATTTTATAATAGTACCTCCAGTCACAAAACATCATGTCGACTTTGGTTCGGGTGTATCTGTTGATGTCGAACATGGTGCGGTTGGTCAGCGTGCGGTCGAACAACATGTCCCAGGAGCCATTGAAATAGACGGCGTTCATAAACAACAACGCCCTTTTGCTTTTGACGGATAAATTAGTCTTGAAGTCATTCAACTTGCCCCGGGTGTTCCTTTTTATCCATTTCTTAAGGGAGGACACTGCGGCATTCTTGGTGTTGTGATTATATTTCCGTATTTTGGCTTTATAGAATTTCCTCATCCGTTTGACGAATCTGTTTCTGAGATGAATCGATTCATGAACGTACAGCGCATCGGCCACTTGGAACGACACATTGCGCATAGGTCTGCGCATCATTTCTCCAAAATGGCGGAACGCCTTACGCACTTTTCTGGGTCTTTTTAACAGCTTATATCCCACTGCATTGAATATTTCCTTGGCAGTAACGTTCGTTGCTCCGAGGTACACCATGGAGACAGTCTTGAACACACTGACGGGGGAGAACACTAAATTTTGCCGCCCCGAGGATAACTGTTTGTAGAGATTCCACGTGAAGTTGTTTGCAACGGCGGCAAACTGGGCGTGCAGGCGTGGCGGGAACTCCGACAGCGGTGGACGTCGTCTGCTCGCTCGCTGATGTCGACGTCTGTGTCGCGCCAGGCATTCTGGGAAAGACCAAACTGGCATTAGCAGAGTGAACTGATATGTATCAAACGAACACAACATTATATTGAAGCATTGTGTAGTTTGCCCTAAAGGAACACTTGTTCTTCCCAGAGACACATACAGTAAACTACGTTTATAACGAACACGCTTATAACGAAGTGATGGATATAACGAACTGTTGTTTTTGGTCCCGCAAATGGCCAAAAACAACAGTTCGTTATATCCATCACTTCGGTATCCTTTAGTTGAAACGCTTATAACGAACTACGGTTATAAGGAACAAAAATTATTGGTCCCTTTGAGTTCGTTATAACCGTTGATTCGAGATTCAAGGAGATTTTAAAACAATATAATGTTATCAGTAGTACGAGTTGAACGGGGTCAATAAAAGATTAGAATTCTCCGGATACCATAAGTTACATCGTCATGTAAGTTCGAGTAAGATATGTTACACTGTACATAGTCTGTCTCACAGTCCCTGGGCCATATTCATTTCCCTTCCGCCCAGCCCTGACTGTAATGCTATAGCTCTTATCTGCAAGTCTAGATTTTACACAAGACACTTCCATCTCATTGGGGCTCCTTTTAAATATAAATGTAGTTACTTCTTTCTATCAAAAATATATTTTAGAGACGAAGGGTTGGTCTTAACTCTACGCTATATCATATAGCCTTGCTCCAAGGCTGCACTGAAAGATAAATCCATGGATCTGTAGTAATTCTATCCTCCTAATAGGCAAGTCTAGATATGTGGACAGTAAGGACTCCAGTCTCTTATGGCGACAACTTGTTCTTACTATTGACATAATCTAGAAATTATGATTAAAACTAATAATTATTGACTTGGAGACTTGTGCAAGTCTATATATCCCCCAGTGGCCTGAATTAGCTCCACCTGAAAAAGGATGGTGGTGTTTGAAGTTACCAGAGTACATCCCCGTTACAGGCCCTGAGTTTGCCCATACCCTTGGCCATGCCGTGTGGCAACAGCTAATAGGTAATGGCCAGCAGATGATCCAGCAGACGACACATTTACAATTTCAAACAGAGAAACAGCGATTAACACGAATAGATCTACTTATCTTTCAATAATAAATGTGTCAGTGTTAAGCCTAACATCAAGATTTCAAATTGCGTCCAAGCTAATGAATTTCTTTAATCTATGTCAGGTTTTAACATGATTAACATGATTGTCAGTATTTTGCAAAATGCTCAAAAGATATCACGATAGGTGTCATCCTCATTATTTGTGCACCTATATGTGTATATACACGTTCCATTCCGTCATGTGAACCCCATTTCTGGGGTCCCCGTCGTGTTATTGCTGGAATATTGCTAAAAAGCAGCGTAAAATCCAACTCACTCACTCCATTCGACCTACACTTGAACGTGCTTCTGTAGCGGGTACGTGGCCGTGCGTGAACAGTTCAACTTGCAGCAGTAAGTATTGTCACTGGTCTGTCCCAATCGAGGGGCGATGGCCTTGTGGGTAAGGCGTGAACCCATCGCTCCCAATCCCCTGGTTCGATTTCATACTTGAGTACAATATATCAAAGACATTTCATTTTACCCCGCCGTGATATGGCGGGAATAGTGCTGAAAGCGGCATACATTCAGACTCACTCCAGTAATGGCCAACCAATGCCTGGTCAATATCTGATCACTCATCAATGATGCCGCCATTCGGATTAATTCAATGAACGTTCATAAGTACTGCTTGCCTGGTGGTTCCCTAACCGCTGTTTCCATGGTACTCTTCCAAAATTACCGTTTCAAAAACTACTGTTACTTTTAGTACTGATCCCCACAATACTGATTCCCCCCAAACTATTTCCCTAAGAACTGTTTTTCTAAATATTGATTCCACCAAATACTATTTCCCTAAGTACTCACTCCCTACAAACTGTTTCCTTAAGTATTGATATTCCCAATACTGTTTTCCTAAGTATTTATTCAACAATACTGTTTCTCTAAACATTGACTCCCCCAGCACTGTTTCCTAAGTACTGATTCCCCGAATACTGTTTCTCTAAGTATTGATTCAACAATACTGTTTCTCTAAGTATTGACTCCCCCAGTACTGTTTCTCTAAGTATTGACTCCCCAGTACTGTTTTCCTAAGTACTGATTCCCCGAATACTGTTTCTCTAAGTATTGATTCAGCAATACTGTTTCTCTAAGTATTGACTCCCCCAGTACTGTTTTCCTAAGTACTGATTCCCCGAATACTGTTTCTCTAAGTATTGATTCAACAATACTGTTTCTCTAAGTATTGACTCCCCAGTACTGTTTCCCTAAGTACTGATTCCCCGAATACTGTTTCTCTAAGTATTGATTCAACAATACTGTTTCTCTAAGTATTGATTCAACAATACTGTTTTCCTAAGTACTGATGTCCTTCGTATGATTTGTCTTAAGTATTGCCCCCCTCCAAACCACACACACACTACTGTTTCACTGAGTACTGTTTCCCTCTTTCCTGGCATTCAATGGCCTTATCAAATATCAAAAACGTAACAGATCAATTGTGCGACAGAACTATCATGCGAATAGTAGTGAAGCAATTACACTGTCGTGAATTTTTATTCAGTAACCAACATGCTCTTGCCGACATTGCGTTTTGTCCTGTAAAAAACTTTTGTCTAGTTAAAACATGTTGTTCACGATATGGGCAAGGGAACACGTGGGTCAGCAGGAAGTGGTACGCTGACCAGCGGAGAACTCAGGACAATTTCTTACGAAGTACTGAAATGCGTGTTTTCTATCATTTGACAAAACCCCGCATCTTCAGAATATGAAACCTCGAATGTCCACCTAAAGGGTTGCTCTTAAACCGTCCAGCGTTTGAACATCAACTGACCTCTGAGTGATCAGCCGTACGTGCGTAGTAATTTGCAGAGACGTGATACGGCACGTCTGCGTGATTGTCTGTGAATTAACACGGCAGTGACTTGGTCAGCCGTGCGGACGGGGTTCACGTGGATTTAAAGGGGCATGCAGGCTTGTCCAACATGGGCTGAGTGGACTTACAAAGAGCCCCCGAAAACAGAATAATACTACTAGTTTTATAGTGGTAGTCCGTTGAGATACCATGCTGCAGTTTAGCGTGGACACTCCACTCGGTCACAGTATCCTGACTCCTAGCCGACCAGTCCCCGAACGCCAGGCAGGGTAACAACAAGTACCATCTTTTAACATCTTTTGGTATGACGCTCCCATCGAAACACAGGCCTTCCGTTCTCTGGCCACCACGCTCCGTGTCAAAACAGTATCAATTTATCTAATTTCATCTGCGTTATTTCCACCACCGACCCCTTTGTTTTGAAAATGCAATCTCTACACTGAGTGCATCTAAAAATAGACTTACGCTCAGTAATACCTCTCAGGTGGATTGAGTGAAACTAAGAAACGTAAAATAAAGTCAAGCAATATTTTCACAGCTGTTAAAACTGCGGCGTTGATTTGATTCTTCCTCAATGATGTCATTAGAATCCACCCTACTAAACGAACGCTTAATTATATTGAATGTACGTCTTACGCGATTAATCTAGGCACGATAAAAGAAGTTGTGCTAACTCCCAGCTTAAAGAGAGTACTGTTTATACGAGTATTCAAGTCGGTCTGTAACAACTGAACATTGCGGGACTGTTCACGCCCCAGGGGAAATGACAGCCTACCAGATGTTCAAGGACGCAGGCTTTAACATCTCAACGGGGCCAAGCGCTCACATTAAACAATGAGTGTAAATTAATTAATCTTAGCAGATAATAGCGACATTATAAGCTGTACTTGGTGTTCACAGTATGTATGAATGAGTGGTATGAATATATTGTAGAGTTCCGGCGTTATATTGTTCATAACAAATGCTCACCTGTCGTAGCTAATTAATTTCTTTGAGTTGTATTTTGAAATAGGTGGCATAATAATAGCGACATTAAAACTTATACTTGGTTTTCATAGTATTTTGAATGAGTGATGTGAATATAATTTTTGAAGTAGATGGTCGGATAACGCAATATATATAATATGAACCTTATATATATATATATATATATATATATATATATATATATATATATATATATATATATATATATATATATATATATTGTGATGTACAAAGTTTTACAATAGCGTCACTACATTGAAACCTCGTTTTTCCGGTAACCTGCTTTCCCCGTGATGTGACTTAAAATAAGCCTCTGTTCACCCAGCAGTGAATGGGTACCCGGTAGGAGGAGATGGTAATGTAACTATAAGAACCTTCTATCACCTTACAGGCTGCTTGGGATATATACTCCCCAAGGAGCTGAGAATGAAAATTGAGTGCACACTGATCCAGTTCCCGGGCTATTAATAAGGTCTGTACGACAAAAATGGCGAATCCAGTGCGAACCTACCGTCCGGATTAACAAGGTTAACTGTATACCACTGACATGCTTGAAGAGGTTGTACTTGAGCATGGTGTTAATTACTACTAAAACATATAAAAGTGTGAATTTGCATTCTAGAGGCGGTAAATAAGAATTTGAAAACATAGTCATATTCAAATCTAAATGACAAAAAGTACCTTTTAACAAATGAATTTTCTTTCCCGACTTTAAGAGATTCCCCTAATAATAGAATTAAATTAATAAGCATTGACATCTCAATCAACGAAGGTCAACGTTTCTCATGACGATCACGTGAATGCGTGAACATGTATGGTTAAATTCCGTTTTAAATATTTTTGTTTGAATGTTAAAGCAGTATTACTAGTAGTCACACGTTCAGTACAAAGTGTCACGGTAATAGAGTTTGACACGTGTTGTCAAAGAATGGCGTGGACTAAGTATGTTTTCTCTAGTTTCACTGAGGGACTGGTAAAGAGATGCCTGACTGACGCCATAGTGGCAGTGCTTTCTCATAGCGACTTGGAGACGACGTAACGTCAGGCTCTAATCGGACTCGTGCTCCGCAGCATGGCACCATGACGTCAGAGCCCTATATAGGTTCCTTTACGGTGTCGAGGAATGGCACTAAAATCTCAAAGTGGAGCAGCGGTATGTCAGCCGCGAAGCATGGCACCACACGCTTGGCGTTCTTAGATATCGACTAATGAGAACACGGACCATTTCATAAAAAACTTCCCTCCTGTCAAACAGCAACACTCCTATTGTGGGCTACAGTTAATGACTGACAACACAATGCTTGATCCTTTAACGGAATAACAACACTGCTGTAGACATATGGATGGGGATTAAAAATAAAATAAATAAAATAAAATAAAATAAAATAAAATAAAATAAAATAAAATAAAATAAAATAAAATAAAATAAAATAAAATAAAATAAAATAAAATAAAATAAAATAAAATAAAATAAAATAAAATAAAATAAATAAAATAAAATAAAATAAAATAAAATAAAATAAAATAAAATAAATAAAAAAATTAAAAAAACACATTATCAACGCTCTAAGAAAAAAGGACTGAAATGAAAGTGCTCGGGGGGGGGGGGGGGGGGGGGGGGGGGGGGCGAACGCTAAAAACAAGACAGTGACGAAGAGGAAGGTATTAATGATTCAAAGTTAACATTTGGAGAAAGTAGATTGTTCACTGGCCCAATACAAATTCTAACTATCCAGCATTTTCGCACATACGATGTCTCACGCAACATTCTACACAGGCAAACCTGAAGTTGTCTTCTAAGTATTGTGAGTGTGTCCAGGTAGGAAGCATTTATATATGATCTATCGTAACCCTCAGGAAGTCGCGTGCACATTTCTACATACTTTTCTCTCACTCGGTATTTTTCTGTTGTACAGAAGGTCAGACATAATAAACTAGTTTCTCCCTCTTTCTCCACAATCAACGGGTGCATTTTGAGGGGACACCACCCCACCCGTAACACAACACTCAGACGACCACCCCTTTACATGTGCATAACGCGACCGATTATGGCGTATTCAGCTTTAGTTAGCGTAGCACAATAGAGATAATGCGCCTTTAAATCTATACAATAGAGTTTAGTAATTTAACCTTTAACTTCACACATTATTTGTGACAATGGAGGATTGGGAGAGAGCCTTTAACGGCCCTCCACCATCTGTCGTCTGCTCCAGGTGTCCGGCGCGCGCACTGGAGCGTTATATTTATCGCTGGTCTCATGCCTTGGTATTGATTTTCAATTATCACATTAGCTTCCCCCAAACAACCAGCCTGTCCCCCCATCGAATGTGGAGGTGAATGTGACAGTGCACAGTCCACATGTAAACCACGACCCCTCTAAGCTTCGTGTACCACTGCCGGCGTACTATGTAGACTTGGTACTAGCGCCAGGTATCACAAAACACAATGCATCTAAAACAAAGTGACAGATTGCATCGGTGAACAATCCGTCTCTTACATCAACTGCTATTTTTGCAACATCCCCGAGGCAACGTGTCAGTAGGTGAGGGAACATAAATCGCATTTTTATGAGAAAAATATTATAATAAGTACGAGTCAGTGTTAAAAATAGCCACTGGTCAACGAATGGTACACTTCAAGTATAAACATGTACGCTCGTTGTATAGGAAAAGAAAAAGAGCGATCAGGTTCGATCAGATCCGACTGTTTAAATGATATAAATGTAAAATAATTACTATACCCGTCATGAGAAGAATCGCCATGAGACACACGATGAGAGGGACTGTTCGGAGCGCCATCTTACCCCTCGCAACAAGTTGGGACTGCCGAGAGCAAATCAGGTGCTGAGTAGATGTAACTTTCGGGTACGCTTGCACACCAGTTACCTCCCTTAGCGCTATGGATTTATTGAAGGGGACATAAAATAACGTGTTTTTCTTATCGGTATAACTAATTTCCGAACCTTGCTCTTGTATTGTGTAGTCATAATTGTTTTAGGATCGATAATGAGTCAGTAAAAGTGAAAGTCATGTGTTTGTTTAGTTGATAAATGACCCATTTTATTTTAGTTACATTTTTGTTATTATCTGTAAGTTTGTAAAAAACAACATACAACTGAACCTTGAACACACTGAGGCTGAAACTCTCTGTTAGACTTACATCTAGTCTCTGAAATGAACATTTTGACAGAAAAAAACAGCTGTTCAGTTATCTTAAGAAAAATATAATAAAAAGGAGCCCAGTGACTCTCTTCATTTTCAGATACTGCAGTGATCTAGACTTGCCAAACATTATAGACTTGCATGGGCTGTATTTGATATATATTTGTATCAGGGTCTGTAAGACAGACTAACTCTCTGTGTAATAGGGGACATATTATAGCCTCTCAGTTTCAGCGAAATCTGTCAAAACCGGACTCTGACTAATCCGAAACCCTGTCAATTCCGGGCATGTAGGGTTCCGAATTAACTATGGTAATACTAATATGATTTTCACCTTATCTTAATTTCCAATGTCAAATTTTAAAACAGGAAAATAATTATGCTTGAAACTGTTTTAGATCTGTTTTATTGTTTCTTTTGCTCGTGTACGGTACAGGGAGTGAGGTGGGTTTAGCTCAGCGTTTATCAGTATTCCAGCCATAACGTAGGCGACTGGACCACTCGTCCCCCTCTGTTCATGATTCTGATTGGAATTCAAACATTCGTCACCTATACGCAGAGTATCTCATAATCTGATGATTGAATGTGAAGGGAGCGTTTTCAAAT